>NC_133659.1:249272018-249609507 GCF_037893015.1 Macrotis lagotis
AACCAGATCATCTCTTACTCCATAGTAGCTGTGTATGGTTGTATTCTTTCTCCTTTGCTTACTCACTTGAATTTTAATTTTATTTTATCTCTAGCTTATTATAATCAGTTCTAGTCCTGGGGTATGGGAAATAGTGCCCCAAGCCTCAAGTCCTTCTTACTATTATTTTCTGCAGGGGAGCAACCTCAGCACTCCTCTCCACCCTCAAGCCACAGCTAGAGCACACAGCCACACCATGCTCAAATGCTTCCTACAGAGACCCACCCTCCCCCAAACAGCTACAACCTTCAAATACCCCTTCTGACCTGGAATGGAAACACAGGCCTAAACTTTCTTGTAAGAGCAGTGTTCCCACCTCTGCCACTGCACTCATCTAGAGCCCTAGTTCCTTCTCACTATCAGCAGCAGCCTGGGAAAATGCACAGCTGGGCCTGGCATTCCTGGGCAACAGAAGGCCCTTTAATCCACCCCAGCCCCCCAACTCTGTCCATGAGCTAAAAGTTCCTGTAGACAAGGCTAAGGCTAAGGCTAAGGTTGCCTCCCAAGCTGAGATGGTCTGGAAGTGTCTGTATTTCATTTGGGCCAGATCTTCATTTCTGGGTCATTCCTGAGGTTTTTTCCCACGTCCCAGGAGGACCGCTGCTCCACCCCCAATTCTTGTTTATCTTTGCTTCTCTACATCATCCTGAGCTGATGTTCTTTCTAGTTTGTGGAGGAAATCTGGTGAGCTTGGAATTTCTATTTTCCCAGAATCCTTCTCTTCTATATTGAATCTCTTTATTGAACTTTACCATCATCAGACTGTAAGCTCCTCGAGGACAGGGACTGTATTTTGCTTCTGCAATTATTGATACCTAATAGGCTCTTGATAAATGTTTATTGGGGGCAGCTAGGTGTCGAAGTGGATAGAGCACTGGCCCTGGAGTCAGGAGTATCTGAGTTCAAATCCATCCTCAGACACTTAATAATTACCTAGCTGTGTGGCCTTGGGCAGGCCACTTAACCCCAATGACTTAAAAAACTAAAAAAAAAAAAACCCCAAACTAAAAAATAAATAAATGTTTATTGATAGACTATTGTTGATCACAGTTGAGTTCAACAATGTTAGGTATCACTGTTCCCAGTCATGAAGGCAATTAAGAGCTAAGAACAGAGTTACCAAACTGGCCACAAACTATCAAAGATTCGGGAACAGGGAATATGGCTAATTCTCTGTTTCCTTGGGGGCAAAGACCCTTGATTTACCTGTTTCCTAATAGGTAAATGGAAAGAAGGGAGTTCACCAGTTCTTGATACCTCTCTCCCCACTTATAGTAGGAGAATATGATTTTTTAGAGTGCCATTTTAGATAAACATATTATTTTAATCATTTTTGTCAGCACTTGGCCATTTTAAAATCTGTGTTAACTCTGTTTACTTGAATGCTAATGGTGAACCTGGGAACCAAGAAGACAAAAACTTGGTAAGGAAACAGATCTAGAGTATTAAATTTTTTTCCCAATAAAACAGAAGCTAATTCTTCCCGATGGAGATTTATAGTTGAGGGTTCATGGAGCAAAGCATTAAGAGATGTCAGAGAAAGGGAGAAATCTTCAGGGCTGAATATCCTCTGAACATGTAAGCCCAGTAGCCATAGGGGTGAGGTTAAGAAGCAGATCTTGAAAGCAGTAGGGAGTCATTGGAATTTATTGATTAGGGGAGTGGCAGAGCCAGGCCTAACCTTTAGGAAGATCACTGTGATAGCTGAGTGGAGACAGGGGCATGTGGTGAGGGTCAGCAGGTGAAGCAGAGCTGAACCTCATCTCTGATCAGAGGTGAAGTTTCACCTGCTTCATCTGCCACCCCCTCACTGCATGAAGTGGAGAATAAATTAAAAGTAAGAAGAGACTTGAGGCAGAAGTCAAGTACAAGGCTATTGAAATAATCCAGAATTGAGGTGATAAGAGTTTGCACCAGGGTAATGGGAGTATCAGATGAGGGAAGGAGCCATTTATAAGAGATGTTATTAAGATAGAATCAACAGCATTGTCAATAGATTGGAAATAGTGTGTGAATGAGTAGAAGATGAGAATTGTGCACCTGGGTGACCAGAAGGATGGTGGTATTCAGAGAAATTCAGAAGAGAGCAACATTTTGGGGGAAAGATATATTCACATCGGACCATGCTGAGTTTAACATATCTATGGGACATGGAGTTCAACATGTTTCAATAGCTGTAGAAAGAATAATTGAATCCATGGAAACTGATGAGATCACCAAAGGAAGTTGTATAAAGGGAAAACAAAAGAAGGTTCAAGACAGGGGATACCCAATTAGCAGACATAGTATATCAGTTAAGAAGCATTTATTAGGTGTCCACCCTGTTCTGGGAATCCAAAAAAAAAAAAAAAAGACAAAAAACAGTCCTTAGCCTTGAGGAACTTACAACCTACAGGATATAATCAACAGAGGGAAGATGTTAGAAGGAAAAGTGATTGGAAAGACTTCCTGGCATTTTAGTTGGAACTTCAAGGAAACTAGAGAAGGCAGGAAGCAGAGATGAGAAGAGAGTGCATTCTGGACATAGGGGGACAACCATTATAAACAACCAGGAGATATAAACAGAGGGTGATACAGTAGGTATTGCAGAAAGCCTCTAGTCAAGTCTTCAGGTTGCAAGAGGTGTTACTGAGCTAGTGGGGGGTGGTGGAGAAGAGTTGTCTTCTGGGCTCCAGTCTTCCAGTTGAGCTGGTCTTTTCTGTCCTCTGCTGGTAATTCCTCAGAATAGCATTCAGCTCTTTTAGCTGAGTGTCTGTTTCAACTTGCTATTTCAAACCGTCTGAACCCAATTGGTTTCCATTGACTGGGGAAATCCAGGGCATTTGATGTACAGAAGCCCTCTACTAAGGCTAGTGTGCACTCTGACTGAAATGTCTACCTTAATTATGGTCATTTCTCTTGTATCTGCACTTCCTCTGGACAGTAAAAGGAGCTACTTTCATTCTGCTCTCTGGCCTCCCCCACCCTCAGCTCCAGGCTCCTAGTTGCTTGTCAGAATCCATGCAGCTCACCTTGGGAGATGATGAACAGGTGAGAAGTGGATCTGGTGAAACAGGTGGTGACCTTTGCCCTAATATCCCTTAGCAACCAAATTGCTATCCTTTCTATATTCTCAACCCCTTTCTAAATCTTACCTTCTCTAGTCTAAAACATCTCTCTCTTTCAATAGGTTCTCCAAGACTCTGGCTAGTCTGTTTACTTCTTTCTAGAGTCACTCCAGCTCAACCTAATCCTTCCCGAAAAATGATTCCTGAAACATGGTCTTCCACACATGATCTGCCCTAAGCAGAGTATAACCCAATTACTACACCCTTTATTCTGGGTTTTGAAAAATGGTATAGGGAACTTCCAGGAAAACTCCTTCTACCAATGCAATGCAATGTAGACTGACAACTGTTCTGCTAGAAAGCTGTAGTGGATATTGAGAGTTAAGGGACTTGTCAGGGGTGACACAGCCAGCATGTGTCAGAGGAAGGAGCTGAACCTTAGTCTTCCCATTTCTGTCAGATTTCTGTCGTTTGCCCTATAGCTTCTATCTAAATACAAAATGACCTGTAATGACATATTAATTTCTCACAGGAATTGTTTATTCATAGATCTCTCATCTCATTTTATAAAGTTGATATTTTGACTACAAATTTAGAATTTTATATGTATCCCTAATAATTTTGATGATATTGATTTGACCTAGTTTTCTGAGATCTGATTCTTTCATGCAAAGGGGTACAAAGGGGTGCTGGAGCCAACTTCTGTAGACATACAAGAGCCAATTTCTAATTTTTTTGGTATTAGGTGGGAAAAGGTTCAAGCCTTTCCCCTTAAAGTTGGGGTATAGATTTTGGGGTCCCATTCCCCTGTTGTGATAAGAAACAGTTAGGAATCAGAAGTTAGATTGAACTATTTTACTAAAAGAAATGAGGGACAGGATTTCAAAAAACCTGGAAAGACTTGCATGAATTGATATGAAGTGAAATGAGCAGAACCAGAACATTATACACCTAAACAACATGGAGGAATGATCAACCATGATAGACTTGCCCATTTCAATAGGACAAAGACAATTTTAAGGAACTTGTGATAGAAAATACCATCCATATCCAGAAAAGGAATTGTGGAGTTTAAATGAAGAACAAAACTTATTATTTTCAATTTTTAAATGTTGTCTTATGTATTATATAATTTTCTTAGTTGTCCCGACCCGCGGGACAGCAAAGTGGGGTGTCAAGGAGGACCCAGCCTGAAAAGGAATGGGTGAGAATAAGGAGAGTGAGACCCAAGGGTGGTGGATAAGGTCTGAGTTTATTGAGAAAAAGTTCATGCTTATATACTGTAGAGAAGGAACAAAGAAGTCAGCTTGGGGGTGGAGTTGGCATGCCTTGGCCTGTGAGAAGGGATATTCTGCGGTCAGGTTGTTCTTGGTAATGGAGGGTGAGGCCCCTTTCCTGGAATTGGTTTGAGGTTTCGCAATGCTCGTTTATCATGTCTTAGTTCCTGCCATGGGGCCTCTTGGCCCCTGACATGTCCCCCTTTTTTGTTTTAAATTTATGGGCAGGATCCCTGTCTTAGGCTGTGCAACTTGTTTTTCATGCTTGGTATCTGTGACCAGGAGGGGACCTTAGAGAGGTCCTTGTTATCTCCTGTAGGATCTGATGTTCCCAAGTCATGGGGTCGCACTAAATCCCGTCATTGGGTATCACTGCAGCCCTTAGGGGGTTTAGTCCTGGGTGGTGCCTTTCCTTGGGCAGATGCGTGCATACCAAGGTGGGCGAGGTGTAAGAGCAGCGAACCTCAAGGGTTCCATTTGGAGGTCCTCACAGGACCCTTGGCTTTTCAATTGGTGGTATAAGACCGAAACTGGTTTTCCAAGGGCTGAATCAATTTGGGATTTGATAAAGTTGGTCAGTCTTCTGAAGGCCCATGGTCCAGAAGAAATTAGAATTAGGAAGCCAATTAACGGGCCTAGAAGGCTTGGGAGCAGAGTAGAGAGCCAGGGGGATGTGGAAAACCAATTTTTATACCATGCCTCCTTCTGCTCTCTCTCCCTCTTGCACCTTTCCAGGCTGTCTTTAACCTTCTGCAGACTGTCTTCTACCAGGCCAAGTTTGTCTTTGTAGAAGCAACATTCTTCTTTGAGTGCCGCACAGAGTCCCCCCCCGTCGTAAAAACAATAAGTCAAGGCCGCGTCTATTCTGTAACACCACTTCAGCTAAGGAGGCGACAGTCTTTCAGGTGTTCTAAACCTGCTTGAAGTTCTGAGAGATCCTTATCAATGGCGGCGCTAAGCTGGGTGTACTGTGCATTGGAGGAGACTAAGGAGGCAATACCTGCACCAGAGCCAACAAACCCAAGTCCAATCAGGACTGCAAGTGTGACTGCTGTCAGGGGTTCTCTTTTTTCTCTGATAAGGGTACCTCTTCCATGTTCCCAAAATTGGAGGAATTCCTCCGGGTAGTGGACAGTTAGGTAAGGAAAAAGAGAGACAAGGACACAATAGTCCTTTTTCTCAAGGAATTGTTTGGTGTACACAAAGGTGGTTAGTCCTGACGAGCAGGCAAGATAGGTATTAGGAGGGGCTACAGCATATCTATAGGAAGTATTAATAAGGGTACTTTGGTTACATACTGTGTCTAGCTGAAGAGGGGGGAGCATATGTGAGCCAAGGAGACAATTTTCCTGACCGGAGATTTTTGCAAGAGTGAGGCCTTGGGATTCCCCAGTGCCCCATCTGAGATCGTGTGTGATGTTCCCAAATTGAGCAATACCTTCATAGAAGGGCGGGGAAGGGGAATAGCAGATCCAGCATTCCTCCAATGAAGAATTCTATATCTGGGTCAAAGCTTGTACAGAGGCATTAATGAGAGTAAGTATGGTATGGGCAGTAGAGGGATCGCTAGCAGGGAGGGTGGGTCTATAGGGGATGGTGTCGAGGGAGACGGGGGTGCTGGAGTAGGTTGGTCCAAGGGTCTGGTATTATAGATGTTAGCATTAGGCCCAATGGCCACCGGTTGGGGGGGTGTGGGGATGGTTTGAGTGAGCTTTATGGTAAATATTAGACCCTCATCATATCCTTCCTTGTACAATCTGAGTCCCCAGGTGTATTCTTTCCCCCATCCAGACACCCTTTTACCTTCTGTCGTGAACTGGATTTTTAGGGGGTTACACCATTGATTCTTTTTGCAAGAGGGGAGGGACAGGGGGTCACATCTATATGAATTACAAATGCGGGTAGTATAGTTGGTAGTTACGGAAATGAAATCTGATTTTGAGTTCGTGATCCAGTACCCAGTTCCTGTCGTCTCACAATCCCATTCTTTACAATAGAAGTCCCCCGTTCTACCGCATTGTGGGGCTGATGAGCGATGGTATCCCGGGCAAACATAAAAGGAGAGGGTCCCAAGCCTCTCCTTTCTATCTTGAGAGCCACAGCCTGCCATGCGATCATTGGACCCCCATACTGCGTCCCATCCACTGTTCCATTCGGATAATCGACAAAGATCTGGGTACAGGGGAAGCCAGGGTGTCGTGGAGTCAACTTTCGAGGTACTCCAGATGCGGAATCCTTGAGCGTCTTCGACTGACCAAGTGTAGTTAAGTAGTTGGTATGAGCAGGACAGCGGAAGGAGCAGGCATAGGATGAGTGCCTTCATGCTAGATCTTTTATCTACAAGAGAGCACAGAGGGAGATTTCTCAGGGGGTTCCCTGGGTGGATTATGTAATTTTACTAGACGCTCGGGTAGCTATCTAGCATTTTGAGCTGATGAATCATAAATACAGGCATGTCCTTTACCCCAGATAAGGACTGGGTCAGGTCCTTGCCATTTGTTGGAGATGGGATCTCTCCACATAGCCTGTGCATAGTTGTGTTCGGTAGTGGGATGCCAAAGGCGATCGGCTGCTGATTTGGTAGTAGCATCAAGGGAGAGGAAATTTAGGACAAAGAGGGCATGGTTAAGAATGGCTTTGGCATTATTGGCCTTGGGGTAGAGCGCCTCCGAACCTCTTTGCAGCTTGGTAATCATATTCTTGAGCGTTTGGTGGGCTCTTTCTACAATGCCCTGTCCTTGAGGGTTGTAGGGAATTCCTGTAATATGTTTGATACCTAGACTCTGACAGAAGTTACGGAAGGAGGCGCTTGCATACCCGGGGCCATTGTCTGTTTTAATAATCTTAGGGTTGGGGAGTGTGGCCAAAGTGGCCAGAACATGGTTAATAACATGGTGGGTAGCTTCACCGCTCTGGGGGGTGGCAAAAATAAACCCACTGAAGGTGTCGACAGAAACATGGATGTACTTAAGCTTTCCAAAAGGCGCATAGTGGGTGACATCCATCTGCCAGACTTCACCAGGAACCAACCCCCAGGGGTTGACGCCGAGGTGTGGCTCTGGGAGTAGGACAAGACACCCTGGACACTGCTTAACAATTTGTCTTGCTTGTTCCCTGGTTATATTATACTTGAGTCTGAGCGTCTATGAGTTTAGGTGGTGTAGCTTATGAGCCTGTGTTGCTGCCTCTAGGGGATTCAGAGAAAGTGCTGCTAGGACTTCCTGGGTCAAACGGTCTACTTGTGCATTTCCTTTCGATAGGGGGCCCGGAAGATTGGAATGGGCGCAAATGTGACCAATGAAAAAGGGTTGACTTCTTGAAAGTATGAGTGACTGTAACTTGGCAAAGAGAGGGGAGGCATTGGTAGATGGTCGTATATAAGGGACAGTTTCTAAAAGGGGTACCGAGTGGGCAACGTAGGCACTATCTGTGTACAGATTTAAAGGATCAGGGACTGCCTCAAAAGCCCAGATGATCGCAGCAAGCTCTACAAGTTGTGCTGAGGTGTATGGGAAGGTGAGGGAGGTGATCTTCCCATTTACGCTCACTGCAGCTTTCCCAGATGCTGAGCCATCTGTGAAGATGAGATGGGCCTCCTTGAGGGGTGCCCTTTTAGTTATTTTGGGGAAGACTACAGGTGTTATTTGCAGGAACTGAATAAGTTTGTCAGGGGGGTAGTGATTGTCTACCCCCGGGAATGAGATACAGCTCACAGCCCAGTCATCATCGTTTAATAGGAGCCAATATTTGTGATGCTGTGTATGGGCAAATGATGCGATCAGGTTCTTTGCCAAAGAGTCTTACTGCAGCTTCTCTTCCTCCTTTAAGGAGGTCAGCAGTAAGGTGTGGGTATGATGGGAGAATTTTGGTGGGGGTGGCTGGCATGTGTATCCAGAAAAGCGGATGATTTTGCCAAAGCAGGCCAGTGGGAGAGAGATTTGTGGGAAAGAGCAAAAGCCAGAGAGGCTTTTCAGGGCTGTAATATCCTATGTGTTGGGTTTTTATGGCTTGCTCGACTAGCATCAGGGCTGAGCGGGCTTCTGGTGTCAAGGAGCGTGGGGAGGTGGGCTCCGGGTCTCCCTTTAGATGTCAAATAATGGCTTTAATTCCCCCGTTGTTAGTTTTAAATAGGGTCGGAGCCAATTGATGTCTCCTAGTAATTTCTGAAAATCATTGAGGGAATTCAAATGATCAATACGAATATGGGCTTTCTGGGTCAAGATTTTGTTAGTGAAAAGTTCAAATCCAAGAAATAACTGGGGGGGTCGGGTCTGAACTTTTTCCGGGGAGATCCGGAGTCCTCTTTTTTCTAGTGCCTCTATAAGTTTCTGAGAGATAGTTACCAATTCCTTTTCCGTAGGTCCCGCAAGGAGGATATCATCCATATAATGGATGATATAGAGTGAGGGATATTGCATCTTAAAGGGGTCAATAGTCTGGGCTACGTACTTTTGGCAGAGTGTAGGGCTATTGGTCATGCCCTGGGGTAAGACTTTCCATTGAAAGCGTGGGAATGGGCCATGGCAATTGGTGTGATGGGTAGGCTAAAGGCAAAGCGTTTGCAGTCAGTGGGATGGAGAGGGATTGAGAAAAAACAATCTTTGAGGTCAATAACTACCTTAGTAAAACCTTCAGGGATGGCTACAGGCGAGGGAAGACCAGGTTGCATTGCCCCCATGGGGATCATTGTTTGATTAACCGCTCTGAGGTCATGTAAAAGTCACCATTTACCTGAGCGTTTTCGGATGACAAAAATGGGAGTGTTCCAGGGGGACACAGAAGGTTCGATGTGTCCTGCATCTAGTTGTTCCTGCACTAATCTAAAGGCTGCATCCAATTTAGCTTAGGAAGGGGCCACTGGTCAATCCAGACGGGATGGTCGTCTTTCCATGATATTTTTTCCGCCTGTAGTGCAGGGGGACCAGTGGCCCTTATAAAAAATGGTTTTCAAACCCTAATCCTGAGCGCCCTGTTTTTCCTGTAATTTGCAAAGGGAGCAGTTGGCCTTGCTTTTCTTTTCCAAGGCCTTGTCCAGGGAGAAACCCTTGAGCAAGCATCTGGCTGGTTACTGTAAAATTAGGGCTGAACATAATGATTCCCATTTGGGAGAGAATGTCTCTTCCCCAGAGATTAACAGGGAGGCCAGGGACTACATAGGGTTGAACAGTACCTACATTTCCTTCCTCATCTTTCCAGGGGAGCCATTGAGAACTTTGTAGGGTATTTTGAGATTGTCCTGTTCCTTGTAGGTGGGTCATAGAGGGCTGAAGGGGCCAGGAGGGCGGCCAACTTTCTTTGGAGAGGACTGTGGAGTCCGCCCCAGAATCTAGTATGCCAGAAAAGATCCAGCCCTGAATGGTCAATTTAAGTGTAGGGCGTTCCCGTGAAATGGTTTGAGCCCAATAAACATCTGAAGACCCTGGGTTGGAAGATCCCCTCCTTTGTGTAACTGCTGGATATTGGGTTTGCAGAGGGAGCGGGAGTGCTTGGGCAAGGCGTTGTCCTTTCTGAATAGTAATGGGATTATTAAGAGCGGATGCGATTATTCTAATTTCTCCCGTATAATCATTGTCTACAAGAGAGGGGTGGATGATAAGGCTGCCCAAGGTGGAGGAGGCACGGCCAATGATAAGAAAAAAGAATCCCTGAGGGGGGGGGGCATAGACGCCAGTGGGGATCGTACTGGGACCATCCTCCGGGTTTAATATTGTACAGGAGGAGGAACACAAGTCCACCCCTGCGCTCCCTGTGGTGGCTCTGCGTAATGGCAGGCGGGCAAGCTGTTCCCCAAGGCTTGTGGGTTGGGGATTGTTTGAGGGGCCCGGGGCTGGCCCCTCTTGCCGTTTCCCAGAAACGGGACAATGGGTTGGCCTTCAGCGTTGGTGGTGGATCGACAGGTGTTGGCCCAGTGCTTTCCTTTCCTACATCTGGGGCAGAGGGTCTGTGGTTGATTAGGTTTTTGGTAAAAACCTCCTGTGTTGGTGTTGGTAGTTGGGCATTGGCGGGCAAAGTGGCCTTCCTGGCCACACCTAAAACAGGTCTTAGATTGGTCAGAGTGCTTAAGGGCTGCCCCAACAGCTAAATGAACTGCCTGCAACATTTTTGATGTAAGGGGGTCTATGTCTCTACAGAGTCTTATCATTTCATCCAAGGTTTTGTCTCTCCATTTTCCCCGTAAAATGGAGCGGCAAGCAGCATTGGCATTCTCGTAGGCTAAGCATCTAACAAGCTGGTCATCAGCCGCTTCCTGCCCTAGGGTCCTCTCTGTGGCTTCCAGGAGCCTGCTTACATATTCTGAGAATTCCTCCTGGTTTCCTTGGACGATTTTATTGAGGGGTGCAAAAGGGGAGCCAGTGTTGGGAAGGGCCTGCCAGGCAGAAATGGCAGCACTAGCTGTCTGAGCAAGCAGTCTGATCGGGAGACGGCACTGCCGGGTTTCACTAGCGTACTTGCCCTGCCCTGTGAGTTTTTCATATGACCACTTTGCAGTAGCATGCTCTGAGGCCTTGAGATTGGCCGTGGCAGTAGTTTGACAGCGGTCAAAAAAGTCAGCCTTCCAGGTGAGGAACTGTCCCCGTGTAAGTACTGCCTGGACGACTGAGCCATTCAGAGGGTAAAAGATATCCCCCATGAGATATGGCTTCCAGCGCAGAGAGAGTGAAGGGGGCATTAGGCCCGTAAGCCTTAATGGCTGCATGTAGGTCTTTCAGAGTCTTGAAATGGATTTTTCTGTATTCCTGTGATTTTTGCCTCCCTCGGCTATCTGCTTCTTCTCCCTCATCCTCCCCTTTCTTGTCTTCCTCTTCCTCTTCCTCTTCCTCCTCACTATGAGAGGACTCGGGGGGCTCAATATCCCCTGTACCTGGATCACTATCATCTTGGCGGGATCTTGTCATGACATGGAACACCATCTGTTTTTTATGATTCGTGGCAGCTCCCGCCTTAGAGTGTCTCTGTTTTGTTTTGCTTTCACTTCTGGTTTTCGAATTAAACTGGTTTTTTAAGAGGGGGATTTTAAGGGACCTTTGTAATGAATCCTGTAGGGCAGACAACTCACTGGAGAGCTGCGCATATTGCGTTTGGAGGTCTAAAACCTCACGGAGTTCTTTTACTTGCACGGATAGTTGCTCCCGCGCCTCAGTGAGTGTGGTCATATTAGGACCCAGGGACAGGAAGGCAGGGGCGGTTAGGTATGGAGGGGGAGCGGAGGCTAGGGGCCAGTCTGGATTATTATATCTAGCAGCTTCTTCTTCAAGTTCTGCCTCATCGCCTGGGTCTAGAGGCTCTGAATCCGGGTCCGGCTCTGAATCCGGGTCCATCTCTGGACCGGCCTGGAGATTCTTATTTCTTGTAAATACTGGGCAGATTATGGGCTCCTCTGCTGGTGTTATCTCAGAAGGGAGAGGAGGATAGAGGGATTTGCTTGGGGGGATTTCAATAACTACTGAGGGAGATCTAGATGGAGTTTTAGGAGGTTTTGCTTCCTCTTCTTTCAAAGACTTTATAGAGGCTGTACGCAAAAGAGGGCGGAGGCAGGACTCCGCAACTGAAAGAAGCTGTTGTTTTGTGGGGTCCCCGGTGGCACTTTCCACTATGTCTCTTATAAGACCCCAGTAAGAAAAGGCTGTAACAGGGACAGCATCGGGTCCTTCTATTTTCAATTTCTGATTAAGATCTCTTCCTACTTTCTGCCATTTGCCTGGGTGGATCTCAGGTCCCGTTACCAGAAACCACGGGCATACTTCATCTATAAAAAGGAAGAATCTAACAAGATCCTTTTTCTTTACTTTAACTCCCCTGTCCTTAAGTGCCAGTTTGAGGTCCCGTATAAAGACCTGTTCTTTAGACAGCTTGGAACCCATGAGAAAGGAATGAGGCAGACGTCACTTACCTGTTCGTGGGGCTCTCCGGAGTGATCAGAGGGGGTCGCGATGATTCTTCTTCACGGGGTCTGCTTGGCGAGAGTCTGTGCCTTGGGCCCCACGTTGGGCGCCACTTGCCCCGACCCACAGGACAGCAAAGTGGGGTGTCGAGGAGGACCCAGCCTGAAAAGGAATGGGTGAGAATAAGGAGAGTGAGACCCAAGGGTGGTGGATAAGGTCTGAGTTTATTGAGAAAAAGTTCATGCTTATATACTGTAGAGAAGGAACAAGGAAGTCAGTTTCGGGGTGGAGTTGGCGTGCCTTGGCCTGTGAGAAGGGATATTCTGCGGTCAGGTTGTTCTTGGTAACGGAGGGTGAGGCCCCTTTCCTGGAATTTGTTTGAGGTTTCGCAGTGCTCGTTTATCATGTCTTAGTTCCTGCCATGGGGCCTCTTGGTCCCTGACACTTAGTGCCAATGTTTTCTTTTTTTCTTTTGGGATCTGATTCTTCTCTCATAACCATGTTCAATATGGTTACAAGTGTAAAGCCTGTATCAAATTGCTTTCTCTTAGGGAGGGGTAGGGGGAGAGAGAGAGAGAGAGAGAAACTGTAAAACTCAAAATCTTGCAAAAATGATTGGTATAAAAACTACCATTATATGTAGTTGGAAAAACAAATTTTATAAGAATAATGAAGGAAAACTATGAAGATCTTTCAAAATCAAAGGGCAAAGTAGAAATTGAAAGAATCTATTAATTGCCTCCAAAAAGAATCTTGAAAATAAAAACTCCCAAGAATATTATAGTCAAAATCCAGAGCTTTTATGTCAAGGAAAAAGTACTGCAGCAACCAGAAAGAAGTTAAGTACAAAGGAGTCACAATCAGGATCACACAAGAGAAGACAGGATTAATCATCAATTGAAAGAAGAAGAGAGCTTGAAATAGAGATATTCCTGAAGGTAAAAAAAATCTAGGTTTACAACAAAGAATAACCTCCCCAGCAAAACTTAATTTAATCCTATAGGGGGCGTTTCTAAAGGAAAAACCATAGCCAAGTAGAAAGTATGACACACAAACACAGCATAAAAAGGCAGACAAAAGGGACTTAAAGTTAAACTATTTAAAATCATAAATGGGAAAATGATATATATGGAACTTCTTAGAACTTTTTTCATCACCAGGGTTTATATAGGAGGACTAATTAAATGGGGGACTTGGGATGATTCTGTCGTTGTTTAGATAATCTTGAAAAAAGGATGAAATGAGATACAGAATAATAACAGAGATGAAAGAATTAAATGAAGATTTTTTTTTAAGAGGACAGGGGAGGGGTGGCTAGGTGGCGCAGTAGATAAAGCACTGGCCCTGGAGTCAGGAGTACCTGGGTTCAAATCTGGTCTCAGACACTTAATAATTACTTAGCCATGTGGCCTTGGGCAAGCCACTTAACCCCATTTGCCCTTGCAAAAAATCTAAAAAAAAAAAAGTTGTCTTTCTTTGGGGCGGCTAGGTGGCGAAGTGGATAAAGCACCGGCCTTGGAGTCAGGAGTACCTGGGTTCAAATCTGGTCTCAGACACTTAATAATTACCTAGCTGTGTGGCCTTGGGCAAGCCACTTAACCCCATTTGCCTTGCAAAAGCCTAAAAAAAAAAACCTAAAAAAAAAGAGGACAGGGGAACCATAAGCATATTTGTAGGAACTTGGGAATAAGTAGACAAAGAAATTGAAAACGAGTGACAGTGGATATGACAGAGGAGCGGTCTGTTGGAAGAGATGGGATGGAAAATAATCTCTTGAGCAGGTAGAAACAGATAGCCTCTTTATGTGGAGAGAGGTGGAGGAGATGATAGCAGAAGGAATACAAGGGATATGAGAAGAGAAAGAAGGGATAAGAGGAAACTAATGGAGAATGGCTCAAAGGCTGGAGTGAAGACTTGGAAGTTTTGAGGAAAGATCAAAAGACTTGGAAAAGTCCCCAAAGGAAAAAGAATAGAGAGGAAATGAATTGTACAGGTAGAAATACATATATGCCAATGAGAAAATTTTGGTTGACTACACATAATTTGTAACAAGGTTGTTGTGTTTTTTGCTTTCTGCAGGTATTTGAAAAAATAAAATTTAATTTTTAAAATCCTCTTGAGGAGAGGTGAGAAAGGGATTGTTTTTGTTTTAATTAAATTGTTTATTCTGAATCAACAAATATCGGATGAAAGGCAAATTTCCAATTACAGAGCAAAATAGCAATTGGGGCAGTACATCAAGTGGCACTTTGCATTGCTGTGAGGATAACTGAAGAGGAAAGGCAGGACTTGAACGGAGCATCCTCGCACCAGCCAGAGGGGATTCCGGGCTGGAATCTCGCAACCAGGGGCACTGGGCGCCTCCCCCACGCCCAGGCCCGCGTGCTCCATCCCCAGAGGAGGCCTGGAGGCCTCTGGCTTTGTCCTTTCCCTCCCTTCGCTGTGGGGAGGACTTCCACTACGCGGCTGCCTAGCGGGAATTCAGTCTTAAAGAACGGTCAGAAAGCTACTTTCATAGTCACCTGACCGGTAAGTTCGGTCCCACGGCCAATTGAAACTCAGAACCGGATCCGAACCGTCTTCCTCGGTACCAGTCCGGAAGCCTGCGGGGGGGGGGAGGCCGGAAGTGGTCTTACGGGAGAGCGGTCCCGGAAGCTCGGCCCCCGAACCAGAGGGGGCGGGGTCTGCAGCTTCTCTCCCAGCGTAACCCGGGCGCGAGAGGAGGCGGAGCGCGTCAGGCATTGTGGGAGCTGCGCTGGTTACTCTGCCAGTCGTAAAGTCGGCCCAGGGGTGGTCGGAGGCCGGTGACGACGCGGGGCACATTGGCAGGAGCCGAGGAGCGGCGGCAGGCCCCGGGTGAGGGCAGCCGAGAGGGGAGCAGGGGAGGGGCGCGTTTGTTGGCGGCAGTGGGTGGGCGGCGGCCGGGTCTCCCGGGTAGTGGAGCCTTCCGTCGGGGGCGGGGCCTTCCTCGAAGCGCATCCCACTCGTGGAGTGACAGAAGGGCTGCCAGTTAGCAGAATGTTCCGGACTGTTAACTTCCTCCCTTCCCCCCAAGTTTCTCGGGGTAACCGGAGCAGATAAGGGAGGGAGGGGCAAGATGAAGGGGTCTGTAGACCCCGAAGTGGGAGGACCCGGGTGCGTTCGAGCCGCTGCCCCGCACCTAGACGGCTAGAGCGCCGGATCTAGTGGCGGGAAGGGCTGAATTCGATTCCTGCCCCAGACTCTTGCAAGCCCAACCAGCTTGGGACATTTTCACTTGTCCTCCTCGCCAGGAATGCTTTTCCTCTTCAGCTCTACCTCCTGCCTTCCACGGCTTCCTTCGAGTTATAACTAAAAATCTCAAATTCTCTAAGAAGTCTTTCCCACTCGATGCTTTTGCCTTCTCTCTGTTGATTATTCCCACTTTACCCCATCTGCTAGTTGTTGGCATGCCGCCTCCCCCGTTAGACTGAGCTCTTTGAGAGCAGGGCTTTTTCCACCCTCTTATTATCCCTAGCACCTATCACCATGCCTTGGCATCTTAGGCGCTTGATAAATACTGTTGACTGTGTGACCCCTGGGTAAAACACTAAACTCAGCCTTATTTTACTACTTCATAATACCACCTCCCTCTTATTGTTCTGGAGATAAAATGAAAGCGCATTGTAAACATTAAAACCATGTATAAATCCAGCCATTGTATAACTCAGAACCTCTGTGAATGATCATTTTTTTATCTATAAAATGAGAGCTTGGATGAGATTTGTAAAGTCCACAAACTTAGTGTACATTCTCAATTTATTGAAAGCTCCGGCTCTTAGTACCCAGTGCCTAACACGGTATAAATGACTTGGCCTTATATCCATCCATTATAGGTTATTAAAGCATAGACTATGTCTTTAGGCATAGGTGACTGAAGATGGCTTGAGGCCAGAATAATATAGCTTCAAACTTCAATACAAACATTTTAAGTTTTTTCTTGTAATAATTTATTAGTAAAAGAAGGTGAATGTGTTAGAATGCACGACCCTCAAAGGAGCCATTACTTACCAAGTGCTTTATCTCTGTGCTGTTGTTTGATCATAGGATCCTAGGATTTATAGCAAGCAAGGATTTTTTAAACTATAATTGTAGTATGAATAAATTATTTAAAATTGAACTGGTTCATATTAGAAATAAATTGTAATGAAATTTATACTGTTAACTGATTTACATTAGAACTGTACCACACTTTTCTCCAGATTTTCCCTTCCCCCATGAATATTTAAATACATGCAGCAGATTAGTTCCTAATTTGCCTGCTTTCTAGGTTCTTTAAAATAGTTACCCGTAACTTAAAAATTTTCTCCGTTACTCTGAAAAATCTAGAAGTTTTTTTGTATTTATCTTTTTTTTTTCAATTTTTTTTTTTAGGTTTTTGCAAGGCAAATGGGGTTAAGTGGCTTGCCCAAGGCCACACAGCTAGGTAATTATTAAGTGTCTGAGGCTGGATTTGAACTCAGGTACTCCTGACTCCCAAGGCTGGTGCTTTATCCACTATGCCACCTAGCCACCCTGAAAAAAAATTTTAATGAGTTCCCCAATATTCTGTTTTTTGTTTAGTTTCACAACTAAACTTCATTAACTTTTTTTTTTTAGGTTTTTGCAAGGCAAATGGGGTTAAGTGGCTTGCCCAAGGCCACACAGCTAGGTAATTATTAAGTGTCTGAGGCTGGATTTGAACTCAGGTACTCCTGACTCCAGGGCCAGTGCTCTATCCACTGCCCCACCTAGCCACCCTTAGACTTCATTAACTTTTAATGAACTTTTAATGTTGGAAATATTTTTCACATTCCATTGTTGTTGCTAATTAATCTGATTATTGTTGGGGGTGTTTTAAATTCCTAACTCTAATTTCATACTTTTCCATCATGTTGCTATTGTCTTTAATTTTGTGGCTTTTGATGAGAATCGAAAAGTACTTGAAAGAAGAAAAATTATTGTTTCATTTCATTCAGGGTAATAATATCCTAGATCTATATTTGGAAGGGGCCTTAGAAGTCAGCCCCATATCTTACAAGTGAAGAAATGGGCCTAGAGAAGGAAAGTGACTTTCCCCATTTCCTAAGTGTTAGAGCCCAGATTTGAAATCAGGTCCTCCCCCTCTAAAGTCAACTCTTTTTCCACTAAATTTTTTGCACAGTAATTGGTTTTTTTTGTTTATCTTCACTTTTCCTTTTACTAAGAAGATGATGTGCTTTTTTTTTTTTGGAATTCATCTTTGCTTATGGAGTCCTAAAACCTTCTTTTGAGACTACAGTGTAGCATAGAGGTGACACTGGGTTCTTAAAATATATGCTACTTGAGAGTAAGCTCTAATAGGTCCTTTTAAATTGAAAAGACTTTCAAAAGAGACATATCTTCTCTTTAGTACAAATCTGGCTTCTAGAAAGTTGGCCACCAAGTCATAGAATTCAGTTTTTATAACTCAGTTAATGAAGAGTGCCTTTAAAAGTTACCCTAAGTTATGATCTGAGTTAGCACAGGGAATATCCATGCTGAAGAAATCATTGCTCTTTAAAGTAAGTGTTCCTATTTTTTGTAAACATGCTAGATATTTTGGGAAAACAATAAAAACCCTCTAAACAAATGTCCACCAATTTAAAAAGGTACTAGTAAGTAGTTGAATTGGTATGATCTAGGAATATCAGAGACAACTAAGGAAATAATATATATATATATATAGATGGTTTGCTTAATTCAACTAAAAGGAGTTTTTACTCCTCCTTTTTTCATTAATACATGAATTGCATCACACAGTCTGATTTTCTTTTGTTTTATTTTCATTTTCATTTTTTAATTTTCTCTATTAAAATATTTAATTTGGTACCCCCCTCAGTTTGTGAAACCCATTGAATATATGCTGTTTAATGAATTTTTTTATTCTTTATCCTATCTTTATACCTTGACTAAATCTGAAGTGATTGAAAGATCCTTAATTTTCTCTTCCTAGAAGAATATTTCTAATTTCAAGAAATAAACAGAATATTTTTAAAGATTCTTATTAGAAGTTGAATGTTTCTAAAACTTTACAGACCATAATGACTTCAGCAAGCAAAGCAGTTGAGTTACAATTACAGATGAAGCATAATGCTGAGGAACTTCAAGACTTCGTGAGAGATTTGGAAAGCTGGGAAAAAGACATTAAACAAATGGATATGGAATTGAGAAATCAAAATGGTGTTTCAGGAGAGGTAAATTGAGACTTTTTAATTTAATATTCAGCCCAGCTACTTAAAAATAAAACTCAAGCAGACCCATTAAAATGTATTTTTAGAACTGTAAATTGAAGTGAAATGCTATTATACCAATTAGTTATATTTTTGTCTTTTTTAGAAGTTCTTTTTTATTTATATTCATATTTGGCAAATATGATTAGTGAGGTTAAATTACTCCCAAAATATAGATAATTTGAACCTCACAATATAGAATATCTTTTTTGGAAAACACTTATATCTCATGGCATACTGATTTTATTAAATGTCTATCTTTTTTCTAAAAATTTATTTTTTCCTGAACTTAGATATCAAATTAAATTAGTATTCTGTATACACAGTATGACATGAAGCTGTCTTGTTTTTTAGAAAGATTTTGTTTATTTTGAATTTTACAATTTTTCCCCTTCTCTTGCTTCCCTCCCCCACCCCCCCCACAGAAGGCAGTCTATTATTAGTCTTTACATTATTTCCATAGTATACATTGATCGAAGTTAAATGTGATGAGAGAGAAATCATATCCTTAAGGAAGAAAAATAAAATTTAAGAGAAAGCAAAATTATATAAGATAATTTTTTTTAAAATTAAAGGTAATAGTCCTTGGTCTTTGTTCAAACTCCACAATTTTTTCTCTGGATACAGATGGTATTCTCCATCGAAGATGCCCCAAAATTATGCCTGATTGTTGCGAGTCCATTAAGGTTGATCATTACCCCATGTTGCTGTTAGGGTATACAATGTTCTTTTGATTCTGTTCATTTGAAGTTGTCTATTTTTAAGAAATTCAACGTGTAACTTTCACAGCTCTCCAACTTTGTCATTTTTCTGACTTTCATTCTTTCTGCTGCATTTTAAAAAAATACTTCGGTATTTCTCTTTTCTCCCCCCCCCCCCCACTTTTTGGAGGCTTCCCTATCTACTCCCTTTTTCTTCTATCCCCCTCTGCCTAATTGAAAAGAAAAACAAAATTATTTTAAACAGATAAGCTTGATTAAGTAAAAAAAATTCTACATTGCCTGTGTC
Organism: Macrotis lagotis; assembly: GCF_037893015.1. Lineage (NCBI taxonomy): Eukaryota > Metazoa > Chordata > Mammalia > Peramelemorphia > Peramelidae > Macrotis > Macrotis lagotis. Next base: position 249,291,521 of record NC_133659.1, read on the forward strand.
CAGAAATATTCTACATTTTGAGTTTATTACTTTTCTTACATGAGATAGGTAGTAGCATGCTTTGTTTTTGGTCCTCTGGAATCTTGTTAAGTCATAGAAATGATCAAAATTTTAAGACTTTCAAAATAATATTTACCTCTGTTAGGTTAAGGGAAAGAGTTTCATATAAAGGATGAAAATAGAACTTGAAGGGAGATTGTACTTTTACTTGGAGCCATTGCTGCTGAACCCATACAATAACAGTGCAATGTTTGATATTTTAATCTATGATTTCAAATTGATTTATTAAGATGACTGCTGGGTAGTACTTTTTGTGATTAAAAATATTTCTTTTGAAGTTAACGCTCACTGAAGAAAACTGCTTAACCAAAACTAAACTTGCTTTAGTTTTTTATAAAAGGTTTTTTTTTTTTTTTTTTTTTTTAACAATTCTTGGTTCTGTAAGATCAGGCCAGCGAAAATACAAACTCTGGCATGTCCTACCAAACTGGAACAACTTCAAGTAGTAGCCCTGCACGAGAGGATCAGCCTAGTTAAATTGGAAAGTGCTTATCAACAGATTTGGCTGAAATGTGATTAATTTTTGCTTCCACAGAAAAATCAGATATCAATGTGAGTTAGGCATAGTATTAGTATCCACACTGATGAAGTCATGAGTATTTGAAATGTTTAAATATGTTAACTTGAGCACAGATAATTACTCCAAATGGTAGGTATATTTAGTTGATGACTAGTAAGCACTTTTTTCTTCAGAATGTCATACTGTCAGTGATAGAATCTTTCAAATCTTGATAGTTAAAGTTAAAATAATACAGCACTTAAACATGTTTTTCTACCTAGAACTTATACCCTGTTCGAAATAAAAATTTTAAGAAAAAGAAGAAAAGTAAAGCAAAAATGCCTTCTAAAAAAACCACAGAAGAAAATAAAAAAAACAGGATAAAATCTTATGATTATGAAGCATGGGGAAAGCTTGATGTGGTAAGTTACTTTAGTCAAATACTCCTTGATATACAAATACAAATTGTTGATGACTATCAGCAATCTTTGATCAGATAAAAGAAGTGTGAGAATTTCTGTGTGTTTTTTTTACCTATTGTAGATTATTTCATTTTACAATAAGACCTCAACTTGAACCCCCCAAATTAGCCAGGTTTTTTCTTCTATATTCACTTTTTAAAAAAAAAAATATAGCAAATCAAGCCAATATCAGAGATTTATTCAAAAATCAAGACAATATATACTCTGGGATCAATATCCACCTTCTTCAGTTTTCTTAGGCATTTTACATGTTGAGGATTATACAAAGAAAATTGTTAGATATCAGTTGCCATATCTTGTCGATTCTCCTCAACATCTTTCCCATTTGTTTGCCCACTTTATGTTGTTCACAACACCATCACCATAGTCTAGGTCCTTATCACCTCTTATGGAAAAATTCTCTTTTTTACTTCCCCCTTCATCTAATGTTTCTCCTTTCCAGTTCACCTTCCTCCACATAGCCTCCAGATTGGCATTTCTGAAACATAAGTCTGACCCTGACTCCAGAAACACCTTCTGTTACAATAAAACATAAAATTACTCTGTTGACATTTAAAGACCTTAACTACCCAGCTTAAGTTTATCTTTCCAGACTAATTACTCCTTTTATATTACTAAGTGCTCTAATCAGACTGACCTGTTTATATTGTTTTCTATTTCCCATCTCTGTGCCTTGGCACCTACTTCCTTTGTCTGGAATGCTCTCTCTAGTTTTATTGCTTGGAAAACCCCTAGCTCCCTTCATGGCTAAACTCAAATGCTACTTCCTTATTAAAGGGGCCTTGTTTACCTTCCCTACTTGTTATTTCCATCCTCCCTCCCTGCCCTTCACTATATTTTTTTTGTGTTTTATATATCTTATATTTATCTGTAAACATGTAGCCTTCCCCAAATGGAATGCAAACTACTTGAGAGCAGGAATTTTGAATTTTGTATTTATATAGCCAGCAACTGACATAAAGTAATTGCTTCCTGGTTGATGAATAGAATATAAAATAATGTTTTGAGTTTCAGTTGTGCTTTGGTTGTAGGGAAATTGGTAGTATTAACAACTCTTATCGTTTCAAAGGAATCATTACTTCTTGGGCTTGAGTGGCATTACCATTGTCTTATGTTGCTATTGTATTAGAATTCTAAAAAAAAATGCTATGACTCTTTCCAAAGTGGGCTTGTATGAGGAATAAATCTAGTTTCTCCAAGATCTTAAAAATGCAGGTTTCTGACCTATCTGCCATCCACAGTAGGGTACTATTTGGCCTTTACCTTCCTCTTATTCTCTGAAATTCAGTATTTTTTGCTTTCCTTACTGAAATATACACTTGATTGAAGTATTCACTAGAGAGAATGAGTTGTGATATGAAATGTACCTGTTAAAAAATCTTTTCCTACCTAAAAGTAATCTATCAGACTCATATCCTTCCATCCTAAAAGAGGGTTTCAGTCATATTTTTTATTTTCTTATGAGTTACTTTATATTATATACTTTATATTTCTTATGAGTGAGATTAATGTGATCTACAGTCTATTTTACAATGAGTTCTTATTTAAATTAGCTTCTTGTTTGTGACTCTCCTTTGTTTTATGGTTTTTCCCGAGGTCTTTCTTTATATAGTGCCCATTCTCAAAAAGCAGTGTTTCTTCTTTCTGTCACATTTGATTGCTTTCCAATAAATAAGGAAAATGTTAGTGTTACACAATAATCAAGAGATTTCTAATCTGATCTCTTATTTATGTATATGTGTGTGTATGTATATATATATATATATATATATATATATATACACATTCATATATATATATATACATTCATTCATTAGATCTTTATTGACCACCTACTGTATCCAAAGCACTGTCAGAGATTTTAGAAAAAAGACAGTTCTTGCCTTTAAGGAGTTTGCAGGGGTGAGGGTAGAGATTATCTATATGCACAGGAGAAAAATTCTAAAAGATAAGAAATGGAGATGAGTGACCTATATGAATTCAGAGGGGTCAGAGATAGCATAGAGATCAGGTAATAGTTAAAAATTAGTAGTCCAATTTGGACAGAATAGAAAATATATTAAATGAGAATAACATGAAATAATGTTAAGGTAAATAGGTATATGATATAAGATTGGAAAGTTAGGTTAGTTGAAGAAGATTGTGTAGAGTAGGGGTTTGAAGTCATCTGACTTGTTCATTAGGAAGTAGTTTGAAGGGTAGATTAAAGTCAGGAAATTGAAGGTAGGTAGATCTCTTAGGAGGTAATAATTAGGAGTCTGAATTAAGGTACTGGGAGAGATTTTTTTTTTTTTAGGTTTTTTTTGCAAGGCAAACGGGGTTAAGTGGCTTGCCCAAGGCCACACAGCTAGGCAATTATTAAGTGTCTGAGACTGAATTAGAACCCAGGTACTCCTGACTCCAAGGCTGGTGCTTTATCCACCACGCCACCTAGCCGCCCCGGGGAGAGATTTGATAAAGATTGTAATTGATAAAATTTGACAATTGATTAGCTATGAAAAGGTGAAATGGAATAATTAAATTTGACTAATGAATTTGGGTGATTAGAATGTTGAATAGTCTGGTCAGCAGAAATAGGGAAGTGAGATCTGATGAACTGCAGGACTGGATGGGAAATCAGAATTCTTATTGAAGCTGCCAAGGCTAAGGGCATGAGTAAGGGTAGGTTGATGACAGCAACATGCATAGATGGTTTAATTTTCCAAGGAGCGAATGTTGCTGAGAAATGGTGGCAAAAAAGGGGTGGCTAGGTGGCGTAGTGGATAAAGCACCAGCTCTGGAGTCAGGAGTACCTGGGTTCGAATTCAGTCTCAGACACTTAATAATTGCCTAGCTGTGTGGCCTTGGGCAAGCCACTTAACCCCGTTTGCCTTGCAAAATCCTTAAAAAAGAAAAAGAAAAAAAAAGAAATGGTGGCAAAAGGGAATGTCATGAAAGCAAGAAGGTTAAATGACCTACTCAAAGTTACACAACTATTGAGTGGCAAAACTAGGACTAGAACTCAGATCTTAAGATTCCCCTTCCTATATTCTATTACTTTACTTGAAATTGTTAGCCTACTTTTTGGAGTTGTTATTTTAGCCTTTTTTGAATTCAAGATATGTGAAAGGCAACTAGAGAATTAACCTCAAAGTCAAAAAGATGTGGGTTCAAACATCACTTCTGACATGCTAGGTGGATTTCTCTAAGCAAATTACTTAACTTCTTAATGGCTGAGGCAATTCTTAGACTATAGGTTGCAGAATAATTACTGATTTGCATTGGATAAAGAGTTTCATTTCTAGAGAGTTACATGCAAATCACATATTTGGTCCAAAGGAGGAAAAAACTACCTTTGAATTCTCAGCTTTTAGCCCAGTGCTACCCAGAAAGCAGGCATTTATGGCTTGAATTTCAATTCTAGCAGTTATTTTGATGACTAGCTTGTATACAATTGTATAATTTTTGCTTTAGTTTTGATAGACCTCAAGAGAAATTAGAAAGTACATTACATTTTTTTATTTTGAGTTTTACAATTTTTCCCCTATTCTTGCTTCCCACCCCCCACAGATTGCCAGAAGGCAATTTGCCAGTCTTTACATTGTTTCCATGGTAAACATTGATCCAAATTGAATGTAGTGAGAAATCATGTCCTTAAGGAAAAAAAATAAAGTATAAGAGAAAGCAAGATTACATAATAATATATCAGGTTGTTGTTTTTTTCCTAAATTAAAGGTAATAGTCCTCGGTCTTTGTTCAAACTCCACAGTTCTTTCTCTGGATACAGATGGTATTCTCCATCACAGATAGCCTGAAATTGTCCCTGATTGTTGCACTGATGGAATGAGCAAGTCCATCAAGGTTGATCATCACTCCCATGTTGCTGTTAGGCTGTACAATATTTTTCTGGTTCTGCTCATCTCTCAGCATCAGTTCATGCAAATCCCTCCAGGCTTCCCTGAATTCCCATCCCTCTGGTTTCTTTTTTTTTTCCAAGTATGATTTTGGTTTATTTATTTTATGTTATTACAATAATTTTGTTATAAAAGTAAATAGAACCCTCTACCCCAAGAAGATGAGAAACCTCAAGAATAGTGAGAGAGAGAGGAAAAAAAAATGTACTTCAGTTCTATGTTCAGATTCCAATGACTCTGTCTCTGGGGTGAGTTGCCTTCTTGATCATAAGTCTACCAGAGAAGTTGCTTCAATATTTTTCCCATGGTTGCTATTACTAGCTGTATTTCTCTCCGCTCTATTCCCCCCCCCCCCCCACTCTCATTTATTCTATTCTCTCTGTCCTTTTCTCCTGGCCCTGTCCAAAAATGTGTTGTATCTGAGTACCCTCTCCCACGATCTTCCCCTCTTCTGTCACCTATCCCCCCTTTCCTCCCCCCCATTCCTCCTTATCCCATCCCTCTCTTCTCATTTTTCTCTAGAGTAAGATAGATTTCTATACCCTATTGTGTATTTTATTTCCTCTCTGAGCCATTTCTGTTGAGAGGGAAGGCTCACTCATTCCCCATTCCACTTCATTGAAAAAGCTTTTGACTTGACTCATATGAAATTTGTTAGCTCTTTCCTCTCATTTCTCTTCCTCCCAGTACTTCCCTTTATCACTCACTGACTCCATCTTTTTACTGTATTATACCATTATATTCCACTCCTTCCTGTGCCCTGTCTATATATGTTCCTTCTAACAAGCTCTTATAAATGAGAAAGTTCATTTGAGTTATCAATATCCTCTTCCCATGCAGGAATACAAACAGTTCAGTATCATTAAGTTTCTCATAATTAGTCCTTCTCATCCACCCCCTCTATGGTTCACCAGAGTCTTGTACTTGAAGATCAAACTTTCTGTACAGCTCTTGTTGTTTCAATAGGAAAGTTTGAAAGTCCCCTGTTTCATTTGCCCCCTGAAAGAGGGTGTTCAGTTTTGCTGGGTAGTTGATTCTCAGTTGTAAACCAAGAACTTTTGCCTTCCGGAATATCATATTCCAATCCCTATGAGCCCTTAATGTAGATACTGCTAGATCCTGTGTAATCCTGACCATGGAGCCTTGGTAGTTGAATTGTTTGTTTCTGGCAGCTTTTAGAATTTTTTCTTTGATTTGGGTGTTTTGGAATTTGACTATAATATTCCTGGGAGTATTTCTTTTGGGATCTCTTTCAGGGGGTGACTGGTAAATTCTCTCGATTTCTGTTTTACCCTCAGCTTCTAGCATCTCAGGGCAATTTTGCTGTGTTATTTCTTGAAAAATGAAGTCTAGGTTCTTCTGGTCATAGCTTTCAGATAGCCCAATAATTTTTAAATTATTTCTTCTGGATCTGTTTTTAAGGTTGGTTGTTTTTCCAATGAGATATTTCACATTTTCTTCTAATTTTTGGCTTTTTTGGAAGAGTTTTATTTCTTCCTGATTTCTTGCAAAGTCATCAGCTTCATTTAGTTTCATTCTGCATTTGAAAGAGTTATTTTCTTCAGAGAGCTTTTTTATCTCCTTTTCTAGCTGGCCAGTTCTGCTTTTTAAGGCATTCTTCTCATTTGCCTTTTGTTTTGCTTTTTTTCCATTAGGCCTAAACTGGTTTTTAAAATTATTTTCTTCAGTATTTTTTTGTATATCTTTCACCAAGCTGTTGTTTTCATGAAAGTCTTTTTGAGCTTATCCATTTCTATTTCTCTTGGAAGTTTTGGATATGGAAGCTTCGATTTTGTCATCATCTGAGTCTGTTTTGATCTTCCATGGGACTAAAGTAATTCTCTATGGTCAGATTCTTCTTTTTCTGTTGTTTACTCATTTCCTCAGCCCAACACTAATTTACAGCATTTCCAAGGCTTTGGGGTTGTTTTTTTTTGGGGGGGGGAACACCCAACTGGGACCTTTATTGCTCCAAGGTCTTATGCTTCTCTAGCCTGTGCTTTGATATGTAGATTTCCCCCCCCCCCACTTCCCTCTGCCTTGGGACTATAAGGAGGGTTCCAGCTTGGTTATTTAGAATGGAAGCCCAAACTGCAATATCTGAGTATAGGCAAACAGCAGAGTCCTACCCCAGGGAGAACAAAGAAATCTCTACAGACTTCCCTTACCGTCTCTAGAGGTGCAGGTTGCTTTCTCCCGATTCTTGCTGCAGATTCTGCAGCCAGTGTTCCTCATTCCATACTCATTCTGGTGCAGCAGAGTTCTCTCCCTGCCCCTTCAAGCTGTTGCCCGTGATCTCTGGACTGCACTGCAGCCACGGCTTTTTTTCCCCAACCCCTGGGCCTAGTGAAACACACCTTTCCCGCAGAACTTCTACGTTACCTTGAACTGGGAAAATGTATCACTCAGTCTTTCTGTGGGTTCTGCCCCTCTAAACTTTGGCTAGAGCCATCTTTGTGTTTTTTTGGAGGTTGGGGGAAGGAGTTCCCAGGAAATGCTGCCTTCACGCCGCCATCTTGCCTCTGCCCCCAAGTCTTTGCAGGTTTTTCTGAAATTTGCCTGCTCCTCATCTCTTCTAGCACAAGAATCTTCCATTACAGTCATATACCACAACTTATTCAACCATTCCCCAATTGATGGACATTCCCTCAACATTCCGGTTCTTAGCCACCACAAAAAGAGCTGCTATAAATATTTTTTTAATATACCTTTTCCCTTTTTAAAAATTCCTTTGGGATACAGACTTAGTTGTGGTATTTTTGGATCAAAGGATATGCACAATTTGATTGCACTTTGGGCATGGTTCCAAGCTGCTCAATGAGAAAGTCTTAAGGACAAACTAAAAAAGTTACAACTTCATATAACCAAAAGTTATAACTTCACAAATATTAACCATAGTATGAACAAAAGTGAAATGTCATAAAAAAATGAGTTGAGAAAAATTTATGAATGACGTATTTATAACTGGCTACTAAAAGTAACTAATAGGGTGGCTAGTGGCACAGTGGATAAAGCACCGGCCCTGGAGTCAGGAGTACCTGGGTTCAAATCTGGTCTTAGACACTTAATAATTACCTAGCTGTGTGGCCTTGGGGAAGCCACTTAACCCCATTTGCCTTGCGCAAAAAAAAAAAAAGTAACTCATGCCCTTTATGGCAACAATACAGAGTTAGATAAATCATTTATCTGCCTAATTTGTAATTCCTTATTTTAATAGACATACCTTGTAATGGTATTACTCATATTCACATAATCGTAGGAAATCCAAGACCAGCATTCCTTTAGTTGCTTGAATGTTTTATAGCTTAATGTCTAACGGAATCTGTGGTTTGCTGTGGCTCATAATTTCAAGCTGTTTTTTTGACAGCTAATCTCTTGAAGGCTTTCATTTTTTATTCTGATTTTATCTGCTGGCATATTGTATGTAAGAGTATTGTCAATTTAGTAAAATGTATTCATAGCTCTGGTTCCATTTCTTTTTTTTTGGTTTTGAAATTGTTAATATAATTATAATAGCTGGCATTTATGTAGAGTTTTAAAGTTTTCAAGGTTCTTTATGTACGTTATCTCATTTGGCTTTCAAACCAACCCTCAGAGGTAGGGATTATTATTATTATCATCATTATTCCCATTTTGACAGTTTCAAACCTTGGACTTTACAGTTCATAGGTTCATATGAATATAGATCTTTCAGAATTCTTTTAATTTACAAGAAGTTTGCAGGACAGTTTTTCAATCTTGACATCCATAAGAACTCTGTAAGATGGACAGAATCAAGTAACATAAAATCACCAGAATATTGTCTTAAGGTCTCTTGATAAAGAGTAAAATACATTACATTGTCTTTAATTTTTCCAGCTATACAATTTTAATTGCTGCAATTTTAAAAAGCAGATTTTGATTCTTGAGTACTTCCTTCCAATCTCAACTGCGCATACCTTCCTTTGGCTAGTATAATTTAAGGTTAGTTTCGTTTTACTCATAAATGTGATCACACAGCTAGTAAATGTTGGAAGCAGGATTTGAACCCATTTCTCTTCTGAGTTTGAATCCTGCCTCTTCAGTGATCTTGGTCTTCTGTTGTTAGCATGTCATTTTCATGAGTCTTATCACAGCATAGTTATTTGTGTATATACCTGTTGAATTCCAGGGAATTTTGCTAATGTAGCTGCTTTACTTGCTATGCTCTGGTTTGAATGTTCTATCATTCTGTTGTGATACATAATAATGTAATTTAAGTAGTAGTTATCTGTTGTGAGCATCTCTTATCCTATATGATTTCAGGACACAATACTTGAAGAGCTTGATAAAGAAGACACTACTCATGATTCATTATCTGCAGAATCAGATTCAGAAGAAGAAGGGATTCACATAGATTCACAAAAGGCTCTTGCTGAGAAAGAAAAGGTACCATTTGATAGAATTAAGACTATACACCTTAGTGGGAAAATAGGACCAAAAGTTTAGAGCTGAAAGATCTTAAATGCCATTCAGTTCACTCATTTTCTTGAAAAGGAAACTGTGACTTAAAGATTAAATGACTTGTCTAAAGTCATATAGGTAGTAATTGACAGAACTGGAGTTTGAATCCACTGTTTTGCTCTAAACCCAGCAATCTGTTGTACCATACCTTCAGTGTCTTTTATCCTGCCCCTCCATGAAGTTGTGACGTTGTATCCTTTAGGAATCAATGCAACATAGTATATTGTTTTGTGATTTCTTTCTGCTATCAGGAACTTGTGCCATTGATGCAAACTACCACAAAGTTTCTCAACCTGGGGCCATGTGAATTAATTTATTTTATTTTTTCTCTGTTACATGCAAAAAGAAGTTTCAACATTCACTTTTTTTTGAATTATAAAGATGTCTTTATTTTGAGTTTTACAATTTTTCCCCTGATCTTACTTCCCTCCCCCCCACCCCCCATAGAGGGCAATTTGCCAGTCTTTACATTATTTCCATGGTATACATTGATTCAAATTGAATGTGATGAGAGAGAAATCATATCCTTAAGGAAGAAACATAAAGTATAAGAGATAGCAAGATTACATAATAAGATATCAGGGTTTTTTTTTCTAAATTAAAGGTAATGGTCCCTTCCCCCACCCCCACAGTAGACAGTCGCCACAGTAGACAGTCTGATAATCTTTACATTGTTTCCATCCTATACATTGATCAGAATTGAATGTGTTGAGAGAGAAATCATATCCTTAAGGAAAAAGTAAAATACAAAAGATAGCAAAATCGCATAATAAGATAACTTTTTTTTAAAATTAAAGGTCTTTGGTCTTTGTTTAAACTCCACAATTCTTTCTTTGGATACAGATGGTATTCTCCATTGCAGATACCCTAAAATTGTCCCTGATTGTTGCACTGATGAAATGAGCAAGTCTATTAAGACTGATTCTTGGGGCGGCTAGATGGCGTAGTGAATAAAGCACCAGCCTTGGAGTCAGGAGTACCTGGGTTCAAATCCGGTCTCAGACACTTAATAATTACCTAGCTGTGTGGCCTTGGGCAAGCCACTTAACCCCATTTGCCTTGCAAAAACAAAACCCTAAAAAAAAAAGACTGATCCTCAACCCCATGTTACTGTTACAGTGTATAGTGTTCTTCTGGTTCTGCTCATCTTGCTCAGCCATCAGTTCATACAAATCCTTTCAGGCTTCTAGTTTCTAATCCCTCCTGGTTTCTAATAGGACAATAGTGTTCATAACATACATATACCAAAATTTGTTCAGCCAATCCCCAATTGATGGACATTCAATCAATTTCCAGTTCTTTGCCACCACAAACAAAGCTGCTATGAATATTTTTGTATAATTGATGTTATGTTTGTGAAATAAATTTTTAAAAAATTTTGGTACTTTTAATGTAATTTACTTTGTAAAAATTGTATATTTTATGCATTTAAAAACATTCTCAGAAAGGATCTTTTGGTTTTACCAGTTGACCATAGAGAATCAGTGACATAAGAAAGGTTTAAGAACCTCTAAATTAGGATGGAAGGCCAAATATCCTCAGGATTGTTATTCTAGGTGGGTCCAAACCAAGTTGATCTACCAAATCCACTGTGAGTCTTGAGGATAATGGAAAATCTTGGCCAAAGTCTGGTACTTGGCCATCTTGGCTCTTGGGATTCCTCTAGTCAATTAACAGTGTGGTTTATAGCAGGAAAGAGTTGTAATAAGACTTGAGCTTGGGGCAGCTAGGTGGCACAGTGGATAAAGCACTGGCCCTGGAGTCAGGAGTACCTGGGTTCAAATCCTGTCAAAAAATTGTTGTGGAATTGTTCTCCATTATCATGAAAACTGACCAAAATTATGCTTTTTCAGGGAAATAAATACTTCAAACAAGGAAAATATGATGAAGCAATTGACTGTTATACAAAAGGCATGGCTGCAGATCCATATAATCCGGTTTTACCAACAAATAGAGCATCAGCATTCTTTAGAATGAAAAAGTAAGATAGATTTGTATGCTTATATATATATATATATATATATATATATATATATATATATATATGTACATATATATAATTTTTTTTCTATACCATATTTATTCTATAGTGTTGCCTATTTGTGCATATACCATTTCTCCCTCATTTGATTATAACCTACATGAGTGCAGAGACCATTTTTTCATTATCTCACCCACTGTATTTAGCATTGATTGTTTAATAATTGAATGAATAAAGAGAGTGTGATCATTAAGACCATTTTATAAGTAAGCTTTTGGAAGACTTTTGAATGTATTAAATTTTATTTGTAACAGCTTCAAGTTGACATATTTTCATGATTTTGACCATTTTATATATTATATATAGTTGGCTATGTGATAAAGGGACTATTTTTCTCTTAGTTTAAATCTAAAATTTTACTTTAAATTCTTTTAAAACCAAATCCATATAAATATTTTTAAAGGTTAATTTATTGTTGAAGTACAACAAGAAGCAGAATGAAGTGCTAGATTTGGAGTTAGGACCTGGGTCTTCCACTATTTTGTGTCTATGTAACTACGAACTAGTTGTTTAGACTCCTTGGGTCTCAGTCTCACTTTCCTCATTTTTAAAATTAGTAGAGTTGAAGTAGATACCCTCAGACTTTAAGTCTGTAATCCTAAATATGTTATCACTAGGGCAGCTAGATGGCACAATGGGTAGAGCACTGGCCCTGAAATCAGGAGCATTTGAATTCAGATCTGGCTTCAAACACTTACTAGCCATGTGACCTTAAGCAAGTTACTTAACCCTGATTGCCTCCAGGGTTATCTTCAGTCATCCTGATTCATATCTAATCTCCGGATGACCCTGGAGGAGAAAGGTGAGACTGGTTATTTAGCACAGCATCCCCTCACTCAAATCCATTTCACTTGCTTGTCATGGCATCACCTCCCTGATGTCATGGTCTTCTTCAAAAACTGAAGGACAAAGCCAGCTAGGTGGCACAGTGAATAGAGTACTGGCCCTGGAGTCAGGAGGATCTGAATTCAAATGTGGCCTCAGACACTTAATACTTAGTTGTGTGACTTTGGGCAAGTCAACTAACGTCATTACCTTGCAAAAAATAAATGAAGGACAAGCATCTTATCACTGGTATATATAATACCAGCATACATTAGTATTTATAGTTATAATAGAAAAAATAGTACAAAAAGCATTATTGTTAGGGATAATTATGTGAATAGATAATCAAATATTTCATGACATTTTTTGTTGTCTTTAGGCATGCAATAAAATTCTCTGTTTCATCTCCTTTCTTTACTTTTCTAAGAAATGCTGGAAATCATTCTTCTATTTCATTACAACTTCCATCTTCTGGTTTTGTTTTTGCAACAAGATGGCCAAGATTAGTATGATTAAGATCCTCCAGTAATATTTCCCATCAGTCAATGGACAAAGATCTTACATTTTGAGTAGTTCCCTTTCCATCCCTTCTGCAACCACACAGAACTATGGGCCAGATTTTACTTTTTTTATGAGTTGCCATGACCAAAAAAATTTATCTTTTGACCATGTTACTCCTCACAGAGCTTTCCTCTGTAGTTTCAAGATTGGTCCTTGAAAAGTAGACTTGGTCAGTTGCCACTCTCTAACATCTTTACCAACTGCATTCAGGTCTTCCCTGGGTACTGCCCTTCTGACTGGTCGCTGCCTCTTCTATTTCATATTCAGGAAAACTCTTAACCGTTCTTCACTTCTTCTCCAGTCTCCACAGCTTTCTTTCCATCCCCTTCCATAATCTTCTGGTTCTGCAGCCATGAACTGTGTTCAGTTCAATTCCACCACTGTCAGTCAACAAAGATTTTATTAAGGGTTTACTGTTTGCCAATATTGTGCTAAGTGCTGAAAATGTAGATTTAAGACGAAAAACAGCGTCTTACATTTCTCAAGGGAGGTTACATTTCTAATGGGAGAAGACAGAACATAAAATGAAACTAAAAGGTGTGGGGGCTCTGTGTGAAAATGAAGATACTCAGGGGCATAATTGGGAAAATCTGGAATGTAACCTGGAGACTAATGAGACATATCTAGTCTACGCACCCTTCTTAAATAGAGGTTCATTATTCTTGATTGAAGTGTCACTACTTTTCTGTGACTCTACTTATCCCTTTAACTTGACTGACCCGAATGTACCTCTCTTTCAATACTCCCCTTTGTGTATTATTTCTCCATTAGAATAGTAATCATAATAATAGCTAGCAAAAATATATGTGTGTGTATACATATAGAACTTGATATACTTTATCTTAGCTGGTGCTCCTAAACAAACATAAGAGATTAATAAGTACTATTATTAGCCTCATTTTATACATGAGGAAACTGAGACTGAAAGTAAAGTGACTTGTCAGGGTCATAATGTGACACATGTATGAGGTGGGATTGGGATTCAAACACAGTCTTTATCAACAGCCTGACCTTCCTGCTTTGAGGGCAAGAACTGTCTTTGCTTTCTTATTTATACCCCGGTCTTAGCATAGTGTTAAACACTTAATAAATCCTTTTTAACTTATTTATTCATTCATGGACAGGACCTTCTCAAAGCCTTTCTAACTGTGTAAAACCTTTCAGATTCCCCTCTGCTGTCAAAACCTTCTAGAGCTCAGGGTTATCTTCTTGTTGCAGTGAGGCATCAGAGAAGGACTGTGTTTAAGAAATCTTGTTAATATTTCATCTTATTAATGAAGACACTTCATATATTACAGATTTGCTGTTGCTGAGTCTGATTGTAATTTGGCAATTGCGTTGAATAGGAATTATACAAAGGCTTATGTTAGAAGAGGTGCTGCTCGTTTTGCACTCCAAAAGTTAGAAGATGCCAAAGAAGGTAATAAAATCTTAAGACATTATCAGAATGCATTTATTTTTCATGTTGTCATACAAAGAAAGCTATATAGTGACCACACTTTTCCTTTTAAGGGGTTATTTTAAAATAATTTTTGTGTATTTAATTTTATTATTACTAAAGTTATTCAGTAGTATTAACAAAAATTAGCCAACTATATTAGGGATTAAATAATTCTTAATACCTTTTATAAGAATTTTATAGTTTTTATTTAAATTTCTAACTATTAACATGACAGTATAGACCTTTTATATTGTATACATCAAAAAATCTCTTCCTGAAAAAGAGATGCAATGGACTTTAATAGCTTACCGACTTATAGACATAGTACATACTTACGTATTGTATTGGTCTTAGGTCTAGTAAAGTATTATGATTTGTGTTAGAATTTTCTTTTAAGAAGAGTGTTGGAGTAAGACCTAAGATTAAGTCAAATCAGTTTTCCTGATGTTAACTGTTATTGGTTTCTTAATACTTTCTTAAAGAAAACTTGACTACCAATGAAACTTATTAAAGTTTTATGTTCCTATGTTTCACGTAGATTATGAAAAAGTATTAGAACTGGAACCAAATAACTTTGAAGCAAAAAATGAACTCAAGAAAATCAATCAGGTAAAAAAATCCATTATTCAAATAAATTAAACATCAAATATTACTTATTCAAATAAATGATGGTCAATTCTTTGTGCCTAGATAAAGTCCAAAATAACAATTTAATGTTAAAGACTTCAATATTCCCATTTAAATTAACCAATAATACTGTGGTCAGTTGCAAATATTTTTCAATTTGGTTTTTTATCTGGAGTTAATCATCATCATTATATATTACTATTGGTATTAATAGTAGATTACAGTTATGTAGTGCTTTGAGGTTTGTAAGGCTTTTTCCTGCTTTTCTATTTGTTCTGTTTTTGAGAACGTAGGAAAATCTGCTTTATAAGTTGAATATAATTTCCTATTAGAAGGTATTATAGAATTGAGAATTTGTCTTCTTTTTAGTCTAAGTCTGTAAGAATTTAGAAATACAATATTACTTTGAGACAGAGATCTGCTAATAGTAAATGTTTCTGGTTTGAAGTGGTGGTTTGAGAGCCATGTCAAATATTTCTTCATTTGTTTTTGCTGATTGAGACTTTGAATTAAACTTGAACATTTGGTGTTTTAAGAATTGTTTTGTAGGGGGTGGCTAGGTGGCGCAGTGGATAGAGCAACAGCCTTGGAGTTAGGAGTACCTGAGTTCAAATCCAGCCCAGACACTTAATAATAACCTAGCTGTGTGGCCTTGGGCAAGCCATTTAACCCTATTGCCTTGCATAAAAAAAAAGCTTGAAAAATTTGTTTTGAGATGTTCATGTAAAATGCATAACTACATCTTATAATTTGTTTCTATGTAAGGTTTTTTTATTTTAAAAGTTTGTATTTCCTAGGCACTGATATCCAAAGAAGATTCTCACCTAAAAGAAAATGATACAGTGATTGAAGTAACTGAAGAAGAAAAAAAACAACTTAAAGAACAGCAATGTAGGCAGCAGGCCATCCGAGAGAAAGATTTGGTAAAAAAAACGAAACTTACAAAAATATTGAATTCACAAAATTGCCCTCATTTATTAAAGTTACTTAGTTGTATTAAGGACATTGTAACATGCCAAAGATTTTTTTACTTGGTTCCTTAATTTGTCACCTATATTTTGCCTTAATTATCATCATTACAATGAACAATTCTATAAGACCTCAAAATTTCCAAAACATTTTATTTGTATTAGCTGGTTTCATATTCACAACCAAAGGTGCTTTTATTATTCTGATTTAATCAGAAAAATGTGGTTTACAGAGAAAAACTTTTATGACTTGTCTAGAATCACAGAGCTCTAGTAAGTGTCTGAAGTGCAATTTAAACTCAGGCTTTTATGAATCCAAAGTAGTTCTGTCATGATATTGAATTAGGGAAATAAAACTAATGCTTGAGTTTTTTAGTGTTTTCCTGAAGTTTTTATTAGTATTAATAATTTTTAAATAATTATATATCTATCTATTTTAATAATTAATAATAATTTTTATGAGTGAGGTATCTGACTCAGTGCCCAGGCATTGAAGGTCAACTAATAAATATTTAAGTGAATTAATAACGACCTCATTTGTTCTGAAATTTGACTGGTTTGGGGCGGCTAGGTGGCACAGTGGATAAAGCACTGGCCCTGGAGTCAGGAGTACCTGGGTTCAAATCTGGTCTCAGACACTTAATAATTACCTAGCCATGTAGCCTTGGGCAAGCCACTTAGCCTTGCAAAAACCTAAAAAAAAAAAAATTGACTGGTTTTAATTTAGTCTGTATTCTGATATAATATACTTGACAAAATTTTAGAAGACCTGATTTGCAAACATCTGTGATTTCATCAATGAAGGTTCTTTCCTCCATTCATACAGATTGTGTACCATCAATGCTTTCTCTTCTAAAGGTTATGCTTTGTTTAACATTTAAGGAACCAAGGTTACTTCAGTAGCACAATAAGACATTGTAATAATCTTTTTATGGAAAATTGAAAATTTTGTTACCTTTGAGATTACATGCATGCAAATAAGTTTCTTTTTAAAGTTTGAATGTTTTTAAATGTTAGTATAATTTTAAACTGAAATTAACATTGTAAAGTAGCACACATTTAAAATTTTTCATCATGTAATCTCCTATAAGTCCTACACAGTGGATCTGTTTAATAGCATGAGGACCTTGCCCTAAGTCTCTTTACATTATGTCAATACAGATATAGCATATAAACTGCTTCTCTGTTAACCCTTGCTTTCACCTCATTTCTTTTTTCTTTTAAAGATTTTATTTTATTTATTTTGAGTTTTACAACTTTTCTCCTAATCTTATTTCCTTCCCCCCACCCCCCACAGAAGGCAATTTACCAGTCTTTACATTGTTTACATGGTATACATTGATCCAAATTGAATGTGATAAGAGAGAAATCATATATCTTTAAGGAAGAAAAATAAAGTATAAGAGATAACAAGATTACATATTAAGATATCAGTTTTATTTCTAAATGAAAGGCAATAGTCCTTGGTCTTTGTTCAAACTCCACAATTCTTTCTCTGGATACAGATGGTATTCTCCATTACAGACAGCCCCAAATTGTCCCTGATTGTTGCACTGATGGAATGAGCAAGTCCATCAAAGTTGATCATTACCCCAGTGTTGCTGTTAGGGTTTCACTTCATTTCTTGTTAGAAATCTTTTCTAGGTTGCTTTGTGTAGGCATTTAAAAATTTTGAAATCTGCTACATGTAGTTAATATACATCCATCAAGAATTTCTCCTCTGCTCTTTGGGTTACTTGCAATCTTAATCTATAGAGATTATGGTATTCTGATTCCTAGAAACATAGCATTACTACAAGAATGTTAGTGTTAAAAAGATGAATTTTTGTTCCAAGGAGAAATTTGACATTGTTGAAAGTACTGTGTGTTTTCCCAAATGGTTTGAACTGGTCCCTTCCTCTAGTTTACTTTTGTCCATTAGTTTGTCTAACCAAAATAGAGGTACTGATGGATTCAACTTAGATGGACTGTTTTATCAAACTGTATAAAATAGTCTAGACAGTAGACGTTCTTTATTCTCTTTGAATAACTAGGACAAACTCCTTTAGTGATTATAAAACTTATTTAGAAAAACTTATAAAAGTTTTGGGACTTGATGCCCTATATACTTTCACCACCTATATGAATAATCACTCTTCCATTTGGAGTCTATGCTAGACATTCTTCATGAAAATGGCAAAAACCTCTCCCTGTTTTAAGGCTATAATGGTCTAAAAGTATACTATTTGAATTTAAACTACAGTATCTATAGAAGTAGATATGGAACACAAAAGACTGGAAGTCATTTCTTAATTCGTAGGTTACCTTGACCAAAGAATTCATTATTTAATAGGGAATATTTAGCTAGTTTAGAAAACAGACAAAAATCTGTGACCAGAATGATACTTAAGGTTTTGTCATAGTATCCCTTCTAAAGGTCATGCTTTGCTTATGTAACATATAAGGAACCAGGGTCACCTCCATAGCACAATAAGACATTGGAATAATCTTTTTATGGAGAAATCTGACAATTTTATCACCTTTGAGATTAAATGCTTGAAAATAAGTGTTTCTTTTTAAAGTTTGAATATTTTTAAATGTCAGTATAATTTAAGCTGAAATTAACATTGTGAGGTAGCACATAGCAATAAATTTTCATTAAAATTTTTAAAATATCTTGTACATTTTTAGAAAACAGCAAATATTTAGACAATAAATAAATTGGACTTTTTAAGGAAGGAATTACTTTTTTGCAGCTTATGGAAAAATAAATCTATTAAGTTGTCAAGGAAGAAAATGTAAGAAATTGAAATCTATAATTCACATGCCATAAAAATGATTATCAAAGTGTGTGTGTCTGTGTGTGTAAAACAATTGCCTGTTGTCAACTTAAATGTGTTTTTAATGGAAAAATCTAATACTTGTATATTTGTTATTTTTGTGTATATGGAATAATTTTATTAATATATGCCCTGCTGAGTTGTGACTCTGTCCTTGGCTACTTCCTACTTCTCCCTCCCCTGCTTATCCTCCTCTCTTTCAGAGAGAGGAGGACCTTGCTGCCAGAGCAATGAGTGCCAAAGAGGAGGACCAGGAGATGGAATTGGAAGCATTGCATTCTATTTGTGAAAGCAATAAAAGTTTCCAAGGACTAAGTCCAGTTTGATTTTAGTATAGGATAAGTAATTGGTGATCTAAAAACCTTTTCATTATTTTTGGACCAAAACATGTTCACAAGTAGCTCCAATCATATATGTGAATGCTTTTTTCAACTATACCATGTCATCAACTATAAAACAAATTATTCTGACTAAATTACAGGAAAAAGTTGCAGTTAATCTTGGAACTGGTATGACATATGTTAGAATATGTATTGAATTTTTGAATATGGACATTAAAGAACAGTTCTTGGAGAATCATTATTCTTTTAATTCAATGACATAAATAAGCAATATTAGTTTACTTGAAACTTCTAATATGGTTCCCTCAAGTAAGAAAAAAGTTATAATAAAAGATTACATTTTTAAAACTCTGAAATGGAAGATGGCAAATTAGACTACAAGAGACTGGAACTGGGTTGATGTGGTTAAGCATTTAAGCCAAACTAGTTCTAAAGATCATGGTTAATGAAAAAGAGTTTGAAGTAAGAAAATACCATCTGTTAATGTGGTCATTATGTTTCTTTCAATAATCTTCTTTTAGTAATCTTCTATTAAAGTTTTTATGTTTCCTAATAGTAATGGGAGTAAAAGCTACTTTAATGTGAATTAATTTTTTTTTGTTGGGGACATTGACTGTAATAAATTTCTTAATATATATGTATTCTCACACATGAACACACACTCTCACTTGTATACATCAACTCTTACTTGCTCTGCTTTCTTTCTTTTGTTTAGGGAAATGGATTTTTCAAAGAAGGGAAGTATGAACTAGCAATTGAATGTTATACTAGAGGTATAGCAGCAGATGGCACCAATGCTCTTCTGCCAGCCAATAGGGCTATGGCCTATTTAAAGATTCAAAAGTAAGTTTTCTGTATTTTGTGCTGTTTTCAAATGAAATTTTACTATTTTTTCTGACATTATATCAAAAAAGATTCCCTAAAGTTCAGTTTATTGCATTGAGCACTGTTTGTATTCAATGATCTATACCTGTCTCATAGCTTTATTGTGAAATTCAAATGAAGTACTGTATAGTAAGATCATTGTACAAAGTTGGAAATGTGTAATTTCACTATATTTACATGCGTTTAAAAAATATTAGGTATCCTACTTGCTCCAATTTTTGTGCTAGTAATACAAAGATGAAAAATATGAATGTGCTTGTCTATTTCCTGATATCCTATGCCTCAGCTCTTGCAATCTAGTTTCTGACTCCAACACTCAATCTAAAACTCCTCTACAAAATCTAACCAATGATGTCTTGATTTCTAAATCCAATCTCCATCTTCATACTTACCCTTTGGGAAATATTTGCCACTGTTGATTACTTTCTCCTCCCAGATATTCTTCCCTCTCTGTATTTTTGTGATAGTGCTATCTTTTGCTGGATCACTGCTATGCTTGGTTATGTTCCAAGACCCTGTCCTTGGCCCTTTTCTTTCCAGTTTTCTAACCTTGTCCTTCTCTAATTCATGCTTCATGGAGCTGCCAAGTTTAATATCCCTAAAAATCATGGACAAAAAATTGATCATTTCCAAGCTCAAGAATTTTCAGTTACTCTCTCTTGCCCCAGGATAAAAAAAAAAGTACCTTTGTTTAAAGTTCTGAGTCTGCCTGCAGCCCATTTTTCCAGAATAATTTTATAGTACATCCTCTCACAAAATTTATGTTTCTGCCAAATTGGCCAGCTTTTTTCCCCCCTTGATGTGACATTCTCTTTGTTTACCTTATGTGCCTTTATACAAAGTGTCTTCCTTTTTTTGAAATACTCTCTCTCCTCACCTGCTTCTTGGAATTCCTAGTTCCCTTCATAGCTTGAGTTATATTCTTCCTCCTATATGAGACCTTAATTGATCTCTTTTGCCTCTTCAATCTCTCTGAAATGATTTTGTATATGTTTTGTATTAATGTGGCTGTTTTCTTCTTAGCAGACAGTAATCTTGAGGGCAGAGACTCATTTTTGTTATTGTGTCCTCATTGTTTTAGCAAAGAGCTTGGTGATACTTATTAATTGCTTGTAGAAATAATAAATGACAGTCCTGCCCTCAGTTTATAAAACATATACTCTGTATTTTATATTTCCCCATTGTCAAATGTTTATTATAGTTTGTACTCAATTTCTATTCCATTTTTAATAATATATTGATAATACTGAGTTATACTACTGGACTTAGGCTCTCATCCATTTTGATATATTCTTTACTAATTATACAGGCTGCAACCCATCCATTCCTACTCATCTAGTGTGACTCTTGTCGATGTCCATAATTTCTCCACTGAGGAGCTCAAACCAATATGCTAGAGGCTTTCTTCATTTTCCCCTGACATTATGAGGATGCCAGTTGAGCACCTCTGGCTATCCACCTGTCATCCCATGGGATGTGGGATTAGAGCATCATCTCTTCCTGTTATATATTTCCTTCCTTATGATAATTTTTTTCTTCTGTTTTGAAGTTCCTCATTGGTTATATTTTGCAGCTTTTTTTGTATCTACCTTTTGCCTCTCCATTGCCTTCTCTGTATGATACTCATGTTTAGTTCTTTAGACACTTTTGTGTTCCTTGTTTCAATACCCTGCAGTAATATCTATAGACTATTGATGTATTATGAAGATTGACATTTGTTTCTGGAGAAACTTGGGATCATTAAATAAGCTTTTCAGTTTTCTAAAGGCAGTCCAGCCCCTTTGCCTCCTCTTGTTTAACTCTTGGCCCAACTTGGCCATCTATATTTATTGTCAGTCCCAGTCATATTATATTAATGGACATACTCTGGATTTTTCCCTCCATATGTATAAGCTTAGCAATAGATTTTACTTGGTTATTCCTATATAGCCAAACTCTATGAGTGTTTACAGGTCTCTTCCAGGAGAGGTGTGCTATAATATTTGGAGACTTGATGTAACCAGCACAATGTCTTATGCAAATAGGAGCCCCTAAAAGTTTGCATCATCCTTAGGAAATCCTTCTTCAAATAGAACATTGCACTGGATCTCCTCTTCTAGTAGTTACCTTTGGTAATATATCTCCCTTCTTTATGCTTTGCGTACATTTATAATCATATCTTTCAAGGACTTTTGAACAACTTTGATATATGGATAGATTCCTTGTTAAAAGAGATACTCTACGGCAGCCTTTTGCTCTGCCAAATCAAATGCTTTTTCATAAGCTATAGATCATCAATGCACTAAGATCTTGTATTCTGTACATCTTTCAGCCCAATGTGAAATAGTAAAAATATGGTCTATTATAGAGTATTGATCTGAAGCTTTGCTTCCTGCCTACTAATATCCTCAGTAAGGATATCCTTGATTGATGTGAGATGAGTCTCATAAAAGGAAAGTAGATGTTTTGATGACTTTTTGTTGTTTTAATGTCCCAAAAATTTTATTATTTCCCTCTCCTTCAAATACATTCTGAGTCAATAGGGTAGATAAGAGCCTTCAAATTAAATCATCATGTACTTTGATATTTAGTAAGTTGTATACAAACATGGCTAATGTTGAGAATGTTGAGAAAGTCATCAGAAAGCATGGTTCAGCAAAGAAGGACTGTGAGAGGTCAGACTTGTAATCTTGTCCCTTTTTACATAAATACTTTCTTTGAGAAAGGTGCTAGATACAGCAAAGACCAAGTAGCATCACAAAAAATGAAAAATGTTTGAACAAGCAAGAAAAAGACTTATCGTTCCTAAATCTGCTGTCTGTTTAGTCAGACCACTAACTTGTCAGAGATAAAGAATGAGAAGAAAGATATGGCTTACAGTTGAAATCACTCAGCCTTGACTAATTAAAAAATTATGAAAAAATTGTTAACAAATAAGAGAAATGACATAGATTTAAATAATTTTATTTGGATTGTTATTAGCTAATGAAAATTAATTTTGCTACAGTCCATAGAGTACTTCAGTCAAACATTTATTTGCCTTAAGAAGAGAACTGTCAGCTGGCAAAAGTGGTTTAGATTTTTTTTTTTTTTTTTTTTTTAGGATTTTGCAAGGCAAATGGGATTAATTGGCTTGCCCAAAGCCACACAGCTAGGTAATTATTAAATATCTGAGGTCAGATTTGAACTCAGGTACTCCCGACTCCAGGCTGGTGCTCCATCCACTGTGCCACCTAGCCTCCCCTAAAATATATATTTCTTTGTAAAATCTTAGAATAATTATAGTTGACTAAACATTATCTAAAACAGAGAATTAGTAAAAGATAAAAGCCACTTTAAAAAAAGTTTGATAAATGAATCTAAGCAAAGTCATCCCAAGGCTATTGAAGGACACCTAACAGAAGAAAAATGGAAAATAACCTGTAAAAATTTTTATAGAATTATCTCCTGTAGGATCAGTTATATTTGGACATATTAATGCCCATTATAAGGTAGTAAAAAGACTAAAGACTAAAGATGGGGAAAGTAATTGGATTTTTAATCAAGCATAAAGAAAATAGATTCTTGCTTTAGTTAACACAAAGTTGACAGTAACTTAGCATCATATTAAGTGCATAGTGTGTCTTTCTCATTTGTTCCTCTTAGTAAACCTGTGAGATAGATACAATTGATATTCTTATTTTACAAATGAGGACAGTGAGACTAAGAAAGTTTATGACCTTCCCATGGGCAAACCTCCATAAAATCTTGGAGGTAGAATTTGAAACATGTTCTCTCCTGACTTTCCATTCAGCACACTTTACACCATTGTTATTGAACACCCAGATTCAAGTAAATCTCTGTCACTGTTGCTGACCAATCCTCAAAGACCAGTGCTTCAGAACAGCAGTGGTAGGGAAAGGGAAGAGGAGCTACTTTGACTTTTTCTTCCTTTCCTTATTCCAAAATTTGGTTCTCTCTCCACCTTTAACTGAGTCTTATCTTGAAGATTTTAATAAAAGGTTTTTGATAGCTAGAATTAACACAGGTTTGGAATTGCAGCAGGTAGTTAATTTGGGGGTTTTGGAGTGGACAAGAGGAATAGCCCCAACTCCTGGTTTCATCTTTGTGAAAATTTCCAGTATGGAAACTCTCCCTATACAGACTGATAATTTTTGTATAAAACTAAGGACAGTGAGGGAGTAAATGACATGTCCATGGTCACATAACATATGTATGATAAAAGACTTGAACATAGGTCTTTGAGTCTTGAAGGCCAATCCCTCACCAACTATTATTGAACTATCTTGGTGATGAATTTTTAAGGTATAGAATCCTTGTTTGCTTTATGCAGAAAATGTTAGGACTAATAATATAGTAACATCTAGTTTAATTTCATAAGGCAATATGTATCCTTTGATATGTGATTTCTCTCTCATCACATCCAATTTGGATCAATGTATACCATGGAAACAATGTAGGATTGGCAAATTGCCTTCTGTGGGGGGAGGGAAATAAGATTAGGGAAAAAGTTATAAAACTCAAAATAAATAAAATCTTTAAGAGGAAAAAAAAAGAAATATGTATCCTTTGCTGACCAGTTAACATCACAAGAGAGCAAAAGTTTCTAAAAATCTAAAAAGACAAAAAAAATCTGTTGTTTAGATTAATGACAAACAACAAGCAGTGTGAATGAACAGCAAACATTTAGACCTAGAATTTAATATAAAGAGAATGAACTGTATTAGCTTTGGAAAACTTCCCCTAAACTTTTCCCTGAAACAAAGGCCCATATTTTTTTTAATAATATTTGCCCAGGAGTAAATGGCTCAGGAGTTCTATAGCATTTTAGATGCTGAATATTACACTCAGAAGGCAAAGTTGAGGTACATAGTGGTTTTGCAGTACATAGCAAATAAGAAACTTCCAAAAAGTAAAGGATATCATTAGAGAAAGGTATGATCAAAAAAAATGGGCTTTCATGTAAGATAACAAAATGATGATAACTTAAGTGTTGGCATTCTTTCAGTATCTGGGAAAGGTCCCTCTTCATATTGGGGGGATTCACTGTGTTTTCTGAGAGAAACTGGACAAAAATGGAACAGGATGGTCAGAAATGGATGGGGTCTGCATTATTGAAAGGAATATCCAAATTTAATGTATTGGAATTTTATTTGAATTATTCAGTAGAGAAGAAGGTGTTCATTATAACTGTTTAAACTCAAAAGATCATTAAACAAGGTTCAACACATTTCTGCTCCCAAGTTTGGAGGCATACACAGTAGTACAAATCTCATGGACTCTTAGAATTAATAGACAGTCTGAACAAAAAACAGTATTATAATTAGAGGTGAATGCTAGTCACCCCAAAGGTTTAGCAGAACTTGAGGGTGAAATTGTAGAGTATTCCCTTTTTTTTTTGTTCTATGCTGAGGTTCTACAGCATTTATATACTTATTAAATCTTTCCTCATCAAATTTCAGTTATGGGTTTTTATCTCTGTAAACTGGGTTCCACTGTATTGCTAGACTACAAACAGCAGAAAGAAAATAAGACACTTTTATTTAAAGGAAATTTTAGAGAAGGAAAAAGGAGGAGCTATAAGACCTTTTAAGGAGAGACTGGGGGCAAGAAACTCAATATGTGTTGCTTGAATTTGTTGTTCTTTGTGAATAAATAGAGCTGTGATTAGGTCAGGAAAAAAGAATCATAGAGCAGAAAAAAATGTCAACAAAAGAGAAATGGTAAAATGAAAAAAATTTTCATAGAATAACTATGTTTTTATTCATTAAGCATTTTTAAATAACCGTCATATGCCAGTACTGTGTTAGGTACCTGGGATACAATGTGAAAATGAAACAGTCCCTTTTCTAAAGAGCTTACAGTGAAAAGATTTATCAAGAGTTATAAAGAAGGGGCGGCTAGGTGGTGCAGTGGATAAAGCACAGGCCCTGGAGTCAGGAGTACCTGGGTTCAAATCCTGTGTCAGACACTTGGTAATTACCTAGCTGTGTGGCCTTGGGCAAGCCACTTAATCCCATTTGCCTTGCAAAAAAAGAAAAAGAGATTATCTAGTACAGCCCCTTATTCTAAAAATAAGAAAACTCAGATACAAAGAGGCCAAATAGCTTGCACAAGTCAACATAGTTTAGTAATAGCTAGAGCAGAGATCTCCTAACTCCTTTTCCTAAGATTTCTTTTTAACTCTTTTTTTTTTTTTTTTGCAAGGCAATGGGTTTAAGTGGCTTGCCCAAGGCCACACAGCTAGGTAATTATCAAGTCTCTGAGGTCAAACTTGAACCCAGGTACTCCTGACTCCAGGGCCGGTGCTTTATCCACTGCGCCACCTAGCGCCCCTGTACTGGATAATCTCTAAGGACTTTTTTAGTCCTAGAGTGGAAAATACCACTCACAACATCTTTCATCATCATTTTCATTTGAAATTTAACCCCCCTCCTCCCATTCTCCTAACTTCACTGATAACGTTTCCAGCTAAGCTTAAGGTTAGTAAAAGGAGCTCTTTTTCACAAGTGTGTATCCTTTTTTTTTTTTTTTTTGGTTTTTTGCAAGGCAATGGGGTTGTGACTTGCCCAATTTAAGTGTCTGAGATCGGATTTGAACATAGGTCCTCCTGACTCCAGGGCTGGTCTGGTATTCTATCAATTGTGCCACCTAGAGTGAATACTCTTGATTGGTATTTCAATTTAAATGAAATAATTCATGTGATCTTTTAAGATCTTTCTAAAACTAAAATTGGGAATTGTAAAATTGTGTTTATTAGATATGAAGAGGCCGAAAAAGACTGTACACAAGCTATATTATTAGATGGTTCATATTTGAAGGCTTTTGCCAGAAGAGGCACTGCAAGAACAGCTCTGGGAAAATTAAATGAAGCCAAAGAAGGTAAGATTTTTATAGTATTTATTAGAATTCAGTCATTCTGATGAAATCTAAAGTTATTGTAACAAGAACTTACATAGCCTCCACTGTGAACGAAATGTGTAAATAACAGAGTATATTAAATCAGTCAACAAGTATTAAGTATCTGCTCTGTGCCAGCTGCTGTGCTGAGGCATCAAGTATGAAGAACAAAATGATCCCTACTGACAAGCTTACAAAAAGTACCTATAAAAATACATACAGCATAAATTAGAAATTAATAAAATCTAATATATACAAAGTAATATATATACAATATAGTTTGAAAGAGAGGATCTTAGCAATTGAATGAGTACTGAAGTCTTTATACAGTACATCCTCCAAGAAGAAAGGGGCTCCAGGGAATAGAAGTAGGGAGGCAGGTACACTCCAGGTCTATGGTATGGCCAGGGCAAGGGCAGAGATGGAAATGGAGCATTGTATGGAAAGAAAAAGGAGAAGGCCAGGTTGAGACTGAACCAAAGAATACAGGAGAGAGAGAAAAATGAAGAGTTAAGTACAGAGAGCAGTTCATTTAGAATCAGAAAAGTGTTTCTTAACAAAGCCCCTTGAGATGAAGGACAATTTCTTGTTGATATAATTGAGTATACTAACAGTTTTCCTAATATTGAACCAACCCTGCATTCCTGGAATAAATCTTACTTGATCATAATGTATTATCCTAGTGATGACTTGTTGTAATCGTTTTGCTAAGATTTTATTTAGGGTTTTTGCATCTGTATTCATCAGGGAAATAGGTGTATAATTTTCTTTCTCTGTTTTAACTCTTTCTGGTTTAGGTAACAGTACCATATTGGTTTCATAGAAAGAGTTAGGCAGAGTTCCATCTTTCCCTATTTTTCCAAAGAGTTTATATAGGATTGGAACCAATTGTTCTTAAATGTTTTGTAGAATTCACTTGTGAATCCATCAAGCCCTGGAGATTTTTTTTAGAGAGTTCAATAATGGCTTGTTGAATTTCTTTTTCTGAGATAGGGTTGTTTAGGTATTTAATCTCTTCTTCATTTAACCTGGGCAACTTATATTTTTGTAAATATTCGTCCATTTCACTAGATTACCAAATTTATTGGCATAGAGTTGGGCAAAATAATTTCAAATTATTACTTTAATTTCCTCCTCATTGGTGGTGAGTTCACCTTTTTCATTTATGATACTAGCAATTTGGTTTTCTTCTTTTTTTTAATCAAATTGACCAGAGGTTTATCAATTTTATTGGTTTTTTCATAATACCAACTTTTGGTTTTATTTATTAATTCAATAGTTTTTTTGCTTTCAATTTTATTTTCTCCTTTAATTTTAAAATTTCTGATTTAGTATTTAATTGGGGATTTTTGATTTGTTCATTCTCTAATTTTTTTAGTTGCAAGTTTAGTTCATTGATTTCCTCTTTCTCCAATTTATTCATATAAGCATTTAGAGCTATAATATATCCCCTGAGAGTTGCTTTGAATGAATCCCATAGGTTTTGGTATGTTGTTTCATTACTATCATTATCTAGGATAAAATGGTTAATTCTTTCTATAATTTGTTTTTTGGTCCACTCATTTTTTAAAATGAGGTTATTCAGTTTCCAATTTGTTCTGGGTCTATATCTCCTTGGCCCAGTATTGCATATGACTTTTATTGCATTGTGATCTGAGAAAGTTGCATTCACTATTTCTGCCTTTCTGCAGTTGATCATTAGGTTTTTATGTCCTAGTATATGGTCAATTTTTGTATAAGTTCCATGTACTGCAGAGAAAAATGTATATTCCTTTCTATCCCCATTCAGTTTCCTCCATAAGTCTACCATATCTAATTTTTCTAACAATCTATTTACCTCCTTAACTTCTTTCTTGTTTATTTTATGATTTGATTTATCTAGATCTGATAGCGGGAGGTTGAGGTCTCCCACTAGTAGAGTTTTGCTGTCTGTGTCTTCCTGTAGTTCTTTCAGCTTGTCCTCTAAGAATTTGGGTGCTGTCCCACTGGGTGCATATATATTCAATATTGAAATGACTTTATTGTCTATGGTACCTTTTAGGAGGATAAAATTTCCTTCCTTATCTCTTTTAACGCTGTTTTTGCTGCTGCTTTGTCAGAGATAAGGATTGCTAGACCTGCTTTTTTTACTTCAGCTGAAGCAAAATATATTTTGCTCCAACCTTTTTACCTTTTTACTCTATATGTATGTCTCTGCTTCAAATGAGTTTCTTGTAAGCAGCATATTGTAGGATTCTGGTTTTTAATCCATTCTGCTATTTGCTTATGTTTTAAGGGAGAGTTCATCCCATTCACATTCAAGGTTATGATTACTAATTCTTTATTGCCCTCCATGCTGTCTTCCTTCCGTTTGTATTTTTTCCCCTTTCTCCCCCTTTTATCCATATTCCCCAGTATTTTGTTTCTGAATACCACCCCCTTCAGTGTGTTTGCCCTCTTATATCACACCCTCCACTTTCTTTCCCCTTTCCCTTTTTCCTTCCCTTTTTTTATTTCCCCCTTTTCTCCCCACTCCCCTTCCTTTCTCTGTCCCCCCCCCCCCCGCCCCTTTTCCCCTTTTAATACTTGAAAAGTTAGATGTTTTATAAGTTAACTGAGTATGTGTAGGTTGACTTTAAGCCAAGTCTGATGAGAAGAAGATTCAGGTGTTTCTGCTCTGCTCCCTTCTTCCCCACTATTACCATAGGTTTTTTTGTACCTCTTAGTGTAGTGAGATTTACCCCATTCACTCCCCTCCCTCCTCCAGTCTCTTTCCTGTCCCCCTTTTTAAGGAGGTAGCGTTTTTTAAATCATTGTGTCTAAGTCATAGAAAATTCTGAGTGTCTGTCCATTCTAATTCAGTATATTCCATCAAATAGAGTCAAAATTCCTGAGAGTTATTAGGGTCTTTCTCCCAAGTGGGGTTAAAGCCAGTTACATCTCTTTAAATAGCAGTCTCATGGATAGGTCATGAATGTCCATCATTTCTGGCTAGGTATATTCTCTCTGTTAGAGTTATAATTCTCAAGATTTATGAGAATCTTTTTCCCCCCATGCTAGAATATAGCCAGTTTCAACTTACTGGATTGCATTTTTTTTTCCTTTTACCGCCACTATTTTTTTTTTTACCTTTTCATGTGTCTCTTGAACCTCCTGTTTGATGTCCAAATTTTCTGTTTAGCTCTGGTCTTTTCATCAGAAATTTTTGGAATTCTTCCATTTCATTAAATGTCCATCTTTTTCCCTGGAAGAGAAGGCTCAGCTTTGCAGGAAAGTAGATTCTTGGCTGCATTTCAAGCTCCCGTGCTCTTCAAAATATTTCGTTCCAGGCCTTTTGATCCCTTAAAGTTGATGCAGCCAGGTCCTGTGTGATTACTGTGGCTCCTTGATATTTAAATTGTTTCTTTCTGGCTGCTTGCAGGATTTTCTCTTTTATGTGATAGTTCTGGAGTTTGGTCACAATATTCCTTGGTGTTTTCATTTTAGAATCTTTTTCTGGTGGGAATCGATGTACTCTTTCAATAACTACTTTGCTCTCCGATTCTATGATATCAGGGCAATTTTCCATTACTAGATCCTGTAATATTAAGTCCAGGCTTTTTTTCTCTTCAGTGTTTTCAGGAAGTCCTATAATTTTCAGGTTGCCCCTCCTCGATCGATTCTCAAGGTCAGTGGTTTTGTTGATGAGGTATTTTACATTTGCTTCTATTTTTTCTATTTTTGATTTTGTTTAACTGACTCTTGCTGTCTCATGGAGTCATTCATTTCTGTAGACTCCATTCTTTTTTTGGGAGGAGTTTTATTCATTAACCTTTTTGCAACTCCTTTTCCAATTGGTCAATTCTACTTTTGAAAGAGCTTTCCATTGGACCAATTGATGTTTTGAGAGAATTAATTTCTTTTTGCATTTGCCCATTTGAAGATCTGAGAGATTTATTCTCATTTTGTATTTGTCCAATTGTACTTTCTAAGGTTTTGTTTTCTTGTTGCAAGGTATTAATTGTCTCTCCCAAATTTTCCAGTTGATTTTTAAACTCCTTCCTTATTTCTTCAAGGAAGTCTTTCTGTGCTGAAGACCAGATTGTATTCTCCTCAGAGGTTCCAGGTCTCTCTGAGTTAGGGTCTTTCCCTTCCAAGAATTTTTCTATGGATTCACCTTTCCGCTGACCCTTCTTCATTTTGCTAAGACCTGAGTTGGGGAGGGGCTGGTTCCCGAGGCTTGGGATTGCTAAAGGCTTTACTCACTGAGTGCAGTTTCTCTGGCTGGCCAGTAGGAGGTCCTGGTTGCTTTCTCTGGAGTGTCTGTGACCTTGGCTGAGGCCTTCTCCCTTTCCTTATAGGGAGGAATCGAAGCTATTGAGTTCTTTTGCTGAAGGACAATTTCTTTAGAAAGATTTTATTTATTTTGAATTTTACAATTTTCCCCCCATTCTTGCTTCCCTCCCACGACCCCCCCCCCATAAGACAGCATTCTGTTAGTCTTTATAAGCAAGGACAATTTCATTTTTACTCTTGTCTCCCCAGTATCTAGCACAATAAGCACTTAATAAATGCTTGTTGATTAAGTAGTTGATTAAAGGTCATCAGTGGAATTGCTATACTGACTAAAAATATATTAAACAATATATAATTCTGGGGCAGCTAGGTGGTGCAGTGGATAGGATACTGGCCCTGGAGTCAAATGTAGCCTCACACACTTAATAATTACCTAGCTGTGTGACTTGGGCAAGTTATGTAACCCCACTGTCTTGCAAAAAACCAAAAAAAAGAAAATAATAAAATGTGTGTGTGTGTGTGTGTGTGTGTGTGTGTGTGTGTGTGTGTGTGTGTATTTCACATAATTATGTTAAATGTTAAAGTTCTTCTCAGCTTCTCTTCTGTCATGTATAAGTATTAATCTTCAGCTAATACATAGGAACATTAGTCCTACCTTTATTTTAATTATCATCAACAAAACAATTTGAGTTTGAATAAATTGATTCTATTCAACTTTGTTTTTGTAAAGCACTTTGATCCTATTATGATGTCAGATTAGGGTTCTTAGTGGTGATCTTTGCTTGAAAAATATATAGTTCTTCGTTACATATTTTCATTTCTGTGATATATGTAAAACCATGATATTAATATATAAAATTCCAAAATTATATCTATAATTTAAAAGAGAAATTGAAGTCAAACATATTCAGAAAATAGAAAAATGGCATTAAGATATTACCAATTAACAGAGTATAGGAATCGGTTACTATTAGCTCCTTTTCTTTTTTGATGAAGTTTAAATAGAAACATTTGGAAGAAAAGTAACATTCTATAGACTATTATAAACAGTTGAATTAAATGACTTTCTCTTAGAATGGAGTAAGAGTATTGGGATATAAGCTTATCTTTAAACTGGAAAGAATTTTGGGGATAATTCCATTGGTGGACAGAATGGGAATTATCTATATACTTCGTATTTCATCACATTTTGATTTCTTGTACTGGATTTCTATATTTGAAAGCTTTTTGTTCCTAAATAATTTGTAAATTTTTAGTATTCACTGTGGTGATGTATCGAAAATGTTGTCTTTTTGTTTTGTCTATATTACTACTTCAGTAGCTAAAATCCCAAGAATATTCTGAGGTTTGTATTTGTAATGTGGAAATTTCTCATCAGTTAAATTGTTAATACCAACAGTAATATTAATCTTGCTCTTAAAATTATTGATGATGAAAGAAATAGATCTTGGACAGGTTACTATTCTGCTATTATTAACATTATCTCTTAAATTTTTTTTCTCAATATAGTTCAGAACGAAAACAACAGGTTGCTAATCTGCTATTCTTTTATAGTCAGTGTTCTATAGAATGTTGCACAGATGGATAAAAGAATTGCTTTTTCTAGCTGAATAAAGAGACAACTATTAGAAATATTCTTGGGGCAGCTAGGTGGCACAGTGGATAAGAGCACCGGCCCTGGAGTCAGGAGTACCTGAGTTCAAATCCAGCCTCAGACACTTAATAATTCCTAGCTGTGTGGCCTTGGGCAAGCCATTTAACTACATTTACCTTGCAAAAAAAACAACCCTAAAAAAAATTCTTAAGTTTTTATGGGTTGATGTTACCTTCAGTCATTTTTGAACCACATGTCTTTACTGTTTTAGTTTGAATTTTGAGCACTGTATAGTGTGGGGATTTGTTGCCCATCATTCCATGAAAAATATTGTTCTACAGGAATTTTTCCTTCTTCAGATTTTAGTAACTTATTGATTTCATGTCTTAGTTCATTTAGTTTGAGGTTAGGGATAAAATTACTTTTTATTATTGCCCCACATACATTAGTTCACCTTGGAGCTAATGGTATTGTTGACAAAAAGTAGCATTAAGCCCTTACCTGTAACTGGTGAAATCTGTTCTGTTTTGTCTGCCCTTTTTAGCCAGAGAGAGAGAGAGAGAGAGATACCTGGGACAGGGAATGCTGAGGAGATTTGGGTTTCAGTTTTTTTATTGTGGTTGTGGTTTCTTTAGTGTGCCAAAGCATTTTCAACATGTATTTCTGATTTCTTCTGAGATATTTTGTTTTCTTGTGATAGAGCATTAAAGGAACATACCATACTTTTCTCCATATCAAAATTCTCCATATCACCAGATCAAAGTGACAGTTTGAAGTAGGGCCAGCCTGTAATCATATGTATCTCCATCCATTTCATCATACTGACTGGAATGTAAACTTAATCTTTGGTATCACCAGCTAGAGCCTAGTTACCTAGTTTTCACCTTCACTATTGCTGTTGTGATTTAGGAGCATTCAAAGTTCTCTCTTTGTATATCACCTTGACTGTTATTCCCCATCCTCAATGCTGGCACTAAATTGGATTTTGATGGAGTTGTTGTGTTGTTTTGGTCCTCTGTGTGAAAGATAAATGAGGCAAACCCAAATTTATGAACTTACTATAGTTATGACTCTTAGTAAAGTACATGCCACTGTTATAATTACTGTAAGATAAGTGATACAAAAAGAGAAAGATTAATTTCAACTAGGAGATTTAATAATAATATCATGAAGGCAGGACTAATATTCCTATACACTGACTGAAGATTGATACTGATACTAGACAGCAGAGAAGCTGCATTTTTCGTTTTTGTTTTTTAGGTTTTTTGCAAGGCAAATGGGATTAAGTGTCTTGCCCAAGGCTACACAGCTAGGTAATTATTAAGTGTCTGAGACTGTATTTGAACCCAGGTACTCCTGGACTCCAGGGCTGGTGCTTTGTCCACTGTGCCACCTAGCCGCCCCTGAGAAGCTGAGTTTTGAAGAATAGGTAGATTCTTGAAAAGGGGAAGAATAAAATTCAAATAACTGGGACATTGGAGTAGAGATTGTCTGGAAGAATTTAGTGAAGAGAACCACAGAGTTCTGGAGATATATTTAAATTTATAGCAGTCAGTAAGGATTTGACCACAAAGAACAATACCGGTCATGGGTGGGATCCCATGACTGGGTATGAAATAAGAACCTTGGGCAACAAACAGATGAGGCAAGAGGAGCCAAAAGTCCAAGCATCCAACTTATAGTAGGTTCTTTGAGGACACTTTAGGCTGACAATGGAAGATTAATAGTGCTTGCTTGCCATGAGTGGATAACATTTTGACCTCAAGTAATGGCGGTAAAAAAAAAAAAAAACCATGCTGTATTAACTTTAAAGTCCTCTGTGACTAAAATTCTTTGTTTAAAATCCTAATTGTAACTATGAGATAAAACAAATTTCCATATTTTACTAATGAGGAAACAGATTGGCATTTATCATAAAACTGATCAATGATGGTGCTGTAACTTGAACTAAAGTTTCTAGTTTGTTAGTTCATTGAGAGGCAGTTAGTACATTTGCAATGATTAGATACTCATCTTGCAGAACAGTAATGATTGGAAAATACAGTCATTCCAATTCAGCAAGTACTTATTAAGTATTTACAATGTGCTAAGCACTATGTTAAATGGCAAGAATACAAATACAAGTAGAAAGCAAAATAAGCCTATAAAAAGAAGCTGAAAAGTACTAGGGAAAAAAATGATGGCCAGCCTAGAGAGAAAAGAGACATAACTGGCCTGGATACCCTTGAAAATGGAGGTTTTGCTTCCAGCCAAGAAGGCAGAGAGAAGCCAGGCCCTGTGCTAATTAAGGTCTCCTGATCTTCCCTCTTATATATTAATATGAAACAAGCCTCTTAATGGAAATTCAATTGATAAAACCCAGAAAGAGAAGCTAGAAGAATAACACCTATCTCAAAGTCTGTCTTTGGGGATTGTGGGCAAAGTAAGTGAGCTGGGCAGAGAGCAGTCAGTCAGTGGGGGAAGGGTGAGAGCTAGACTAGCCTGAGATCAGCCCCAGTTCTGAGAAACAATCAGAGAGTGGAGGTGTGGCAGTGGGACTAATGGTCTAGGACTTACCTGAAGGACTGGAAGGTAAATTCCAGCCTCTAGCACCCCCTACTGGCTGGGAGGAGATATTACACCCAGTGAGCAAAACCTGTAACACCCACCCCTACTGGCCAGCTGGAGATAGATATTACACTCAGTGAGCAAAGCCTCTAGCACCCCCTACTAGCCCACCCATGTACAGTTACTAAAACCCAGTGAATAAAGCCTCTAGGGATCCCAACCTCTGTGAATCAGCTCCTCCCCCAGCACAAGATCTTAGGAAAATGAAGAAAGGTTAGCAGAAGGGGGGGGGTCGATAGAAAAATTCCTAGAAGGAAAAGACCCTAACTCAGAGAGATGTTAGAACCTCTGAGGAGAATATGATTTGATCTCCAGTACAGAAAGATTTCCTTGAAGAAATCAGGAACAAGTTTAAAAATCAGTTGTAAAATTTGGGAAAAGAAACCCAAGAGAAGATTAACACCTTGCAACAAGAAAACAAATCCTTGGAAAATATGATTGGACAAATGCAAAAAGAAAATAATTCTCTCAAATCTCAGTTGGTCAAATGGAAAACTCTTACAAAAATAGATTTGAC
This sequence comes from Macrotis lagotis, assembly GCF_037893015.1. Taxonomy (NCBI): domain Eukaryota; kingdom Metazoa; phylum Chordata; class Mammalia; order Peramelemorphia; family Peramelidae; genus Macrotis; species Macrotis lagotis. The sequence continues at coordinate 249,327,296 of NC_133659.1, forward strand.
CAATGGGAGAAAGGAATTGCAAAAGGTAAATGAATGTCTTCTCTAAAAAAAAGAATGGAGTCTGTGGAAACCAATGACTTCATGAGACAACAAGAATCTGTTAAAAACAAAAAAATTTAAAAAATAGAGGAAAATGTAAAATACTTCATCAGTAAAACCATTGACCTTGAGATTAGATCGAGGATAGATAAACTAAAAATTATTGGTCTCTCTGAAAACATTGAAAAGAAAAAAAATCCTAGACTCAGTATTACAGGATTTAGTGATGGAAAACTGCCCAGATATCATGGAACCAGAGGGGAAAATCGTTATTGAAAGAATACATCGATCCCCTCCGGAAAGGGATCCCAAAATGAAAACGCCATGGAATATTGTAGCCAAATTCCAGAACTATCAGATAAAAGAGAAAATCCTGCAAGCAGCCAGAAAGAAACAATTTAGATACCAAGGAGCCACAGTCCACAGTAAGGATTACACAGGACCTGGCTACATCAACATTAAGGGATCAAAGGGCCTGGAACTCGTTATTCTGAAAAGCAAGGGAGCTTGGAATGCAGCCAAGAATCTATTGTCCAGCAGAACTGAGCCTTCTCTTCCAGGGCAAAAGGTGGACATTTAATGAAATAGGAGACTTCCAACTTTTCTTGAGGAAAAGACCAGAGCTTAATAGAAAATTTGGACTTCAAACAGGAGACTCAAGAGACACATGAAAAGATGAAATAAAAAAGGGGAGGGGGAGAAAAAAGTTGTTAGCAAATAAGATGAAACTGGCTGCATCTCTGCCTGGGAGAAAGACTTTAATAACTCTAGAGAATTGTAGAGAGAATTAAATCAACCAGAAGAGATGGATACTCATGATTTATTCAAGAAACTGCTATCCAGTAAGATGAAACTGGCTATATCCTTACCTGGGAGAAAGATTCTAATAACTCTAAATAATTGTAATTCTAGTAGAGAGAGAATATACCTAACCAGAAGTGATAGACACTCATGACCTTTCTGTGGCTCAGATAGAATGATTTAAAAATAATACTTCCTTAAAAAGGAGGAGAGTAAGAGATGGGAGGATGGAAGAGACTAAATGGGGTAAATCTCATTACATTAAGAGGTACAAAAGACCTATTGCAATAGAGGGGGAAGAAGGGAGGAGGTGAAATTAGCATACATAAACTCAGTTAAGTTAAAAAACTTACCTTTTAAAGTGTTAAAAGGGGGCAAAAGAGGATGGTGAGGAAAGAGGGAACCAACAGAAGGAAGGGAACGAAGAATGGGCAAAGGGAAAGAAAAAAAGGGGGAGTTGGATATAGGAGGGCAAACACTAAAGGTGGTGGTATGTAGAAACAAAATGGGGTATATAGATAAAGGGGAAAAACACAGGGAAGATAACATGGAGGGAAATAAAGAGTTAGTAATTATAACTTTGAATATAAATGGAATGAACTCTCCTTTAAAATGTAAGTGAATAGCAGAGTGGATTAAAAACTAGACTCCTACAATATGCTGCTTACAAGAAACTCATTTGAAGCAGAGAGATACATTATAAAGATAAAGGGTTGGAGCAAAATATATTTTGCTTCAGCTGAAGTGAAAAAAGCAGGGGTAGGAATCCTTATCTCAGACAAAGCAGCAGTAAAATTAGATAGCATTAAAAGACAGGGGGGAAAAAGGAAATTTTATCCTCCTAAAAGGTGCCATAGACAATAAAGTAACTTCAATATTAAATATGTATGCACCCAATGGTATAGCATCCAAATTCTTAAGAGGAGAAGTTGAAGGAGTTACAGGAAGACAATAGACAGTAAAACTTTACTAGTGGGAGACCTCAACTTTTCATGCTTAGATTTAGATAAATCTAACCATAAAATAAACAAGGAGGAAGTTAAGGAGGTAAATAGATTGTTAGAAAACCTAGACATGATAGACTTATGGAGGAAATAGAATGGGGATAGAAAGGAATATACTTTCTTTTCTACAATACATGGCACTTACTCAAAAATTGACCACATACTGGGACATAAAAACCTAATAATCAGTTGCAGAAAGGCAGAAATAATGAATACATCTCTTAGATTATAATGCAATAAAAATCACATGCAATCTTGGGCCAGGGAGAAATAGACCCAAAATTAATCGGAAACTAAATAACCTCATTTTAAAGAATGAGTGGATCAAACAACAAATTATAGAAAGAATTAATTATTTTATCCTAGATAATGACAATAATGAAACAACATACCAAAACTTAGGGGATACACTCAAGGTGGCTATCAGGATTTATTATATCTTTAAATGCTTATATAAATAAATTAGAAAAAGAGTAAAACAATGGAATAAATATGCAACTAAAAAAATTAGAGAAAGAACAAATTAAAAAACACCAGTTATGTGGCGGCTAGGGGGAGCAGTGGATAGAGCACTGGCCTTGAAGTCAGGAGTACCGGAGTTCAAATCCAGCCTCAGAAACTTAATAATTACCTAGCTATGTGGCCTTGGGCAAGCCTTGAAAAATCTAAAAAAACAAAAAAAACCAGTTAAATATCACATTAGAAATTCTAAAAATTAAAGGAGATATTAATAAAATCAAAAGCAAGAAAGTGAACTAATATATAAAACCTAGAGCTGTTTTTATGAAAAAAACAACAAAATTGATAAACCTGGTCAATTTGATTTAAAAAAAGAAAGAAGACCAAACTACTAGTATCATAAATGAAAAAGGTGAACTCACCACCAATGAGGAGGAAATTAAAGTAATAATTCTGAATTATTTTGCCCAACTCTATGCCAATTAATTTGATAATCTAAGTGATATGGAGGAATATTTACAAAAGTATAAGTCGCCTGGTTACATGAAGAGGAAATTAAATACCTAAACAACCCTATCTCAGAAATTCAACAAGCCATTAGGGAACTCCCTAAGAAAAAATCTCCAGGGCCAGATGGATTCCCAAGTGAATTCTATCAAACATTTAAGGAACAATTGGTTCCAATTGTATATAAACTATTTGGAAAAAATAGGTGTAGATGGAACTCTGCCTAACTCTTTTCTTTGACACCAACATGGTGCTGATACCTAAATCAGGAAAAGTTAAAACAGAGAAATAAAATTATAGACCTCTATCTTCTTGATGAATCTAGATGCAAAAATCTTTTTTTTAAGGTTTTTGCAAGGCAAATGGGGTTAAGTGGCTTGCCCAAGGCCACACAGCTAGGTAATTATTAACTATCTGAGACCGGATTTGAATCCAAGTATTCCTGACTCCAGGGCCGGTGCTTTATCCACTGCGCCACCTAGCTGTCCCCATAGATGCAAAAATCTTAAATAAAATCTTAGCAAAATGAATACAACAAATTATCACTAGAATAATACCTTATGACCAAGTATGATTTATCCCAGGAATGCATGGTTGGTTCATTATTAGGAAAACTGTATAATTAATTATATGATGACATACTTATCAGAAATCATATGATTATATTAATAGATACTGATGAGGCTTTTGACAAAAATACAGCACCTACTCCTAAAAACACTAGATATAAAAACACTAGATAGAGAATGTAGGAATAAATGGATTGTTACTTAGAATAATAAGCATTATCTATCTGAAATCATCAACAAGCATTATATACAATGGGGATAGGCTAGAGGCATTTACAATGAGATCAGTGCTGAAACAAAGATGCCCATTATCACCACTACTATTCAATATAGTATATTAGAAATATTAGCTTCAGCAATAAGAGAAGAAAAAGAAGTCGAAGGAATTAGATTTGGGAAGAAAGAATCAAAATTCTCACTCTTTGCAGATGACATGATGTTATACCTAGAGAATCCAAAAAAAAATCATCTAAAAAAACTACTAGAAATAATTAACAACTTTAGCAAGGTCACAGGATATAAAAATAAACTCATAAATTCTCACCATTTCTTTATAAGACTAGCAAGATGCATTAGGAAGAGCTAGAAAGAGAAATTCCACTCATTTCAGACACTATAAAATATCTGCCAAGGCAGACTCAGAAACTTTTTGAAAACAGTTGCAAAACACTTCTCACACAAATGAAATCAGATTTAAATAACTGGGCAAACATCAACTGCTTATGGATAGGGCAAGCTAATATAATAAAAATGACAATTCTACCAAAACTAAACCACTTGAGGGGCGCCTAGGTGGCGTAGTGGATAAAGCACCGGCCCTGGAGTCAGGCGTACCTGGGTTCAAATCTGGTCTCAGACACTTAATAATTACCTAGCTGTGTGGCCTTGGGGAAGCTACTTAACCCAGTTTGCCTTGCAAAAAAAAAAAACAACACAAAATTAAGCTACTTGTTTAGTGCCCTACCAATCAAAATTCCAAAAAAGTACTTTAATGAGTTAGAAAAAATTGTAAGTAAATTCATATGGAGAAATAAAAAGTTGAGAATCTCCAGGAATTTAATGGAAAAAAGCAAAAGAAGGTGGCTTAGCCCTCCCAGATCTAAAATTATATTATAAATTATCAGTCATCAAAACTGTCTGGTATTGGCTAAGAAATAGAGTGGTAGATCAGTCAAATAGACTAGGTGTAATAGCAGGAAACGATTATAATAATCTGCTGTTTGATAAACCCGAAGAGTTGAGCTATTGGGATAAAAACTCTCTTCGATAAAAACTGTAGGGAAAATTGGAAGTTAGTATGGAAGAAACTCAGATTAGACCAACACCTGACACCCTATACCAAGATAAGATGCAAATGGATACAGAATCTAGACATAAAAAACAATATTATAAGCAAACTAGAAGATCAAGTAGTAGTATACCTCTCAGAACTATGAAAAGGGAAGCAGTTTGTGACCAAGGAAGAGATGGAGAACACCATTAAAAATAAACTATATAGGGGCAGCAAGGTGGCACAGTGGATAAACCACCGGCCCTGGAGTAAGGAGTACCTGTGTTCAAATCTGGTCTCAGACACTTAATAATTACCTAGCTGTGTGGCCTTGGGCAAGCCACTTAACCCCATATGCCTTGCAAAAAAAAATGAATAAATAAATAGATGAAAATAAACTAGATAATTTTGATTACTTTAAAAAGCTTTTGCACAGACAAAACTACTGTAACCAAGATCAAAAGAAATGTAAATTGGGAAACAATTTTTACAACTAGTATTTCTGACAAAGGACTCATTTCTAAAATATACAATGGTCAAAGGATATGCAAAGGCGATTTACAGGGGCGGCTAGGTTGGTGCAGTAGATAGAGCACCAGCCCTGGAGTCTGGAGTATCTGAATTCAAATCTGTCCTCAGACACTTAATAATTACCTAGCTGTGTGGCCTTGGGCAAACCACTTAACCCCATTACCTTGCAAAAACTTAAAAAAAAGGCAATTTACAGATGAGGAAATCAAAGCGAGCCATAGTCTTATGAAAAATTGCCCTCACTAATTATTAGAGAAATGTGAATTAAAACCTCTTTGAGGTGTACCACCTCATACCTCTCAGACTTACCAATATGACCAGAAAAGACAATAATCAATGTTGGAAAGGATGTGGGAAATCTGGGACAGTAATACATTGTTGGTGGAGCTGTGAACACGTCAAACCTTTCTGGAGAGCAATTTGGAATTGTGCCCAGACGGCAACAAAAATGTGCATACCCTATGGTTCAGCAATCCCATTACTGGGATTGAAGAGATTATGAAAAGGAGTAAAAACATTACCTGTACAAAAATATTCATAGCAGCCCTGTTTGTGGTGGCAAAGAATTGGAAATTGAATTTACATCAATTTCTGGAATGGCTTAATAAACTGTGGTACATGTATGTGATGGAACACTATGGTTCAATTAGGAACCAGGAGGGTTGGGAATTGAGGGAAGCCTGGAAGGATTTGCATGAACTGATGCTGAGTGAGATGAGCAGAACCAGAAGAACATTGTGTAACAGCAACATGGGAGTGAAGATCAACCTTAATGGACTTGCTCATACCAATAGGGCAACAATCAGGCACAATTTTGGGATATCTGCATCAGAGAATGCCATCTGTATCCTGAGAAAGAATTGTGGAGTTTGAACAAAGACCAAAGACTAAAGACTTTTATTACCTTTAATTTTTAAAAAATGTTATCTTATTATGTAATTCTTCTATATCTCATACTTTGTGTTTCTTCCTTAAGGATATGATTTCTCTCATCACATTCAACTTAGATCAGTGCATACCATGGAAACAATATAAAGACTAACAAAAATTCTAAATAAATAAAAACTTTCAAAAATTAAAAAAAAGAAAATAGACGTTTGGGAAAGGATCAGCCAATCAAAGAGAGAGAGTGCAGCGGCAGAAGGTATTTTCAGTGTTGAATTTCCAGCGCTTTCATTTCTGGGATATGGTTGAGGCCCTCCAGAACACAGCTTAGAGAGGAGCAACTAATTGTCTTTCATTGAGTAGGCAAGCCAGCCTAGTTGATGCAACAAGTCCCCTGAGGGAGATACAGTAGGCACCATATATTAGGCAGGTTAGGCCAACACTACCACCATGATTACATCTCTCCTTAGACATCTTTTCCTTCATCCATGATAACATGGAAGAACCTAACCTAATAATATCAGGAAAAAACTAATGGGTGAAGAATGCCTACTGTCCTGGGAGATAGTAAATATTTATTAAGGACCTACTATATGCCAGAAGCTATTGATAAGGTTAAAGGATTGGCTTTTTTTTTTTTTTTGTTAGGTTTTTGCAAGGCAAATGAGGTTAAGTAGCTTCCCCAAGACCACACAGCTAGGTAATTATTAAGTGTCTGAGACCGGATTTGAACCCAGGTACTCCTGACTCCAAGGCCGGTGCTTTATCCACTATGCCACCTAGCTGCTCAGGAATGGCTTTTAATCAAGTAGTTCTTCAGTATCTAAACTCCAGATAGATTCGACGAATGATCTGAGTCCAGAATTGGATAAGTGAAAGGAAGCAGGCTTAATTAGATTCTGGAAATTGGGCAGTGCTTTTAATGATCCTAAATTGCTTCTCCTTGATGAGTATGCCTCTTTGATATTTGTTATTATTGATATTTCTTACTTCTTATCAATTTCAATTTTAACCCCCAATAAACTATTCTTAGTAACAAAAAGATAGTAAAAGAAACAAAGCAGGGGACAACTAGGTGGCACCGTGGATAGAGCATCAGCCCTGGAACCAGGAACCAAGTTCAAATCCAGGCTCAGATACTTAATAATTACCTTGCTTTGTGACCTTCAGCAAGTCACTTAACCCTTAACATTGCCTTGCAAAAACTAAGGGAAAAAAAAGAAACAAAGCCATTCAGCACATGGAGCCAGTGCTTCAAAATTGGGAGTAAAATCCTGTTTTTAAAGTTAAAGATCAGTATTACTACTTAGACAAGTGATATTTTTAATTTAAATTTTAATTAGATACTAAGTTATATCAGTAGACATAATGGCTTCCAATTTTTCAGCAGTAGCCATGTTTCCTTTGGTGTGGAAAATATAAAGAATAAGAAAATTTGAATCTGATTTCAGTTTAGAAGAAAGTTTTCAACATGAATCATTATTTTTACGTAGTTCTCCTTAATGAATGGTATCAACACCTTAATTTCCTTCCTGTTTGGATTTTTTAGTGTTTGTGCAATTATAAGATCTTTGCAACTTTGCAAATTTGACTATATCAAACAGTGTAAAAATGGGTATAAATGTATAAATATGGAAAGTTAGTTTGGAGCTAAGTTGTGAAGGATATTAAATGACAAAAGGAAGAGTTTGTAGTTGATCCTAGATTCAATGGACAGTTACTAAAGATTTAGGAAAATCATTTGATTGGAGATTGGATTTAACATGAGGCAGAAAATTTAGGGGCCCTGGGAAGTGCTGTAGTACTCTAGGAGGGATAGAGGTATCTCTTCAGGTGTGAAAACATTCCCAAGAGTACTATGAAGCTAAATTATAACTGCTCTAAGAGACTGACTTTCTAAAGGTGAAATGAAATGAGGGAGGGAGGTTTAGAAACTAGCATAGACTTGAAGAATGAGACACTGGTAGAAATAATGAGGTAGTTGTGATTGAATTGGAAACATTAACTCTTGAAGGGTGTTACCCATTTTCCACCTTGATTAGTTGGTCCAGGTAGCCTTTAAGGGTCATGGGGGGGTTAGACTTTTCCCTAAAGTTTTCCCTGATCACACCCGTCTAGTAATGATTTCTCCCTCCTTTTAAGCCTTCATAGATCTTTTTGGGTGTCTTTCAATTGAACTTACTTCATTCCTACCTATATTATGGTTATTTTTGTACATGTCTTCACCTATTAAAGCATGCATTTTAAATTTTTCTATTTTTAAAATAAATACATAAACAGGATTTTCCTTTTTTTTTTCTTCTTCTCATTGCTACTATTTGTCATAGTTGGATAGAGAGCTGACCTCAGAGTCAGAGTTGTGTTCCATCCTTCCTCTGGCATAGGCTGACTATATGCCATTGAGATTTATTCTCTCAATGTCCCCAGGCAACTCCAGTTATTGCCAGCATTGGTAGAAAAAAGGTCTTCACTGATTCCTTCATCTATGACATCTTGGGTTTGAACCAAAATTTTAAAAGCCCCTTCCCCATAAGGTCTTTTTTTTATAGGAGAGATGGTAATGAGGAAAACCTCAGAGCACAAAACCATGCATTAGCCCCCAGAATAACAGACTAATAGGGAGACTGTCAAAAGATAAGCCATTATTTGTGACACTAAGACTAGAATTTAGATATTTTCTCTTTTGGCAGATTTTTTCCACTTGATTAAATCAGTACAAAATTTTGTTTTGTATAATTCTTTTGATATTAGCATTCAAAGTCATGGCATTATAGCGTAGAAATGATCTGGGATTCTTAAAGTCTATTCCCAAAGACAGATTTCATTCAAGGACTTTGAATATGTTTTTCTTTCATTCTTTTTTTTTTTAGGTTTTTTTTTTTTGCAAGGCAATAGGGTTAAGTGACTTGCCCAAGGCCACACAGCTAGGTAATTATTAAGTGTCTGAGGCCGTATTTGAACCCAGGTACTGCTGATTCCAAGGCCGGTGCTCTATCCACTGCTGCGCCACCTAGCCGCCCCTTTCATTCTTGAAGAAGACCATGACATCAGAGAGGTGATACTATGACAAGAATGTGAATTAGATTTGAGTGAGGGGCTGCTGTGCTAAGTCCTCAGCCTCTGGGTCCAGTGGCCAGATATCAATCAGAATGGCTGGAGATGGTCCTGGATGTCAGGCAGTCAGGTTAAATGACTTTATGCAGCTAGTAAGTGTCCAGTGTCCAGGGCTGGATTTGAACTCCCATTGTCCTGACTCCAAGGCCAGTGCTCTGTCCTCTGTGCCAAGATAAGAAGCTGGGAAAGAGCACTTGTAGCTGTAGTGAAATTCAGATTTAACACAATAAAACCCATTTAAAATTTTGAGCCCTGCAATTTACAGATGAGGAGATCAAAGCAATCCATAGCCATATGAAAAATTGCTCTAAATCATTAATTATTAGAGAAATGCAAATTAAAGCTTCTCTGAGGACCACCTCATACCTCTCAGATTGGCCAATATGATCAGAAAGGATAATGATCATTGTTGGAAGGGTTGTGGGAAATCTGGGACACTATTACACTGTTGGTGGAGCTGCAAACTCATCCAACCTTTCTGGAGAGAAATTTGGAACTACACCCAAAGGGCAACAAAAATGTGCATACCCTTTGACCCAGCAATACCACTACTGGGTCTACACCCTGAAGAGATGATGGAAAAGAGTAAAAAGATCGCTTGTACAAAAATATTTATAGCAGCCCTGTTTGTGGTGGCAAAGAATCAGAAATCAAGTAAATGTCCTTCAATTAGGAATGGCATAGCAAACTGGTATATGTATGTCATGGAATACTACTGTTCTGTTAGAAACCAGGAGAGATGGGATTTGCATGAACTGATGCTGAGTGAGATGAGCAGAACCAGAAAAACACTGTATGCCCTAACAGCAACATGGGGGTGATGTTCAACCCTGAAGGACTAGCTCATTCCATCAGTGCAACAATCGGGAACAATTTTGGGCTGTCTGCAAAGGAGAGTGCCATCTGTATCCAGATAAGGAGCTGTGGAGTTTGAACAAAGTTCAAGGACTATTCCCCTTAATTTAGGGAAAAAAACATCTTGTTACCTCTTAGACCTCTTTCTTAAGGATATGATTTCTCTCTCATCACACTCAATTTGGATCAGTGTATAACATGGAAACAAAGTAAAGACTGACAGATTGCTTTCTGTGGGGTTGAGTGGGGGGAGGGAAGTAAGATTGGGGGGAAAATTGTAAAGCTCAAATAATCTTTAATAAAAATAAATTTAAAAAAATAAAATAAAATTTTGAGCCCTGGCATAAAGGTCTGAAGAATATGATCTTTACTGCAGTCATTTCCCTTAGGGTGAATTATCAAAAGAAAACTGGTGACCTGTTCTTGAAATAGTGTATGGTTGGGGTCATTCCCCCTTAAGCCTATCATCAAAACAAAGACAACTGGAGAGCAAAGACATTCAGTTTGACTACCAACACAGGCTTGAGAGAGAAAGAAATGAGAAGGGAAAAGCAAAGCATAAAGGAAGGTTTCCCTAGTCCTCTAGTGTCTGAGGTCTACCATAAAGCTGCCAGTTTAATCTAGCTAAGGCTCAAATTTGACCATGGCACCCCCCCTCCCCCAGAAGTCTTCAGTAGCAGTTCAGTTTGCTATTATTTTCCTTTCTACCTTTAGCCATGCTGTATAGCCAGCTGTTTCCTCAAGTTAACATTTCATTTGCCTCTTCTTCATTTGGACAAACTATTCCCAAAGCTGGGATATGCTTCCTTATCTTTGTTTCTCAAAATTCTTTAACTCAGGGGCCATCTATTACTTGTTTATATTCTCTCCATCTTAGAATTCCCTTTTCAATTTATCTGTGTACATATTGTTTTCCGTTTTATGGTCATATATACATATATATATATATATGTATATATATATATATATATATATATATATGTTGTCTTTATATCCCATAATGCTTTGTAGCTTAATAGGCTTTTTATAAATGTTTATTAGGTGGCTAGGTGGCGTAGTGGATAAAGCACTGGCCTTGGAGTCAGGAGTACCTGGGTTCAAATCCGGTCTCAGACACTTAATAATTACCTAGCTGTGTAGCCTTGGACAAGCCACTTAACCCCATTTGCCTTGTAAAAAAAAAAACTAAAAAAAATAAATGTTTATTGATCTGAATTGAATTATTGTAGTAATCAAGGGAAGAAACTAAGTCAGATTTATGAATTCCTGAAGCAGATGTAGAAAAATAGAATCTACTCTTGATCCTTTCATTTACTTTACTGCTCCCTACTCTTCTCCCCTTAATGACTTGCCCTGTTTTTATCACATTCAAAATAATCTGAACATACAATCTGCTTGAACTCTATTAATTCTTTACCTGTTATATTTTTCATTTTTCAGACTTCACAGTGATTTTAAACCTTGAACCAGGAAATAAACAAGCTATAAGTGAACTTTCCAGAATAAAAAAAGTATGTATTCTTGTCATAGCATAATTTTAAAATTTTGAAATACAAAAATATTGAATATTGAAATATAAAAATATTGAATATCAGTTAACTGTTTCATATTCATTTTTCAGGAACTGATTGAAAAAGGGCTATGGGCTGATGTGTTTGATAAATCAACTGAAAGACAAAACTTGGTAAAATCCATTGAAAAACCACTTCATCTTAGATCAAATGTAAGTACAACTTTTTTCTAGGAGTTTGCATTGCTCTTTTAACATTAGTGTTCTCCATCTAAATTTATTTACATTTCTAAAATGTAGAAATCTAATACAGCTGTTTGAAAGGCAAATGTGAAAAACTATAGTTTGAGCAGTTATGGTATTATACCTATTAGCCTTATTGAGATAAAAATCAGCTATTTAAATTCTTAGAATAAAAGAATATTTTAGAATATTTTGCACTACAGACTTAAATTTCATTATGTTTTTTCTTATAAATTAATGCAAAGAATTTTAATACAATTAAAACTAGATGTTTTCCTTTTTATTACCTTGGAGATGCAGTTCAATGGAAAGAGAATTGAACTTGGAGTCAAAATAACTGAGTTCAAGTCTCAGATCCTCTATTGATTAACCCTGTGAATGTGGCAGGAGGGCAGCACTCATTTCTGTTGAGTCTCCATTTCCTTCTTTGCAAATGAGTGCTGGCTCTTCCTGACATAGAGGGTTACATTGAGGAAGGTACTTTGTAAACTTTAAATGTTACATAAATTATTATTGTTATTATTGTTATTATGATGCCTCATGTTTGTTTAGCATTTTAAAATTTATAGAGCATTTATACACTTATGTATCTTAGTCTTTAAAACAATGCCATGAAGTCTTCACATCTCTTCCCTACTCTCTACTTCTTTATCCTATGTTTATTGGTAATTATATAGAATATAAGTTCTTGAAGGATAAGGAGTTCCTTTTTTATGTCTGTATCTCCAGAGCCTAACACGGTAACTTCCTAAGAAATGCTTAATAAATACAGTCAGGTCGGTTGGCTTTTTTCCCATTTTCATATAATAAAAATTAGGCATAGTGAAGCTTAGCTACATTTGCCAGAATTTCTGTGAGTCCACAGAAGAACCAAATGTAGAAATTTAGATTTCCTGCCTTTCATTGACTCTGAACTTGTCAGTTTAATTGTTTTCAACTTAAGACTTTTAGAAATTAGTTTGTCCTCTCTAAATAACATATTGCTTATCTAGACTAAGAATGAATAAACCCTAGTCTGAAAATCAATTCATATTTGTGAAATGAAGCTAGGATTTTTTTTTTAATTTAGTGGTGGTCTCCTGCAACTGAAAAATGTTTAGAAAGCCTTTTTCCATGTGAGAGAACAATACAATAAGCATCACAAATTATTGCATTAGGTAAAAATTAATGAAACATATCACAGCTATAAGAATTTATGAAGAAAACCAGCTGTGGATATTGGTTAGGGAGGGAAATGAACAGTGGAATGTGTTTAAAATACCTTAAAGGCTGGGTAGGATTTCACCAACCTGAAATGAAGGGAAAAGGGCATTCCAAAGATAGGCATTGAATAATCTCACAGGGACTGGGAGTACAGTTTGGCTGGAACATAGAATATATAGAGGGAAATATATGAGATAGATCTAGGATGATAAATTGTAGTTTCTGAAGTGTTCAATGTTAGGTTGTTTGGATTTATTCCTGAAGAAAAAAGGAGAAATTTCCTAGATATTTGCATTTCCAATCCCATCCCTCAAGAGACTTCAGTTGGGAGGGAAGAATATTCAAACTTGGCAAGAAAAGAAGTATTCCATCCTCCAGAATCATCTCTAGTCTCTACACTTATTCCACTCTTGGGCAATTTCTTTGTCTAGGGATTATCTGTGAGAGATAGAGTGCAGGGGTCTATAACATCTGGGTTCTAGGAGCAAAGTAGAGAGAGGGTTGAGGGGTAAGAATTACCTAGATTCCTATTTAGAGTAAAGAAGACTGGAAAATTAGGACATTGGAAAACTAAGACCAGAGTTGGGGTGACAGACATTGAAGAAAGTTCTGTGTAAGAGTTGGGAGCTCAAGATTTGGTATTAACTTAAGGTTTATTAAGGACCTCTTTCTTACTAAAATGTCTGCTACACAATTGCTTCTTTCCTTCTCTCCTTATTCTCTTCTGAGTCTTTCCACTACTCCTTTGATACTCCCCCTTAACCCTTCCTGTTTATCATCCAAGACCATTCCCCACTCTGTTTTTCTACCCTATGCCCCAGGAGTTTTCCTAAACGTCATGTATCTTATTCTTTAACCACCTTTCTTGGCTCTTTTCCCTAGTTCTTCTTTACATTTTCTCTTCTTTTTCCTCTAACTACCCATCATATCGTCACCTTCCTTTCTCCACATTCCTTGCTCCCAAATTTTCTGGCTCTTTCATCACTTGTCTTCCTGTTGCGTGGGATAAAAATCCACTTAAAAAAAATATGAGACATTCCTCTGAGAAAAAAAGAAAAAAAATTTATTTTGGTTTTCCTTGAGAGAAGAGCACACTCCAAGACTCAAAAGTGTAGCGATCAAGGAGCTTCCCCGAATTGACAGTCATGCAAGCTTATATGGCCTAACTCTTCCCTGTCCTCTCTCTCTCTGTCAACTCATTGGTTAGTCTTCAGCTACATTCTACTCATAAAAAGTCTGCCCCAGTAACAAAAGAATGAAAAGTTTTTATAAAATATTACCTCGTCATCCAGAACATCAAAAAAAAGACTTCTAAATGAAATAATATCTGAGTATTCAAAGTCTTCTAAGAAAAGTCTACTATCCTCTTAAGTCAGTAAAAATAGTCTTATCATCAAGCAAGAGGTTTATGAGCTTCTTTGGATTGTAAGGTTTTTTAATGGGAAAAGTCTCCTATCCTAGTCAATAAAAGTAGTCTTATCAAGTTAGGAGAGTGAGCCACCTGTTAGGGAATGCAAGGTCTTTCTTCCAGAAATAGTTTAAGAATAATAATTTATTGGGAAAGCTAGGTGGTGCAGTGGATAGACCACTGGCCCTGGAGTCAGGAGAACCTGAGTTCAAATCTAACCTCAGACACTTAATAATTACCTAGCTGTGTGGCCTTAGGCAAACCACTTAACTCAGTTTGCCCCCCCCCCCAAAAAAAGAAGAATTTATTTCCAAGGATTCAATGAAAAAAAAAGTGCAAAAGAAGGTGGCTTAGCCCTACCAGATCTAAAATTACATTATACAGCATCAGTCATCAACTGTCTGGTATTGGCTAAGAAATAGAGTGGTGAACCAGTAGAATAGACTAGGTATAATAGCAGGAAACAATTATAGTAATCTGCTGTTTGATAAACCGAAAGAATCCAGCTATTGGGATAAACACTCTCTTTGATAAAAACTGTTGGGAAAATTGGAAGTTAGTATGGAAGAAACTTAGATTAGACCAACACCAATAAGATACAAATGGATACAGGATTTAGACATAAATAAAATATTATAAGCCAATTATAAGATCAAGGAGTAGTTTGCCTGTCAGATCTATGGAAAGGGAAGCAGTTTATGACTAAGGAGGAGATACAAAACATCACCAAAAACAAACTAGATGATTTTGATTACATTAAATTAAAAAGCTTTTGCACAGACAAAACCACTGTAACCAAGATCAAAAGAAATGTAGTAAATTGGGAAACAATCTTTACAACCAGTATTTCTGACAAAGGACTCATTTCTAAAATATACAATGGTCAAAGGATATGCAAAGGCAACTTACAGGGGTGGCTAAGTGGTACAGTGGATAGTGCACCAGTCCTGGAGTCAGGGGTACCCAAGTTCAAATTCAGCCTCAGACACTTCATAATTACCTAGCTGTGTGGCCTTGGGCAAGCCACTTAACACTATTGACTTGCAAAAAAAACCCCCCAAAACCCTAAAATACATTGTTGATGGAGCTGTGAACTCATCCAACCTTTCTGGAAGGATGTGATTTCTCCCTAATCACATTCAATTTGGATCAGTGTATACCATGGAAACAATATAAAGAATGGCAAATTGCCTTTGTTGGGGGGTGGGGGGAGGGAAATAAGATTGGGGGAAAATTGTAAAACTCAAAATAAAAAAAAAACTTTTAAAAAAAGAATAGTAATTTATTCTTTCTTTAATATTTCTTAACCCTGAGAGGATTTCACTAGGAATTTTATCCCTGAAATGATTTTTATTTGATAATTTCCCATTCACTGTAAATTTTTGTCTCTTCTTTCCCTATACATTTGTGTTCATTTCCTCAATCTTCTAGTTTCTTTTCTCTCCTTCCAACATTTCTCTTCCCTTTCTTAGTCTCCTCATCTTTCCTTTTTTCCTGAGTTATCTTTTTCCCAGAGGAAGCTGCAGATGAAAACAGCATAGTGAACTTCCTTTAGAAGCCACTATACTGTACTCCACTTTCATCATACCAAAGTAAGCTAGAATCATATGACCAGGGTCTCAGGAAGTATAAGCAATGCTCTAACCCCCACCAGTTTTCTGTCCTCACCTGTCCTGTGAGGTAAGGCTGGGAAGTGGTCAGTCCTTATGGTGAACACATCTTCACAATTAACTTGAGGTGGGCCCTGCTCTCTGTAGCCTCTACTCCATCTCTACCTAGAAGCAGTATAACACTGCTGAGGAAATACCAATACTTGTGAGCTAAAGCTGTCTTTCCATGAGTCCCTTGGAGACCACCATATATTAGTATCCTTCTGGAAGTTCAGTGGAGGAGGAGTTACAGAGGCTGAGCCCAAGGCCTGCAATATTTCTGTCCCCTCTCCACTCCTGCCAGATGAGAAGTTGTAGTTATTAACATAGGAGCTTTGAGGAGAGCTACAATGATTGAGATTGTGGTTTGTAGCATTATTGTGAGGCAGACTTCTGCAGTTTTAGCAGAGAACCCTGAACTTGGAACTCAGAAATTTCCAAAGCATAGGATGAACTGGTGACTGGAATTTTTCCAGATCTTTCAGTGTTTCTCCATGTGTTTGAGAAGGCAGCCACCAAACTTTGAGAATAAGTCTGAAGCAAATTGGTGAAAGGAACAATGTCTTGAATTTGTCCAAATATTTGTAGTGTTAGTGGTAATATTTAAAACCATTAGTATGCAAATGTGTGTGTGTGTGTGTGTGTGTGTGTGTGTGTGTGTGTGTGTGTGTATATATATATATATATATGTCCAAGAACTGACTTTTCATCATTCAATTTAGAAACCATTGAAGACAATCGTCATTGAAGAAATTGGTAACTTGGTGCAAAATATTGATTTGCCAGCAACAAATACAATTCCCATGTTAGAGACAAATATTACAAAGGCTTCAACTATTACAAGTAAAAAGAATTCAAACCAAGATGATCTTTTGCCCACAAGTGATACTCCTAAAGCAAAAGTATCAAAAATAGAAGAAATCACAGATACTCCAGTTCTACAGTGAGTACAAATGTGCACATTTGGTAGTGTTCTGTAGGGACATGATTGCCTTGGGAAAACTACTTTTAATTATTCTGAGCTTTACTACTTTTAAAAACAAAAGCAACTGTTCAATTTTGACTTAAGAGTAGAATCATGTATTTTAAATTTTCTTCAGTGTTTTTTGAGATTTTATTCAAGTAACACCAGGAAAGGATGCTGAGACCTTTGTTAATGCCTGTTTACTGAAAAATAATAATAATAATAATAATTTTTACAGGTATAGCCTATCCAATATTGTTTATTGTTTCTGTG
Source organism: Macrotis lagotis (assembly GCF_037893015.1). Classification (NCBI taxonomy): domain Eukaryota; kingdom Metazoa; phylum Chordata; class Mammalia; order Peramelemorphia; family Peramelidae; genus Macrotis; species Macrotis lagotis. Next base: position 249,344,580 of record NC_133659.1, read on the forward strand.
AAAATACAGCATTAGATGAAACATTATAGTTGTCTTTAGGAGCAGAAGTTATTTTTTATGTACATGAAAGTAAACATAATGACTGAAATTTAATGTCTTTGAGGCCCAAGCACTAGTTCAGATCATCATCATCATCAATTCAGTTTACTTCTCTAAAGACCAGCTGACTAATGGTGTAGAGGATTAGAAGTTATGGTAGAGTTTGGTTGTAGGTTATTAATGTGTTGCTGTGAGACAGTGTAGGTTAGGGCAACTATGCAAGATGTCAGAATGAATAGTAGTAACTCAATTTTTTTAATCTCTTAAAAAAATTTGGTAATAGTTTGATTAAACTATTAATTAAATATTCACAGGATGGTAAAATAGCTCCAATTATAGCATTGAGAATGTTTTTGTATATTTCACATATTTGATTTTTATATTTTTTTAAAACAGTTACATTTTCCCCTGATGGTAGAAAAGTATATGGTAATATTAATTTAATGTATGTATATAGGCTAAATTAAGCAGGTTTTTGTTTTGGCTTAAATTTCACTAACTTTTTAATAAAAGTAGTTGATTTATTAAAAAAATCTTACAAGAAGGTACTTACTAAAGGGAAACATTATTTTAATTTTATTCAGATTTCTACTGACATGACATTTAAAAAACTTTTGCCTTTTATTAAGCCTAGAACCAAAGCTTTTTTTCAGTGTTTGTAGGTAAAAGGTAATCAATTACATCTATCCTCTTCTCTCCAACCTTTTTTAGCTCTAGGAATGGGAAAAATTACAACATGGGCAGTAAGTAGAATTTAGAATGTAATGTATAATTCAGCTTTTTTTTTTTTAAGATGTTAATTTTCGGGGGCAGCTAGGTGGCGCAGTGGATAGAGCACCGGCCCTGGAGTCAGGAGTACCCGAGTTCAAATCCAGCCTCCAACACTTAATAATACCTAGCTGTATGGCCTTGGGCAAGCCACTTAACGCTGTTGCCTTGCAAAAAAAATAAATAAATAAGATATTAATTTTCCCAGCCAAGAACTTTAGATCAGTCATCCTGGTGTTGTACTAAAGGAGACTTTGGATCAACTCCATGACAAATGACAATGGTCTAGCATTTCTGAGCTTCATTTTTGCTCATCTATGAAATAAAGATATCTCTACCTCCTATTTCAAAGCATTGTTTACTTAAATAAGACTGTGTAGAGCACTACATAAGTTATTAAATTTTTTTTAGACCTCATGCCAATATAAAAGTGGATTCCTCAACTGGACATCAGTCTATTGGACATCAGTCTTTCAGTAGGAAAAATTCCATTGAAGTAAAACTAATACCTGCTCCATTTATTACAACTGTTCTTCCACCAATACCTGCAAACTCATTTCAGCTTGAATCTGATTTCAGAAAGCTGAAAAATTCTCCAGATATGTTATATCAATATCTAAAGGTAAGTGATAAAAGATGGCAATTGTATTTAAAACAAAGCTGAATACCATTTAATTGTCTTAATCAATCCTGACCTAGGTAACAGGTGAGGAAATGCATCTATTTTTTTCCCTTGGAGATGTGGTAGACTTTGGATGCAGAATATGACATACTTTGTCAAACATGGTTGCTGTGCTGATTGGTATTGCCTAGTTGTTTTTCTTTTTTGCAAGTTGTTATTGGGAAATAATGATGATGTAAAAAACAAAAGATATCAATAAGGTTAAAATGTTGATAAATGTTAAAAAGAAATGACAAATGTTTATCCATCACTTATTCTCATATGAACTCATGATATAAAATGGGTCCATCTGGTCAGTCAGCTAGCATTTAGTAAGTGCTTACTAAGTGCTTGGCACTTAGGATACAAAAAAGGGAGTAGGGAAGGATGGTAGGGATTCCCAATAATAGGGTAATTTGGTAGAGGGGAGAATTTGGATAGAAAGAAATTGTTCTAGTTTGGACTTAACATTCTGACTAAACTAGAGTATCTGGACAGAGTATGTTTTCCTTTACATTGTATCTTGTTGTACAGTTTCTTTCATGATATATTAATTTAAATCATGTATATTGAAATTTTAACCTGTTTTTCTGGTTTTGTTCTTTAGAACAGTGAAAAAATCCTCCTTCTAGCAATTGTTTTCCAATTGTTAGGATATCATTTCATTGAAAAATATTATTCTTATTACATTTTACCCTTCTCAGTTTTTAATAAGCCTGGATCTTAAACCAAAGGGTGAAAAACTAGGAAAGTCATTTTTGTTTTCATGAACTCTTTCATAGACAGGTGAGTCTTCCTCTTTTGAACTCTGCTCTTCCAGGCCTGAATAAGCTATGAAAATTATCAGTTACCTTGTGTTTTCTGAAGGCTGTAATTCTTTATGTACATCCCACTGTGTCTTTAAATTCAGTGTGGATCCTTGAGATCATTTTAAGAAAACAAGGCTACTTGTATATAGCTGTCATTTCTCATCTCAAGATTTTTTCTGTGTTCATAAGTGGCTAATGAAAAATTGGATTTGTGATTATGATTTTTATAAACCTGTATATTTAGCTCAATAACTTTTATAACTATTCTTTTTTCCAAGCAAATTGAGCCATCTCTCTATCCTAAGCTGTTTCAAAAATCCTTAGAGCCAGATGTATTCAATCAAATTTTGAAAATTCTGAATGATTTTTACATTGAGTAAGTTCAGTTTCTTACTTATATTAATGTTACCAAGCTTTACTCTCTTATTATGTTGTAGGAAATTCATTGCTTTTTGCTTATTACTTAATTTACAAATGTAATGAAATACTTTTCATTGCATTCATGAATTTTGTGTTTGCAGAAACCTTAAAGAAATATTAAGTATTGAAATTGGAAAGCAAAATGACAAAGAGGGAGGGAAAAGTACATTTTCTTCCCTCTGGGAAGAGGTAGGGAAAAGAACGTAGATAGTCTAATTGATGAGTAGGCTTATTCCTTTCAGCTTACTTTATTTTATTTGATTCTTAATCCCCAGAAAAATTGAAGATCAATTTTTTTCAGATGGAAAAAGCCCTAAGTCTATGAGAAATTAGAACAGTATTATGGAAATTCAACTTTAAAATAGAATGAATAAACAGTGAATAACTGAAAAAAAATCCAATCCTTAAGGTTAATTACAAATCTTAAAAAAGAAATTAAATGAAGTATACTATTTTTGATTTGTTGTTTGTCTTCCTCTTTGTATCATTTCAGCAAAGAAAAACCATCACTTATCCTTGAAATTTTACAAAGATTATCTGAACTGAAAAGATTTGATATGGCAATAATGTTTATGTCTGAATCAGAAAGAAAGGGTAAGTCCAAGTACTATGAAAAAATTTTTTCCAGTAAGAATTTTTGATTAAATGAACTTTGAGGATTCTTTCAGCACTCAGTCATTTGGGTCACATTTTCATGTATTTGACATTATTAATGATTATTAATGTAATTAATGTAATCATTATTAATGATTACAGAATCATTAATTTTTATAATGATACTGAAATATGCCATCAAATCTTTTTGGTGGGGGAAAATGAGGGAGGAGACTGAGTCTTCTATCTTTTTTCAGATTAGGAGTGCAGCAACCCCGATTTCAGTTCTGATAGACATGGAAACTTTAACCTGCTCCATTTTCCTGAACTGACCTGACTTGGAGCAGTTGATGGGGGCTCACTATATTGATGCTAGGCTTTCAGTTGACACCTGATCAGCTTTAGCCCTAGCTTTCCCAGAAGCAAGGACAGCAGGCATGCTGCACCATGGTGGACAACCATAGGATTTTGAATAAGAAAAGGGCTGTTTCTTTTGCTGTGTATGTTAAATAGTATATTTTTAAAATACTTTCAACAATGAAGTTTGGAACTAAAAAGGGTTTATCCCTAAATTTCAGTTAATCTGAAAATTGATTTAGTTGTAAATTCCATTTTTTTGTTTTTTTGTTTTGTAAGGCAATGGGGTTAAGTGACTTGCCCAAGGTTACACAGTTAGGTAATTATTAAGTGTCTGAGATCTGATTTGAACTTGGGTCCTCCTGTGCTCTTGTAATATTCCATTAACAATTTCTTAAATCAAAGTTTTTTCCTGTTCTGCCACTATTGTGCCTGCCAGATACTATCCTCAAATATTTTGCAAACAGATTAATATCATACTTCATTTAAAGCTGATTAGCCGGGGGTGGGGCCAAGATGGCAACAAGAGAGGATGTCTCTTAGGTGCTCTCTCTTACAACTTATAAACTAAGGACTCTAACTAAATTTTCGAGAGACAGAACCCACAGAGGCACTCAGTGAAGCAGTTCTCCAACTCAAGGTAACCTGGAAAAGAGTGGAAAGGCTCTGCTCCCCGGGGTCAGAGGGGCAGCCTGCCAGAGCGAAGGAACTTCAGCCTCCCAGAGGCAGCCCCAGGGCGCTGGGAGCCAGGACTCACAGCAGCCAGGGAGTTTCCTGACCTACACCCTGGGAGCACCAGGCACAACTTGGGGGATCAGCAGGGGGTACCTCTGCCAGAGTGAGCACCTGAAGCCCAGCTCTCAGGGCACACAGTGAGCAGTGTGGCTGCAGCAGCCCAGATCCAGGAATAGGAAGCAGAAGCCGGTAAGCAGGAGCCCCCAGGGCCTGAGTGCAGAGCCTAGGGAGGGAGTGGAGCCAAGCTCTGTCCTCTGTCCCTTGAACAGGACTCTGGGGTTCTGACCACATTTAGATCCTGATCACAGTCTGGGCCCCCCATAGAACAGCAGGGGCCCCCCACACCTCAGCCCTGTGGCAGAGGGGGCACTTATGGTCATTTACAGACCAGGAGGGAGGACAGAGCCTCACACACTGAGATCCTTGTGGGGTTGTCCCAAAGGCTCAGCAAGCTCCCCAAAACCAGGCTCAGGCTGAGAAAATGAGTAAACAGTGAAAAAAGAGGAACACCATTGAGAAATACTTTCCCTGTGATCCCAAGAAGGATCAAAACAATCAGTTTGAAGATGCTGCATCTAAAGACTCCAAGAAAAACAGAAATTGGGCTCAGGCTATGACAGAGCTCAAAAAAGACTTTGAAAATCAAGTGAGGGAGATAGAAGAAAAACTGGGAAAGGAAATGACAGAGATGCAGGAAAAACATGAAAATGAAGTCAGCAGCTTAGTCAAGGAGATCCAAAAAAATGCTGAAGAAAATAGCATGCTAAAAACCAGCTTAGGTCAAATGGATAAAACAGTTCAAAAAGTTATTGAGGAGAAGAATGCTTTAAAAAGCAGAATTGGCCAGATGGAAAAAGAGATAAGAAAGCTCTCTGAAGAAAACAAATCCTTCAGACAAAGAATAGAACTCAGGGAGATTGCTGATTTTACAAGAAATCAATACTTCAAAATCAAAAGAATGAAAAATTAGAAGAAAATGTGAAACATCTCATTGAAAAAACAACTAACATGGAAAACAGATTTAGGAAAGATAATTTAAAAATTATTGGAATACCTGAAAGTCATGATCAGGAAAAGAGCCTTGACATCATTTTTTTTTTAGGTTTTTGCAAGGCAGATGGGGTTAAGTGGCTTGCCCAAGGCCACACAGCTAGGTAATTATTAAGTGTCTGAGACCGGATTTGAACCCAGGTACTCCTGACTCCAAGGCCGGTGCTTTATCCACTACACCACCTAGCCACCCCCATCCTTGACTTCATTTTCAAAGAATTACTACAGGAAAATTGCCCTAATAATTCTAGAAGCAGAGGGCAAAGTAGAAATGGAGAGAATCCACCGATCTCCCCAAGAAAGAGATCCAAAAAGGCAACCCCCAGGAATATTATAGCCAAGTTCCAGAACTCCCAAGTCAAAGAGAAAATATTACAAGCAGCCAGAAGGACACAATTCATATATCGTGGAGCTGCAGTCAGAATCACACAGGACTTAGCAGCAATTACATTAAAAGCTCGTAGGGCTTGGAATATAATATACCGGAAGGCAAAAGAGCTTAGAATGTAACCGAGAATCAACTACCCAGCAAAACTGAATGTCCTCTTCCAGGGGAAAACGATGGACAAGGGGAATTTCAAATGTTCCTGTTGGAATGGCCAGAGTTGAACAGAAGGTTTGATCTTCAAATACAGGACTCAGGTGAAACATAGAGAGTGGAGGAGAAGGGGAAAATATGAGGGACTTAATGATGATGAACTGCATGTATTCCTGCATAGAAAAATGACACTGATAATACTCATATCAACCTTCTCAGTTAATAGAGCAGGTAGAAGGAGCTTTTATAGATGAAGCACAGAGAAAGCTGAATTTGAAGATAAAATGTGGTGTAAAAATGGAATCAATAGAAAAAAGGAAAATGTAATGGGAGAAAGAAAAAGGAGAGGGGGAATAGGCCAAGATATTTCATATAAGAAGATTTTTCTTAATTACAATGAGCTACTTGCAATGATATGGAAGTGGGAAGGCAAGGGGGAATGAGGGAATCTTCGCTGTCATCAGAGCTGGCTAGGAGAGGAAATAGCATATATACTCAATGGGGCATAAACATCTGGAGTAAGAAGGAGAGGGGGAAGACAGGGGGAAGGGGTGGGGATGTGAATGGTGGAGGAGAGGATGGACTATAGGGGGAGAGTGGTCAGATATAACCCATTTTCTTTTTTACTTCTTGCAAGGGGCTGGGATTGGATGGCCTATCTGGGACCATAGGGCTTGGGTAGATGCTGGGCCTAAGGGGTGGTATGGGGGCTCAGGGCCTCTTGGCCCATGGCCAGGGATCTATCTGCTGTGCCACTCAGCTACCCTACAGCAGAGTCAGAGTGAAAGGAGAGAGAAAACTTAGTACATGGTAGTGGGGAAATAAGAAAGGAGGGAGTTGCGATCAGCAATGGCAATGGTGGAAAAATATGGAAGTAACTTTTGTGATGGACTTATCATAAAGAATGTGATCCACCCGTGACAGAGGTGTTGGTGTCGGAACACAGACTGAAACACATTTTTTATTATTATTGGGGGGGGGGGGTTGCAAGGCAAATGGGGCTAGGTAGCCTGCCTGGGGCCATCAGTTGGGTGTCTGAGGCTGGATTTGGACCCGGGTGCTCCTGGCTCAAGGGCCAGTGCTCTGTCCGCCACCTGGCCGCCCCTACTATTATTACTATTTTATTTTATTTGGGGTCTTTTTTTTTTTTTCTCTTTTTGTTTTTTGCAGGGCAATGGGGTTGGGATGACTTGCATGGTGCCACACAGCTGGGTGATTGTATGGGGCCAGATTTGGGCTCGGGTGCTCCTGGCTCCAGGGCTGGTGCTCCGTCTACTGCACCACCTGGCCATACCTACAGTTATTGCTGTTATTTTTTTTTCATTTTCATTTTCATTTTTTTCTCTCCCCTTTATCGCTCAAGAGAGTCTATATTTTTGGGGGGAGTGGGTATTTTGTTTACTCTTAAACAAGAATATTTTATTAATGTATAAAAAAATTATTTGTACAAAATGAGAATAAATAAATTAAAAAAAATAAAGCTGATTATCCAAATAAATATAATTATTTAATCAAGATTATCAAGGATATCTGAAAAAATGCTTCCATCTAAGTGAAGAAAGAGCAAATAGGAATTATAATTCTGTGAAATTATCCTTGCTAAGTAGCACAATGGATAGAGCACCAGCCCTGGAGTCCGGAAGACCTGAGTTCAAATTCAGCCTCAGATACTTAATAATTCCCTAGCCGTGTGACCTTGGCCAAGTCACTTAACCCTATTGCCTTACCAAAAAGAAAGAAGGAAATTATCCTTGTAAAAGAATACTTTGTATAGCATATCCAATAAGCCCTTGCTTGCAAGACCCCATTTACTTTTAAGGCAGCTAAATCCAATTTTACATTCCTATAATTAGGAGGAAGTTTTTTTTTGACAGAAATCTTCAATTTACCCTTTTCTAATTTCTGCCTATTGCTCCCTATTTCTGATGCATAGACACCACTACAACAAATACAGTGTCTTTTCCATATGATAGCCCTTCAGATACTGGAAGATCTGTCACCCATTTGTAATGAGTATTCCCTTTTCTAGAATAATTTCTCAGGTTCCTCTAACTGGACCTCATATGACTTGAGCTCAATATCCTTTACCATCCTGTCCTCTGGATTCTTTTCTTACGAATATCCTTCCTAAAATGTACTCAGAACTGAACACAGTGTTGTGGAATTATTACTGGACACTGTGCATACTTTTAGAGCCTATGTGGTACATAGTTCACCAAAAATTTCCACTCTTTTTCAAAAGACTAATCACCTTGTACTTGTGAAACTGATTTTATAAACCCAAAAGTAAAGCTTTATTTTTTTCTTATTAAATTTCATCTTATTTAATTGACTACTGTGTTCTAGCTTGCCACAACCTTTTGGGTTTCTGTCTCTGTCATCCACTGTGATAATGGTCCTACCCAAGTTTTGGACCATCTGCAGATTTGATAAGCATTCCATCTAAATAGATAACTATTAATAATGTGAAAAAAGCATAAGATCAAGCAAGCACAAATCTCTGGAACAGCCCTAAGTTTAAATTAAGATTATTCTTTGAGTCTGACCATTCAGTCAACTTCAGATATATCCAGAATATCATCTGGCACAATTCTCTCCATTGTTTTCGTAAGAGTAATTTCTCTATTCTTCATTCCAAATTTTACTTCTCTGCATTTCTTATCTTCTGCAGGCATGTTAGAAAAACCTTATCACTATGATCTTCAGTTTCTCATCTAAGACTTTATCATCTTTGGAAGAGATTCCTAGGTTCCTTCTGGTGATGTCATTTGTGCCTATGCCTTGCCAGAAGTAGGTAGAAATTATGTCTTTTGACAAATCTTGGATTAGGAGATTCTCTGTTATGTCTTGAGAAGACAAAAATTTCTTTTATTTATTGGACAGGCCTAGATTAAAACTCCACTGAATGAGAAGGCACTATGGGGTTATTTATATGCATTATTAGAAGGATAACAATCAAGGAAACATTAAAATATCAGATTTTGAAAAGAAATTAAGATGAAATTTTAAAATAATATTTTTCTTTTCTTCTAGTTACATGTGCATTATTTAGTCACATGGAAAACTCGGGATTGAAGGATTATTCGCTTGAAGAACTCAAGAAAAGATACAGCTGTTAATTATTTTTTTGAAATTATTGTCCTTTTGTTTTCATAAGTAAAATTTGTTTTTCCTACTGAAGACAAAAATATTACACAGGTCTGCTTCTAAAGGCTATGAAATTATATAAATTTAGATATGTTGGTTAATTGAATAGGTTAGTGACTTGCACCAGTGTAATGTCCTTAAAAGTATACTATTTATAAATCTTTTTGTGAAAATAAAATATAAATAACTTGAAGCAAATCAGTGTTTTGTTATAGAAATAACTTGAAATACTAAATTGAAATAAATTGTTTACCTCCTCCAAGCACAGTATTTCTCTTTTACTTCCTTAATTTTCTTCATTTTTTCATACTAGCTTAAAATTGTTTGATATATGAATTTTTTGCCCTACGATAAAGGAATAAACTGTATTATCATTTGTCCAATCTTTGGTAACATGATTCAGACCCATCAGGAGTTACTGAATCGCCTTAAAGTGCTCAATGGTATAACTATATATCATATTAAAAGAACTTAAACGGAAATTGTAAATAAAATGATAGTTTTTTTTACTGTGTTTTTCCTTCCTTTGATCTGGCAATACCACTACTGAGTCTATCAAGCCCATCAACGAAAGGCAGATGACCAAGAAAAACGTTGAGTAAATATCTATACTCTTAGACTGTAAGCGGGAGATTCTTTGCTGTACATTAGACACGCAGTCAAGATAAAAAAAAAGAATACTGTGTAATTCCCCAAAATGTTGAAAAATTCAAAGCTAATACTTAGTTCATCAGTTTATAAGTTTGAACAATGATCAATCTTTAATTCATTTCAGTTCAGCTCTTCCAAGTGCTTGGAATGGGAGAATTTGAGTGAATATAATAAATTATAAAACAGGACAGAGACAACCAATCCTGGCACAAGGGGCTGAAAGAGAATGTGGAGAGATGCACCCTATAAGACTGAGGACGGTGTTTGCTGATAGTGACATTTGACTTTGTTTTAATGTTCTTTAAATGCTTTACTTAAATTGTTTCATTTAAATATCACTAAGAAAAGTTTCTTATCCACCTCCTGAGAGAAAGAGAGATGATGGACTAATGAGTAAGATTAAGACAATTTTTGGAAACCACCACGGTGGGAATTTATTTTGCTTGCCTGCATATTATTATAAAGAGTTTTGTTGCTGGTGGCATTGTTGTTTCTGCATTGATGTAGAGGTGGAAAGGAAAGAAAATTGTTAATTGAAAAAACAGTTTTTAACTTTTTAAAGAAAGCATGAAGGGCGGCTAGGTGGTTTAGTGGATAAAGCACCGGCCCTGGAGTCAGGAGTACCTGGGTTCAAATATGGTCTCAGACACTCAATAACTACCTAACTGTGTGGCCTTGGGCAAGCCACTTAACCCCATCTGCCTTGCAAAAACCTAAAATAAAATAAAGCATGAATGTAGAATCCTTAGGCACAGCAGATTGGATTTGAAGATGACTTCCAAAATTACAAAGATAGGCAGTACTCTTAGTGCAAAGTCAGGGATAAATATGACAAATTCAGTTTGAGGCATATTTAATGATTTTCTGGAATATCTGGGTACCCAGAGTTGTCCAGGAGTCAAGCATTTATCTAGCACTTGAAATTTTTCTAACACATACAGTACCTCTGTTGATCCTCACAGCAGCATGTGGGAGGAACTATTCCCATTTTACAGATGAAATGGAGAAAATTTGCCATGGTCACATAGCTAATCTAGGAAAAATGATTCTGACATTTAAAATAAAATACAGGACTATGCATGTTTATATGTATATGCACAATTATTCATACAACTACATCACCATTCCTGAGATGAGAAATTTGAGACTCACAAAAGTTAATGTACTAAAAACCTGTTTTAAAGATGGTTGATACTGGCCAATATGACCAGAAAGGACAATGATCAATGTTGGAAGGGATGTGGGAAATCTGGGAAACTAATGCATTATTGGTGGAGCTGTGAACTCATCCAACCTTTCTGGAGAGCAATTTGGAGTTTTGGTCAAAGGGCAATAAAAAATATGCATACCCTTTGATCCAGCAATACCACTATTGAGTCTGTACCCTGAAGAGATCATGAAAAAGGGTGAAAACATCACTTGTGCAAAAATATTCATAGCAGCTCTGTGGTGGCAAAGTATTACAAATTGAGTGTCCCATCAGTTGGGGAAAATGGCTGAACTAATTGCAGTATGCGTATGTGATAAAAGTACTATTAGAAACCAGGAAGGATGGGAATTCAGAGAAGCCTGGAGGGATTTGCATGAACTGATGCTGTGAGTGAGATAAGCAGAACCTGAAATTTATTATACACCATAACAGTAAAATGGATTGATGATCAATATGAATGGACTTGTTCATTCCATCAGTGCAACAATCAGGGACAATTTTGGGGCATCTGCGATGGAGAATACTGTCTGTATCCAGAGAAAGAATTGTGGAGTTTGAACAAAGACTTTAATTTTTAAAAAAAAGTCATGTAATTTTGCTATCTCTTATATTTTAATTTTTTCCCTTAAGGATATGATTTCTCAACACATTCAATTTAGAACAATGTATATAGCATGGAAACAATGTAAAGACTAACAGACTGGGGAGTGGGACAAGGGAAGTGAAATTAGAGAGAAAATGGTAAAATTCAAAAATAAACAAAATTTAAAAAGTAATATATCCGAAAAAAATAAAGTTCTCAAATCCAATTCACTAGAGTTTCATACAGTTAAATTGAACAAATTAGAACTTGCATGAATAAAGTTTCATAGAGCTTGATGGGTACTATCTACAGCATCAAATATTTAAAATCTGCCTACAAAGAACTGAATAAGTTGAACCCAATTCAATTGGTGGTCACTTATTCTGACTTGAAATAATGACTAGTTGGCTATAATTTCTTAGTTGGCACATTAAAAAAGAAAATTCCTTAGAGGTAAATCATTGCCTTAACATTGATTTCTTGGTTGAACATGAAAATGAGACTTTTTCGAATATGTTCACATCTGCTTTTTGACATTAATTTTTTCTGATTAAAATCTGTAAAGTCATTAAATGTGGGGATCCAGCCTCCACGGGGTCCTTGGAACCTGACAGGAGGGACAGAGTCGGTGAAATGAGTTGTCAACACGGGTAAAGGCAGGAGCAGGTTGCCTGACTGTCAGCTGCTTAGATTTATTTTTATAGTCTCAGAACCATATCAGACAAGCAGACTAAAATCATATCCTTGGTTACAAAAGTATACAATTTTCATTAATCATATAGTTCATATGGTTACGAGTCTGGTCATGTAGTGGTTACAAGTGTGATTATCATTCATGTAGTTAATTTTCTTGTCCCTGCTCAGACCATGATGACCTCAACCTGTCTTGCCTAGTTTGTTGCTGCATAGTAAAGTTATTAATTAAGCAGAACTTTCCTGATAAAATGATATAATTTGTTTAATGGAATGCTTTTATGCTTTTGTGCCGCATATGTAATGTTTTTCGATATGCTCCCTTGACAACTTATATAGTAAGGGCAGTTATGTTTGTCCACCCGTCCGTTGACTCCTTCAATAACCAATTTTCCTTTCAGCCCTTGTTGGCAGACGCTACAGTTTCTATGACTTTTTATTCTTTCCCAATAAACTAAGGCTATTAGAGTTCACATATTGGCCACCCATACTAACTATTCTCTCACCATCTTTATCATATATTCCTGTGTATGATAAGGGGGGCAAAACTGTTAATTTCCCTGGAATTCTATCTGACCCATCTTGTATCTGTTTTCCCTGTATATGTTCTGACATCTCCCTGGAACTCCCAGTGCTGTATTTTCCAAAGATGTCATAATGTTGAAGCCTTTTGTATGTCTCAGGGAGAGGCAATCCTGTTAAATTTGGACAGGGTTCACAATCTGTTTTATTCAAGGAATTTCTCTGAAATCCTTCCTTTATAGTCATTCCACTATTAGGATGACTAAGTTTTACAATCAATAATAGACCTATAAATATGGGTATACATGGAATCCCTATATATATATATATATATATATATATATATATATATATATATATATATATATATATATTGAAGAAGGAAATGTTCCATCAGATGGTGTGGCCACCTTGAGTCTTCTTGCCACGACTGTGTCAAACAGCTTAGAGACCCTGGCTCCCAACAATCAAAAAAAATAAAGATGTCTGATACACCTCCTTTAAAGCAGCACATTATAATTTTGAATAGTTCTCACTCTAAGGAAATGTCCTTGAAAGCTAGGATTCTTGCTTTTCTATTTGTATTATTCCCAGAGCTTTAAGCCTAGTATTATATAATGGTATAGCACGTAAGGATATTTCCATTCATTTATCTTTCAAAAATAAAGCCTTTTGAAAAAACTTGAAGGATTAATCTCTCCATTTACTATTTTGTGTTGCTTATTTCAAATGAATAGTTTTTATTAAGAATACTTGACAGGGGCGGCTAGGTGGCGTAGTGGATAAAGCACCGGCCCTGGAGTCAGGGGTACCTGGGTTCAAATCCGTCTCAGACACTTAATAATAATTACCTATCTGTGTGGCCTTGGGCAAACCACTTAACCCCATTTGCCTTGCAAAAACCTAAAAAAAAAGCCTACCTAGAATACTTGACAAAAGGAAGTTTTAATTTTGGTAAGATTTACAATGAATTTCCTCAGTTATGCATAGGCATTTGGAATAACTTTTTTTTATTTTCCCAGTTGAATTACCAAAAACTTCTTTAGTTAATTGCTATTATATATGCTACAAATACTAATGGGGCAACTAAAGTAAATGTTTAACTTTGAAAATGATGAGTTGACCAAATATTGTCTTGATTTTCAAAAAGAGTGAGTAGCTTCTTAAAACTATAGAATAAGCTTCACTTGCAATATTCTGGTTGTAAAATTGTTTACAAGGAAAGACATTGGAGCAGGAGGGAGCTAGTAGATAATAATGATGTAAGAAAAGAACAAGATTAATTCATTCCCATTCTCCCTACCTCCATTCCCACCACCTCCTCATTTCTATCACTTTTCTGTGCAAAATAGAGATGGATATTTAAGCATTTTTCAAGACCCTCCCAAGACACTAATCAAACTTGCCCTCATTCAGAATTGAGACATTCCTGAAATGAGGAGCATGGTGAGAGAAAAGCAGATTTGATAGATATAAAAGGAAGAAGATAGGAAGGTTGTCAAAAGAAGCTTCAACTTAAGGGTTTTTAGATGTGGAGCACACAGATGAGGGGCTAAAGTGGGTGAGATAAAGAATTCAGATGGCAGTCTAGGATATCAATTGGATCATCAGCATATTGAAGGTCCTAAGATGATGTCAGTAGAAAAGGAAAAAAAAAGTGAAAGACAAACGAATAGTGATGCTGTTCTGCAAGAAATGGTGAACAGTATGCTCTCAGAAAAACCTGGAGAGACATGAACCGATACAAAATGAAATGTACTATGTACAAAGTAGCAATAATATGGGATGATCAGCTGTGAATGACATGGCTTTTCTCAGAAATGCTCTGTCCCTTTCAAGATAGCAAGAATTAATGATTAAGAATGCTATGTATCCTGAGAGAGCTGGTTGTGTCTGAATATAGATTGAAGCAAACTGCTTGAGGTGGGGGGCGGGAGAGGATGTCTATGTTTATTTTCATAACATGACAATTTTGGAAGTGTTTTGCATGACTACATTTATAACCTATATCAAATTGCATTCTCAAAGAGGGCAGTGAAATGGGAGGGGAGAGATTTTGGAATTCAAAGTAGTAAAAACAATGTTAAATCTTTTTACATATCACCGGGAAAAAGAAAATAAAACTAAAACTAAAATGAATTTCAAGGAAAATGTAAATATGTCATAAGTGTTAGGTGAAGGCAACAGAACATTAAAGAGAAAATGTGATGTGAGCAGATGGTGCATACATATGACAGACAAAAATATTGATGGAATAATGAATGAGAATAAAAGTCAGTTGTCAGACCATTCCAACCTCTTTTTTTAAAGTACTTTATTGATGCTTTTTAAAAACATCACTGTTGGGGGTGACTAGGTGGCATAGTGGATAAAGCACCAGCCTTGGAGTCAGGAGTACCTGGGTTCAAATCCGGTCTCAGACACTTAATAATTACCTAGCTGTGTGGGCTTGGGTAAGCCACTTAACCCCATTTGCCTTGCAAAAACCTAAAAAAATAAAATAAAAAAAATAAAAACATCACTGTCAGGGTGGCTGGGTGGCACAGTGGATAGAGCACTGGCCCTGGAGTCAGGAGTACCTAAGTTCAAATCCGACTTCAGACATTTAATAATTACCTAGCTGTGTGGCCTTGGACAAGCCACTTTAACACCATTTGCTTTGCAAAAACCTCAAAACAAAACAAAAAACAAATCACTGTCATTGCCCCCAGATCCTGGGGAAAAAAACCTTACTTGATCTTTTCATCCTATTTTGTTCTTTGTAGCTAAAGTCCTAGAAAAGGTTATCCACATGAAGTGCCTCCAGTTCCCCCTCTTCTTAACATTCTTCTTAATCTCTTAAAATTTGGTTTCTGACTGTAACCTGAGAAAGAATTGTGGAGTTTGAACAAACCAAAGACCTTTAATTTTTAAAAATGTTATCTTATATAATTCTGCTATATCTCATACTATGTCAATGACCAAATACATGGTAATTTTTAAAAATTGAAGATTTGGTCTTCATTAACTCCACAGTTTCTTCTCTGGATATGGATGGTTATTTTCCATCACAAGTCTTTTAGAATTGTCAGAACTCATCTTTTCACCTAAAGCTTCCCTCTCCTACTTTATTACTACAGAGGGAACACTCCTCCCAGACATCTAAGTGTCATCCTAGATTCCTCACACCCCCTTTTAAATTTAATCTTATTGGTCTGTTGATGTCACCTTTACAGTATCTTCCATATACCTCTGTCTCTCCTTTGACACTGTCACCTCTCTACTAAAGGCCCTCTCACACTTTGGTAAAAGCAGACTAGTTCTATTTGCCTGCCTCAGATCTCTCCCCACTCCAATTTATCCTTCACCACATCACTCTAGTGATTTTCCTAAAACTCAGGTCTGATCATGTTACTCTCCTCAATGAATGCAGTGATTGCCTCCAATACAAAATTGACCTCAGTGTGACTGTCTTCTCAGAGCATATCTCCTTGTTTGCCTTCCAACTCCATCCTTGAAAACTTTGCAAACAGAAAATTCCCAAGCTTCTGGAGTACCTATGGTCCAAAATCTTTATAAGTAATCCCCCTCCCCCCCACATAGTCAATCAACTCTCTTAAATCCCCTCTTTCCTTGGTGAGGTGAACCAGAATGTGGTCCCTAGAACTTTTCTAGGTTCCTCCCCATAATAATAGTAGGGATTAATTTAGATAGTTGGTTGTCTTTCATTTTTGAGGAGGACCAAAATGATATCTCTATGTTGGTCCAGTTGTGACTGATCAGACCAATAGAAACTTGAAAAGCTCTACCACAGATTGGATATAGTCCCTTATAAGCATCTAGAATGGAGATATTTCTTAATTTGCATCACAATGCACCACTGCATTTCTGCTTCTCTGCTCTCTGCGGTAAAGTTTGAATGCTTGACAATTTAACTTGTGAAGGGACCTCAGTGTATGGTACCTTATCTTGCCAGGTGACCTTCAGAATCTTCTTAAAACAATTGAATGGAATTTCACAAGGCAACCAATAATGAGGACAGCACAATTGATGCAGGGAATTATGGGCTTAGAGGAATATTGTAATCAGAAACAAATTTTGTCATCTTTTTCTGTGGTGTCATTTTGACCTTTACTTTGACTCTGGCCATGCACTCACCAGTGGGTCAAGCTGCTGGATACTAGATCATACATGTGCAATAGTATGTCACATCAAACCAAGTAGGGGCTCATTCTACAGCCACACCTCATACAGCAATCTCTCCAATACAAGACCCAGACCACTCCCTAAATGCCACCCCTCTCTTGGACTCTGAAGGGGTTTATTTAAGGAGAAACTGGAACATTTGTTTCTCCCTCTCTTACTGACCTTACCTCTCTGACTTCCAATGCTCGAGTTAAATCAGCCACTGGTCTACTTGGTTACGCTGCTGCTGCACCTAAAACAACATGGCCTTTTAAGACCTTGAACTCTCTTAATTTTATGATCTCTAACTGCCTAATGCTCCTGGCCTTCCTGTTTAAATCACAGTGACCTTTAAAGAACTCTTAACTATCTCTCACTTTTGAACTGTAATGACTTCAATAAACCTGTGTTTTCTTTTTACACCCACAGGGTCAGAGTTGTGAATTCTTCACAGGAAGCTAGTGAATCCTCCTACAACTTAATGACACTGTAGACCTTCAGTTTGGTAGGCAATAGATGGAGAAAGTGAGGGCTCAATTAAAGGAAAGAGATGGAAGAAATGAATACAAGAATGTAGGGAAATAAAATCAACAGAAAAGGCTCCATGTGTCATTGTTGTGAAAGGAGTGGTAAAAAAGTTATGGGAGGGCTAAGACAGATGGAACTGAGTGTATAGGAAGAAATAACAAGACAAAAAATTTTACAAATCAGATAATGTAGATGATAGCAATTAAGGAAGCAAAAAACAGACTGGCTACAAGCAAAGAAGTGGGAGGGAAGGACTGTTGTATAGACAGAATCTTATTAGATGAGATTAGAGGACTGACTAACCTCAGGTGTTCCAGTTAGAATAGGAGTGTGACAAAGCAGCCACAAATCTGCTTTATTAGTTGAGGCAATGGGAGCTAACTGCAAAAAATTTCCCAGGAATTAGCAGGTTATAAACACCTGCTTATAACATCCTCAGCCTTTATGATAAAGGAATGTTTAATCTCATCAGACTTTGATAGTATATTGGTGTTCTGCCCCACCCTGTGCATTGTAACTAACTTGTGATTCTTACTTAGTTACATCAAATCCCTTACTATTAAGGTTCATCATTTGATGGTAATATCAATAAATTTTGGTGAGCAAGATGATCCTTAAAGTGAATTTTAGGGTGCTCTTAATTGACCTGAATTCCTCAATGTAATTTTAATATTCATTTGTCTTTTTAAATAACTAATCTACTTTTGACTAAACGTCATTTTTTTGTCATTTTTAAGTGTTTTTGGTGTTTGAGGAGAACCTGTTACAATGAAACAAAATATCCAGAACCTCTAAAAAGTGTCTTGTACATGAAATTACAAATTTCTGTTATATACAGTTTAAGTATTTAGAAATTTAACAAGACCATTCCAAATATTCCCTGCATCTTTTTAGCTCCTTTGAACTTCCTTATACTCTCTTCTCTATATTTTTTTTAGGGTTTTTTTTTTTTTGCAAGGCAAATGGGGTTAAGTGGTTTGCCCAAGGCCACAAAGCTAGGTAATTATCAAGTGTCTGAGACCATATTTGAACCCAGGTCCTCCGGACTCCAGGGCCAGTGCTTTATCCACTGTGCCACCTAGCTGCCACTGTATTTTTTTTTTCATTGATACTTTTTCTTTCTTTTGCATTACTATCATTCCATTCTTCTCTACAACTCCCACCATGGCAAATAAATGTCCTTCTCTGTAACAAATGGGTATAATTTAAAAAAAAACAAATTTATATAGTGGTTGTGTCTCATTCTACAACTATAGTTCACTACTTCTCTGTCAGATGGTTTGCTACATCATCAGTATTGTGGGGTTGTGACTGGTTATTGCATTGATCAAATAAAAGTCTTTTACAGTTGTTTTCTGTTAAACTTGTATCCTTTTATCCTTGCAGTCATTATATAAATTGTTTTCCTAGTCTGCTCACTTCATTGCATCTCTTCATATAAGTTTTCTCAGAATTCTCTAAATCAAATATTTTTGCAATATATGCATCCATTCTCCAATTGTTGAATACTCATTTTATTTCCAGTTCTTTATTACAATAATACATACTAGTATAAATATATTTGTACACACAGGTCCCTTCTATCTTTGGTAAAAGATCTTTGACCTCTGGGGGGGGGGGGGATTGAAAGAGAAAGTAATAAGCAGGGGGGCGGAGCCAAGATGGGGACATGAAGGGATCGAGTCTTAGGAGCTCTCTGATAAAAACTCATAAACTAAGGACTCTAACTAAACTTTCGAGAGACAGAACCCACAAAGGGACCCAGTGAGGCAGTTCTCCTACTCAAGGCAACCTGGAAAAGAGCAGAAAGGCTCTGCTCCCCCGGGGTCAGAGGGGCAGCCCGCCAGAGCCAAAGAACTTCAGCCTTCCGGAGGCAGCCCCAGGGTGCTGGGAGCCGCTGAGCTGCGGGGGAGTCTCCTGAGTTGTACCCTGGGGAGCACTGAGCACAAAGTGAGGGAACAGTGGGGGACCTCTGCCAGAGTGAGCACATGGAGCCCAGCCCCCAGGGCACACAGCAAGCAGCTTGGACCCGGAAACAGAAGCAGGCGGAGCCAGTAAGCAGGAGCCCCCAGGGCATGAACCCATTGAGCTGAGGGAGGGGAGTGAAGAGAGAGAGAATGCTGAGCTCTGTCCTCTGCCCCTGGAACAGGACTCTGGGGCTCTGACCACATTCAGATCCTGATCCCAGTCTAGGCCCCCCCCAATAGAACAATAGGGCCCCCCCACCTCGACCCCGTGGCAGAAGGGGGCACTTATGGTCATTCACAGACCAGGAGGGAGGACAGAACCTCACATACTTGTGGGAGTGTCCCAAAAGCTCAGGAAGCACTCCAAAAAACAGGCTTAGGCTGGGAAAATGAACAAGCAAAGAAACAAGAAGAAGACCATTGAGAAATATTTTGCAAATGAGCCCAAGAAGGATCAAAATAGTCTGAAGATGAGTAAGCACAAGCTCCTGCATCTAAAGACTCCAAGAAAAACAGAAATTGGGCTCAGGCTATGATAGAGCTCAAAAAAGACTTTGAAAATCAAATGAGGGAGTTGGAAGAAAAACTGGGAAAAGAAAGGAGACAAATGCAGGAAAAACATGAAAATGAAGTCAGCAACTTAGTCAAGGAAATCCAAAAAAATGCTGAAGAAAATAGCATACTAAAAAACCAGCTTAGGTCAAATGGATAAAACAGTTCAAAAAGTTATTGAGGAGAAGAATGATTTAAAAAGCAAAATTGGCCAGATGGAAAAAGAGATAAGAAAGCTCTCTGAGGAGAACAAATCCTTCAGACAAAGAATAGAATTCAGGGAGACTGATGAATTTACCAGAAATCAGGAATCAATACTTCAAAACCCAAAAAATGAAAAATTAGAAGAAAATGTGAAATATCTCATTGAAAAAACAACTGATATGGAAAACAGACTTAGGAAAGATAATTTGAAAATTATTGGAATACCTGAAAGTCATGATCAGGAAAAGAGCCTTGACATCATTTTCAAAGAATTACTACAGCAAAATTGCCCTGATATTCTAGAAGCAGAGGGCAAAATAGAAATGGAGAGAATCCACCGATCCCCTGAGAAAGAGATCCCAAAAAACCAACCCCCAGGAATATTATAGCCAAGTTGCAGAACTCCCAAGTCAAAGAGAAAATATTATAAGCAGCCAGAAGGACACAGTTTAAATATCATGGAGCTGCAGTCAGGATCACACAGGACTTAGCAGCAACTACATTGGAAGCTCCTAGGGCTTGGAATACAATATACTGGAAGGCAAAAGAGCTTAGAATGCAGCCAAGAATGAACTACCCAGCAAAGCTGAATGTCCTCTTCCAGAGAAAAAGATGGACTTTCAATGAACCAGGGGAATTTCAAATGTTCCTTTTGGAATGGCCAGAGCTGAACAGAAGGTTTGATCTTCAGATACAGGACTCAGGTGAAGCATGGAGATTGGAGGAGAGGGGGGAAATATGAGGGACTTAATGAGGATGAACTGCATGTATAGAAAAATGATACTGATAATATTCATATGAACCATCTCAGTTAATAGAGCAGGTAGAGGGAGCTTTTATAGTTGAAGCACAGGAGAAAGCTGAATTCGAAGATAAAATATGGTGTAAAAATGGAGTCAATAGGGAAAAAAGGGAAATGGAATGGGAGAAAGAAAAAGGAGAGGGGGAATAATCCAAGATATTTCACATAATAAGATTTTTTTATTACAATGAGCTATTGCAATGATATGGAAGGGGGGAGGCAAGGGGAAATGAGGGAACCTTTGCTCTCATCAGAGATGGCTAGGAGAGGAAACAGCAAATATACTCAATGGGGTATAGACAACTGGAGTAAGAAGGAGGGGGGAGCAGGGGGAAGGGGTGGGGATGTGAATAAAGGAGGAGAGGATGGACCATGGGGGGACAGTGGTCAGATATAACACATTTTCTTTTTTACTTCTTGCAAGGGGCTGGGATTGGATGGCCTGCCCAGGACCATAGGTCCAGGTGGATTTTGGGCCTAAGGGGTGGTATGGGGGCTCAGGGCTTCTTGGCCCCAGGACCAGGGATCTGTCTGCTGTGCCACTCAGCGACCCTACAGCAGAGTCAGAGTGAAAGGAGAGAGAAAATAGAGTACATGGTAGTGGAGAAATAAGAAAGGAGGGAGTTGTGATCAGCAATGGCAATGTTGGAAAAATATGGAAGTAACTTTTGTGATGGACTTATCATAAAGAATGTGATCCACCCACGACAGAGTTGATGGTGTTGGAACAAAGGCTGAATCACATTTTTTGTTATTATTATTTGGGGGAGGGTGCAGGGCAAGTGGGGCTGGGTGGCCTGCCTGGGGCCACATAGCAGGGTGATCTTTGGGTGTCTGGGGCCGGATTTGGACCCGGGTGCTCCTGGCTCAAGGGCCAATGATCTGTCTGCCATCCAGCCACCCCTACTATTATTACTATTTTATTTTATTTTGGGTCTTTTTTTTTCCTTCTTTTTGGTTTTTGCAGGGCAGTGGGGATTGGGTGGCTTGCATGTCACATGGCTGGGTGATTATTGGGTTTACGAGGCTGGATATGGACTCGGGTGCTCGTGGCTCCAGGGCTGGTGCTTCGTCCATTGTGCCACCTGGCCATACCTACAATTATTACTATTATTTTTTTAATTTTAATTTTTTTCTCTCCCCTTTACTTTTTCGCCCAAGCAAATCTATCTATATTCATGGGGGGAGGGGTATTTTGTTTACTTGTAAACAAGGATATTTTATTAATGTAAAAAAAACATTTGTACAAAATAAGAATAAAAAAAGAAATTAAAAAAAGAAAGTAATAAGGATAAGTCAAAGGGTATATATAGTTTGCAATATTTGGGGCATAGTTCCAATTTGCCTTCCAGAATGGTTGAACACATTTAAAGCTTTGCCAATAGTATATTAGTGTCCTTTTCTTCCATAGCCCCTCCAACAAGAGTTATTTTCCTTTTTTTAAATGTTTTTAAAATTTTGTTATTTTTACCAGTCTGATAAATGTGAGGCAAAAACCTTAAAGTTTACATTTGCATCTCTCTTCTTATTAGTTTGGAGAATTTTTTCACATAGTTGTTGATAATATTTGAGAAATATTCATAGCTGTTGACCATTTATTTATTGAGGAATAACATTATTACCATTTATTCATATTAATTACTTATACAACTTAGATATCAAACATTCATCAGAAAAATTTGTTGCAAATATTTTCCCCTTAACTATTTCCTTTATAATATGCATTGATTTTCTTTGTTCAAAAACTTTATCTTACACTTTAGATCTAAACATCTTTATCTGAAACTCCCACTGTCATACATAAATTACATTGGCTATCATTCACTCCTTTTGGGAGGCCTACAAACTTCTTGATTAGATTTGATTTGACTATAAAAATCTATGCCAACTTCATTGGTGCTCCTCATCATCATGTCTACCACTCTAGAAAAATGTGCCTCCAACTTTAATTTTGATAAGCTAGCATTCATTTGCCAATCTTAATCAACCCATCCCTCCAAAAACAGGGCCTTATCAATATGACTCCATTGGTGTTGAATGTAGCTGAGATGATGCTAAAGACAATGGAGGCATCCTTGAACTCCTGAAGGATAACCTCTTGCCATATAATCTGGAAAATTTCAATCAGCTTTTGCATGAGCAATGGACCCTCCACCTTGTAAATCTCAGTTGGAATAGAATCAGTACCATTTGCTTTGCTAAAGGAGAGGAACCTAATGGCATTCAAAACCTTTTCTTCAGTTGAAAATTTGTCTAAAAATAGATTGATTTCAACCATTACCCACCACCAATGGTTTCAGCATTGGCTGATGATGGTCTCTTAAGAATACTATGGAAGCATTAACCCATGCCTCTAGGATCATGTCCTTATCACTAATAAGTATGGTTCCATCATCACTATGCATAAATATCATATGCATAAATAGCCTTCTGAATATAATGAAATTGTTTTGGATTGTTAATATTAGAGTAGAACTGAATTTCATCTGCCCCCCCCACTTTTGGGGGGAATTTTTGCCAGACAAAAAGGGTTAAGTGACTTGCCCACAAAAATCACACAGCTCTCTCTCTCTCCCTCCCTCTGTCCCTCTGTCTCTCTCCCTCTTTCAAGTGGTGTAAATGTTCACAATTAGAATAGTAATACATTGAAGCCTAAAGTCTAGAGTTGTGAATTGCCCTAAACTCTTGAATTTTCCTTCCTTGTGAGTTTCCATGTTAGATTCAGTAATTGTGTGTGTTCTTACCTACTGATGATAAATAAAAGAATGTGCTTGGGACAGACATGCCATTATGAAAAGCTTCACTTTTCTCCAACTGTAGGTGGTACTGAAAAGTGATAATGAAAGCTAAGTGGCAGAGTGTTTAGAGCATCTGGAGGACCTGAGTTCAAATTCAACTTTAGACACTTGAGACTCATTAGTGTGTAACCTTGGACAAGTCACTTAACCCTGATTGCCTTGAATCCAGTCATCCTGATCCATATCTGGCCACTGGATCCAGATGGCTCCAGAGGAGAAAGCAAGGCTGGTGACTTAGCACAGTACTCTTTCTCTCCCATCCAATTTACTTGTCTTGGCATCATCTCCCTTATATGTCACCATCTTCTTCGAGAATAAAGGACAAACATCAACACATCATCACTGAGTACTAGAGCTCATAAAATCATTTCTCTGGACCAACAATTTATCACTTAACTGAAGTCTTTCCTCAATAGGGACTTCTGCTGAGTGCTACAGTCTTAAAAGTAGCTTTTCAGTTCCCATGCTGTGTTTTCACTTCTCCCTGGTTTTCTCTATTCTTGCTCTTCCGCCAGTCTCTCCTTGTAGAAGCTATAGTTAATAGCTTCTATCAGAGTTTTCAGACTCTGTGATACACCTTTTGTTTAAAAAGTCACAGCTCCCCAAATCTCTTAACAAATAAGTATTCCTTTTTCAATTATACCTAAGTCTTCAAATGTTTGTAAGTACTCTCATTTTCTTAACTGAATCCTCTTTAGTTACTAGAGTTATGTGCAAGTTATGTGCATGGTATAGCATATATACCATGAGACTTTACAACTCTAGGAATTCTCTACCTGGCAGTTTCTCTTTAATGTCCTTTAAACTGGGTTTCTTTACCCTTACATTTCTCTAGTTTTTAATAAGTAAGACATATTTCAAAATATTCAATTGTTCCCACAAAAGTGAGGCATCACTCCACATTGTGCTCAAATTCACATCTCTGATCATTTTATTGAAAATTGTACAAACTCTTTTCTGGAAATTGTGTTTCTTTATCTACAAAGTTCTTTTTGCACTTGTATTAGGTATCCAAATTATGACTGAAAATGTTATCAAGGGCTGGGTGGTACTTCCTCCACTAGTCCTCCCATTTTTATTTTCATCTCCCTTCAACTTTTTCTCTTGATACTAAGAAGATAAAGTGCTTAGCCTGAAGCACCCATCTATCACCCAGGATTATAACTCAGTCTTTGAAAAAGGCAAATGGAGGGGACAGCTAGGTGGAGGGGACAGCTAGGTGGCACAGTGGTTAGAGCACTAGCTCTGGAATCAGGAGTACCTGTGTTCAAATCCCTAACTGTGTGGTCTTGAGCAAGCCACTTAGCCTCATTGCCTTGCAAAAAACCTAAAAACCTAAAAAAAAAGGTAAATGGAAAACTCCATATTCCATTTTTCAGAATGCCTGCCTATTGTGAGATTTATTGGTTGCTAATAAAAATAAAATTTAATTAATATTGGTTTCTTCTGCTCCTAAATGAATTCTAAACTATCAAATCAGAATGAGAGACCCAGTTCATATATCCAGTTTTATATATCCAGTTTATATAAGATTTAAAAGACACAACCTTAGAGCCATCCTACCTGCAAACAAATAAGGGCATATGCAAAGGGAATTGAAATCTATCTCTTTATTCATCTAAATTAGCCTTGACAATATTGGTAGTAATTTAAAGAGAAAACCTGAAATATTACTTTCAAATATCTATCTCAAAGAATGGAGAGTTAGAAAGTAATAGAAAGTAGATA
The DNA here is from genome assembly GCF_037893015.1 of Macrotis lagotis. NCBI lineage: Eukaryota > Metazoa > Chordata > Mammalia > Peramelemorphia > Peramelidae > Macrotis > Macrotis lagotis. The sequence continues at coordinate 249,370,100 of NC_133659.1, forward strand.
GCCTTCATCCTTATGGGTTCACAGCTGAACCAGTATAGATGGATAGTGACTGGCAACTTAGCCTTGTTATTGCTCCCAGATGCTATAGCTAATGAACTGTTTCAATGCTCTCTTCTGCTCATATCTTCTGCTGAGCATACCACCTTTTCCCAGCTCCAACTTTAGGGTTTTCCTCAAAATTTTACATACTTCATTTGAAGACTGATGATCATTTCTTTGCCCCCTTTCCAGACTTCCCTATTACTGTTGAGTACCACCATTCTCCCAGTCTCCCAGGCTCACAACCTAGGTGTCACTAAACTCCTTGGTACTCTTGTAATCCCAACCCTCAATCTTTTGTCAAAACCCATTGATTTCACATTTGCAACATCTCTCAGATTTAATCCTCTTCTCTGACACTTCCACTATGCCTGCTGGCTGTTCTTCTCATCACAAGACTCTCCTCATTCCAGTTCACCTTCTATTTAGTTACCAGTGATTTTTTAAAAGCACAACATCTCCATGCTCAGTAAACTTGGTTGATTCCCTCTTACCTCCAGAATTAAATACAAAACTTACTGCTTGCCATTTCAAGCCCTTTGTAATGGTAACTTCCCCTTCTCTTCCCGGTTTTTTAATTCTACACCCCCCCCCCCCCCATGTGACAGTAATCTTTGTTTCATAAAGACACTCCATCTCTTGACTTGGAGTAATTTCTCTGGCTGTCCTTCATGCTTGAAATGTTCTCCTGCCTCCTCTTTGACTCCTAGCTTCCCTGTCTTCCTTCAAACCCAGCTAAAAATCCTACCATTTACAAAAAACCTTGCCCAATTCCTTTTAATTCTAAAGCCTTTCCTCTGTTGAAGATTTCTTACTTCTCCTATATATAGCTTCTTTGTAAATAGAGTATTTGTTTGCCAGTTGTTTAACTTATGAAGGGCTTTCTTGTGAATCAAGTTCTTTCTCTAGAACTTGGCACACTATATGCTTAATAAATATTTATTGACTGACTTGAGAAACTTTCCTCGTGGAATATCAAAATATTCTCCTAATTAATGTCTCCCTTGGTCATTCTATTCTATATACATCTGCTTAAACTCCTATTCCTAAAGCACAGTCTGAGCACAACATTCAGCAGTTCCAGAAGTTTTAATGACTTACTGTCTATTGACTCTAGGATCAAATACACACTCCTCCTCTGTTTGTCATTTCAAACCATTCTCTGTCTGACTCCAAGCTATCTTTCCAGGTAGACATCACATTAATTTGACCAAAATGACCTACTTTATGTATTTTATGTTCCTTATATTTGACATCTTGTCTCTTCCTGCCCCCTACCATTCTTGGCACAGACTGTATCCCCATGTCTCACCTTTGCGTAATGAAATTCAAGACTCAGATCAGCACCACCTACTACAGATGCCTTTATGAGAATTACCATAATTGTTAGGATTTCCCATCCTTCACCCTAGAAATCACATTATATATAATTTATATTTACTTTTTTGAGTTCTTGTTATAGAATGTAAACTATTGAGGATAAAGTACTATTTTATTTTTATCTTTGTTAACCCCAAAGATGTCTGCCACCTGCCTGGAACTTAGCAATAGAATAGCAATTCAATAGAATTCAATTGAATGAAAAGATATTAAAACACTCCACAATGGAAAAAAACACCTTTTTTCTTTTCCTGAAATTAAACATTTTCTTCTACAAACCTTTTCTTTATTTTTTTGAAATAGGAGAAGATCATAAGGATTACAAGTAAGGTACAAAAAAACCCCTGACAAATTAGTCCAGGTAAACAAGCATTGGTTAATTGATAGAGAGAATTCAGCTTAATCCCTAAACTGCAGTAAAACGCCAAAAATATCCATTTATAAATAGATTGTATTGTAAAGCAGAACATTTCCTTTAATTAAAAGTGTTCAAGAGCTGGTTTACTGAGCAGTTGTTGCAGGGGAATTTCTGGATGAGCTAGTAAATTGGACAAGATGACCTCAGACCCCTTTACACTTTTGAGTCTGGTGTTCTTTTATGAGTACTGACTGACATTGTGTTGTATAATATATTCCATGCTAGGACACAAAGAGGAATTCTAATGTTTCAAATGCTTTAATTTTTAAATCTATAAAATGGGAAAAATACTTCGAAATGCTGATTCAGAGCTCCACAAGCTTCTCATAGGCATAAGATCTTCATCTATGAAGATATCTAACTCATTTAAGCTTTCCTCTTCTATGTGCATCTTGTCCATGTCTTCCTATACCTTACTAAACCTGTGAAATAAGGATTTAATCAACATAGAATTTCACCATCACAGATTTAGAGTTAGAAGGGACCTTAGAAGCTTTCTAATCCAACCCCTTTAGAGATTGAGACCCATGGAGATTAAATGATTCACACAGAAATAGTAAGGAGCAGAGAAAGAATTTGAAACTAGGTTCTTTGAGTGTAAATTTACCACTCATTCTCCTATGCCATACTGCAGCGATGCTAATGGAATATTTATATTATTCTTTGATTATCCCTTGTTTTATCTTCATGACTGGCCCATCTTGTCCATTTTTTTCTGATCATACTATTTATTTATTTGTTTGCTTTCATTCATTCATTTATTTATTTATTTAACTATCTATCTATTTATTTATTTAGTTAGTTCTTGCGTGGCAGTGGGGGTTAAGTGACTTACCCAGGGTCACACAGCTAGATAACCAGTAAGTGTCTGAGACCGGATTTGAATTCAGGTCCTCCTGACTTCAGGGCCAATGCTCTATCCACTGCATCACCCCACCCCATTACTTTTCTTTAATGACATCTGTATGCTACTTTTGCTTAATTCTTCATTTGTAATGTGTTGCCAGCTACTTATGGCCATGATGGACTTTTTCATTGCCTTTGAATAACTCTCAATTTCAATTCTATTCCATGAGTGATAGACAATATCATTGGCAGAATGTGAAAGTTAAAAACAACTAGTCCTTGTTTCAGGGGAAAAAAAACCCATCAAAATTCCTTCACAATTTCCCAAAAGCAATCCAGGTTGCTCTATACCTGTTCAATTCTAGGCTCAGCTTCATCTATTTTCAGTATCAGTGCAAGATATCTGCTCTTTTCTTTTTAAGGTTTTTTTTTTGCAAGGCAAATGGGGTTAAGTGGCTTGCCCAAAGCCACACAGCTAGGTAATTATTATTAAGTGTCTGAGACCATATTTGAACCCAGGTACTCCTGACTCCAAGGCCAGTGCTTTATCCACTACGCCACCTAGCCGCCCCAAGAGCCGCCCACTCTAATGGATGAGTTCTATAGGTTCTCTAGGTCGAATTCCAGTTTATTCTAATGAGTTCTATATTCTCTCTAAAATGAACTCTTATTTAATTGATACCTTTTCTGAATAATATTTTTCATTTACTTGTTTTTTTCTGTGTGGTCAAACTCTGTCTACTGGAAATTACAAACTGGATATCCTATAGGTTTCTCCAATGTTCAAAGAAAAATTCATTGTCTTTCACTTCAAACACTTATCCTTCTTTCAAATTTCCTTATTTCTGTTAAAGTACTCCAGTCTTCCAGGTGTTCAATCTTGATCTTCTTCTATTCACATAATCATTTAGTTGTCAAATGTTTTCCTTTCCAAATCCTTAAATTGCCTCATCTGTCCCCCTTTCTCTACTTATAGATCACAAAACTAATTCAAATCTTTATCATTTCTCATCCGATTGATTTTGTAATACTCTTTTTCAGTCTTGCCACTTTGTCTCTCCCCCTCTCCAAAATGATTTTTCTAATGTGCAAGTCTAACCTTTTTGCTTCTCTGCTCCATAAACTCCAGTGCATCCCTATTGACTCTAGTATTAAATATAAACTTTCCATGAAAGCCCTTTGCAACCTGATCCAAGTTACCTTTCCAGCCTTATGCCTGGCCAATCTGGTGGTTTAGGTTTGGAAATGAAAAAAAGGTAAGACACCTGTAAGACATCCAACATTAAACAAAAGGTTTATTTAAAAACATGGAAAAAATATTCAGCAGCAAAATGCCATTGATTCAGTCAGGCATTTGCCATAGTGGCATGCCTGGCCATAAGCATATGGCAAGCTTGACTACTTGACTAACACTGTGTATCTTAGGTTTTGTAATTAGGCAACTAGGAAATTATGTCAATTGTTTGACCAATTGGGTCTAGAAGATGGTTTCATTGACTTTTGTGGGGGGTGGGACTAGCCTTATCCTTATGGCAGATATAACAGATAATGCTCTACTGTAATGAGCTTCTTCTACACAAAATAATATCCTTTGTTTTGACATCTTATTTCTAGAATGCATTCCTGCTTCACCTCTGCCTTTTGCAATTCCTTTTTTCCTTCAAAATTCACCCTCTAAATCAGTAGTGTAAAATTCAAATAGAAAGGATCCCTGCCAACCACATACTGACTTAGATAAAGGCAGCTTGTTGACACAGTAGATAGAGTACTGGCCTTGGAGTCAGTAGGATGGAAATTTGAATCTGGTCTCAGATAGTTGACTCTTTACTAGCTGTGTGACCTTGGGCAAAACACTTAACCTTGTTTGCCTCAAATCCAGGACCATCTCCAGTCATTGTAATTCATATCTTGCCACTGGACCCAGATGGTTCTGGAGAAGAAGTGAGGCTGGTGATTTAGCAGAGTATTCCCCTGACTCAAATCCAATTCACATGCTTGTCATGGCATCACCTCTCTGATGTGGTTTTCTTTGAGAATGAAGGACAAGCAAACATTATTCTTCTTCTTTTTAAAATGGAGATAGCATCTACTTTCCAGAGTTGTTGTGAGATTTTAATAAAATAATATTTATGAAGTGCTTTTTCTACTTGAAAGTGCTACATAAATGAAATACTACTACAGGAATCCAAACAAAAAATAAATGAGGTCCAAAATAGAGGTGTGACAACGGGAATAGAAAAGAGATGGGATTCACAATATTTAACAATTGATATATTGTAGAAGACTCAAAGATGAAAGACTGTAAGGTTCTGAGCATAATAATTGACTAGGACAATGATACCATCAAGAAAAAAACAGAAGTTGGGGTAAAGAAATTATCTGGATAGGGTCACAAGTTTATTCTGGGACCTGAGTTCCAAATATTATTTGGACCTCTAGGTGGCGATGTTTAGCAGCAATTGTTTGTAAATGTGAGCTTCTAGGTTCATTAGGAGAGAGAGATCAGGGATAAAGTTAGAAATTTGTCAATCAACTACAAGAGATAATCAGTTTAAACCTGGAGAGCCCTATAGATTGCTGAGAAAAGGGAAACTATAGATAGAAGGACTGAGAATAGAAGCTGTGAAAGTGCTTGCATTAAGAAGACAAGGGAAGGGGCAGCTAGGTGGTGCAATGGATAGAGCACCAGCCCCGGAGTCAAGAGTACCTGAATTCAAATGTGACCTCAGACACTTTATAATTACCTGGCTGTGCGGCCTTGGGCAAGCTACTTAACCCCATTACCTTGCAAAAAAAACCTAAAAAAAAAGATAAGGGAAGAAAAAGGAGCTAGGTAGGAAAATATAGATGGAGCATTCAAAACATAAGAATATAAAATAGATGAGTTTGGAAAACAGATCAAAACCTCATACAAAGGTAAAATATAATTTTATCAGGGCTGTATTTGGAGTACTTCTCTTGGAACTTTTTCCCTTGCTAAATTGCATGCACTAATTGCTCCTGGGGATGAGGCAACAGGTCCTAATTGGTTCCAATGTCTGAAGACTATTTCATAGAGGATTGACCACTAAATGGACTTTTAGAGTGAAATCCACCCCCCCAGGTTATTTAAACGAAATCAGAGAGGCTGCACCTTCATTTTGAGCATATTATTTTAGAATTTCTTTAATGTCTAACAAGAAATGTTCCTTTTCTACCCCAGAAACAATGGTGGCTACAAATATTTGTCAGTGACAGATTTTGCCTGAGTATAGAATGCTTTATGTCTTTCCTTGCAATTAATGAAATAACAATTGTGAGACAATTAACAAATAGCAATTGTAGACATTTCCAACCTTGGTGCCTACCTTATGAGTTCAGGAGTTCTGGGAAGTATTCCCTCTAACTGCACAATTTATTAGAGGAGATGATGAGTGACAGCATCATGATGAACCAGAAAAAGTCTATAGGGCAATACTGGTTAGTTCCTGATTCTGGATCAAAATTGATTACTCAGACAAGCAAGTTGATATGAAGGATCTTCAGCAATTTCCACAGCATGTCTTGTCTTTATGGGAGATTATAATGATAATGATGGATATTGCTTATTAATGCAGAAATAATATTATTTTACAAAAATTAGCTTGTTTAAGCCTGGGAGAATGTAATAGCCCTTGAGGTTCACATGAATCGCCTTCTAGGCTTTAGGGAGGTTATTTTAGATCAAAAGTTAGAAGTATAATATTATCAAATGAAGATTTCTAGCATTGAGGAGATTTGGTTCTTTGCCTTTATCTGTTAAATAAGTGTTGTTTGTGTGTGTGTGTGTGTGTGTGTGTATTAATCCCCAGTCTCTTTAGTTGAAACAAAATTCAGGTCACTAGAAATGTTAGGGTTAAGATGCAAGAAAATCTATGCATAGACAGGCAGCTTGAAAGGGAAATTGTGGGGGGGGGGGGAAGAAAACAGACCTTTTATGGGAGGGCTAGTTTGAGCTAGTCGGCTCTTTTTTCTTTTTTTATTATATAAATATTTTGTTTGCTTTTTTCAACTACATACAATGGTAGTTTTTAACCAATCATTTTTTTGGCAAGGTTTTGAGTTTTTCAATTTTTCTCCTTCTCTCCTTTCCCTCCACCCCCTTCCTGCACCTGACAGAAAACAATATGATATAGGTTTACATTTGTGATTATGGTAAGCATAGAGCAGTTGGCTCTTGATATCTCCCTTATCTGCCATATTCTTATCCTATCTTCTATCAAACTCTCACTCTTTCCTTGCCTCAGCAAGGTCCTGAAATTTTCCTTTCATTGATTAAAGAAAGAATCTCATAATTAGTTCATATTGATTCAATCAAAAAGAGTTCTTAACTAACAAAGGGAATTATCCCAGAGTTGGGAAAATTAGGGGAGCCCCTTAGTCCTTAGACAAGGCTATATTATAAGTCTGTGTATTTCTTTTATGATGGATGAATAAAATAGCTGTCTAATATCCTGATGAGAGGCAGCCAGTGTAGTGCGGAGAACTGGCCTTGGAGTCAGCAAGACCTGAGTTCAAGTCCAGTCTATTAACCCTCAGAAAGTCCTAATTTTTCAGTGTTACAGATAATTCTCAAAGACTAACTTTCTCTGCAATTTATAGTCTTAAAAAGTTACCTAGAGAGTACTGAAAGCTTATACTATATTGATAGAGGTAGTTCCTTCCATTTGGACTTTGTATCAGTGAAGTCACAGGTACAGGCTGTATTCCAAATGTCTTTCTTGATTATTGATATCCAGTATCTTCTTCTGGAAGAGATTTCTGTTAATTCCTCTTGGTAGAAGAAAGACTAGATATGAGGCATACTTAATCTTTGTTTTAGGTAAATTCTAGTTCTCTATTCTAAAGAGTTCTATTCTGGTCAGGTTGACACTCAAAATTAATCTGGACTCCATATCCACAGCAGGAGCCCCGTATGGGAGGGAATCTTCCCCATACCAGGCTACATTTATTTTAGTTATCCAAATGTGTAATGCCAAAAACAGAATAGTTAATAACTTCTTGACCTGTTTTAGTGATAATTTTATCCCCTCCCAAATTGAGGGGAATCATTAGGAAAAATTCTATCCTGGATCTAATTCTCACTAATAAGGAGGAAAATGGTATGATGTGAACAAAATGCTTGGGAGTCTTGCAAAGAAATGATCATTGCTTCCAAGAGTTCATAAAAAAGAAGAAGGAAGTTGGAGATAGTCCCTCCATTGTATCCTAGATTTTGGGAAAACAGATTTTAAAAACCTTCAAAGGAATTATAGGTAGTATTCCATGCCCTAATATTCTAGATGGGAAGTTATCCAGGAAGGAATAGGAAACTCTCAAGGATTAATTTTAAAGACAATTCGAGGAAGAGAAAAATGAGAGTTGTCTGACTATTGATATGGATCAATGCCAACTAACATGCCAACTAACTTAAATTTTTAAAAGAAACATTAAAAAAAGTGAGGCAGATATAGATTCAAGTACTGTGCATATACTCCTAGTTATTCAGAGATGAAAAGCAAAGATCAAAGATTTAATAAAATATTAATAGCTGTACTCTTAGTTAAGGCTCAAAAGAAAAGGTACAAAAAACTGGAAACAAAGTAGGTTTTATAGGGGTGCAGATCATTTGAGTAATTACAAAAAAAATCTATAGCATATGATGGAATATTGTATAGTGAAAAATAATGAATATAAAGAATTCAGAGAAATGTGGGAAGATTTTTAATAGCTTCTGCTGAGGGATGTCCATCAAGCGGGGAATGGCTAACCAAGTTATGGTACATGAATACTCTGGAATATTATTGTTCCATGAGAAACAAATGGTTGAACTCTAGAGAAGCATGGAATGAGTTACAGGTTTTGATGCTGAACAAAGGGATTAAAACCAAGAGAACAACGCATTAACAAGAACATTGTGCTTGATGGAAAGCAGCTCCCCTCAGCAGTTCAGAATGCTAGGATAAGTGTATTAGACTGACTAGGGACAATGCTATCCCCATCCAGAGGAAGAAAAACAAAACAACACAAACACCCCCCCCCCCAAAAAACCCCCTTCAGAATCTGATGAAAACTTGTAAAAATTATCTCTTATGTATCTCCCTTAATCCTAATTCCTCACGCTAAAAATGACTAATCTGGAAACATGTTTATCAAAAATATGTACGTATGTACAATGCTAATCTGACTGTTTGCCTCTGAGGGGAGGGGGGGTGGGAAGGGAGGCAGGGTTGAAGGAAATTTCAGAACTTGAAAATATACATATACATATGGATGAATGTTGAAAAAGCTTTCAAAACATGTATTTGAAAAAATAAAATATCAATTAAAAAACTACTGCTGAATTAAATGACCACCATTAGAAGAATAATATACAGAATGACTGTGTCAGTGTAAATGAAAAGTTTACCAAGGGGATATTAAACACGAAGGCACAGGAAAAAAAAATAGTAAAGGTTGTAGAGAAGAGAGAACAAAATATATTTCTTCCTTTATGCTAGAAAGTTTGGGGATAGAATATTTTATTCATTGTCAGAAAATGTTTCCATACTGAAAGAAAAGAAAAAGTTCAATCTAGTTGGAAGGGTGATAACTTGAAATGTGAATATAAATGACATAATACAATTAATTAAAAAACCTAGGAAAAAAAATGTGTCCATCAATTGGAGGATGGCTTGACAAAATATAGTAATGGGAGTAATGGACTATTACTGTCTAAGTTATATTACATGTCTGAAACAACATAGTAGAAATTCAGAAAACATAAGTTGTTCAGGAACTTGTTACTTTTGTTTATATATATGTATATATATTTATATTTTTGTATTTTTATATTTATTTTATTTTTGTATGAATGATTTTTTTCATACATGACTAAAATATTCTTTTTTAAGAGTTAACATAATATCCTCCCCCCCAAAAAATATAGACCCTCATGAGCAATAAATTAAAGGAAAGAGGAAAAAATTAAAATTAAAAATATAATAATAATAATAATAATAATAATAGGGGCAGCTAGGTGGCACATGGACAGAGCACTGGCCCTGGAGTCAGGAGCACCCAGGTCCAAATCTGGCCTCAGACACCCAACAATCACCCAGCTGTGCGACCCTGGGTAAGCCACCCAACCCTATCTGCCCTGCAAACCCCCTCCCCCCCAAAATAATAATAATAAATGGAACAACTACAATAATGTAAATGAAAAGATGACTAAAATAAGTTGAACTCTGAGTAATGGGGAAAACTGCTGAAAGGCCCTTGTGAGAGAAATGGGGCAACTACTAAGACAGAATGCTAAATACTTATCTTACATAGTCTGTGTGTACAGTGTTTTTCTTAATTTAATTCCTTGTGATAAGGGAAGATTCTTTTTGGAGGCTGTGGGTAATAAACAACTGTCATGGGACAGTAAGAAAAAAAATCCCAAAAAAGTTTCAGGATTGTTAAAGTCCAGAATTAGCTAAATGGTAAGGAAAGTTAAAGACCCAAAAGATTTTTTTAGTTACATTAAGTGAATCAAAGAAGACAGCATACTGGACATGGAGCTATGTGATATGGGTAAATCACTTAATCTCTCTATCTCAATTTCCTCATCTGTAAAATGGGGCATAAGAATAATATTTGCTTCTTTGGATTGTTGTGAGAAATCAAATTAAACATCATATGTAAAGTGCTTTGCAAACCTTAAAGGGCTATATAAATATTTTTAAGAGTCAGCATGGAACCTGGATTCAAATCCTGCCTCTTGAGTGTCCCCTATGATATCGGGAAAGTCACAACCTCCTTGGCACCCAATAGCCTCATCATAAAATGAGGGGGCTGGATTATATGGTCTTTGAGGTCCCTTGTAGCTCTGAATGTGGAAGTGATAGGATTGGAGCCAAGCAAAATTATCTCTGCTAAAAAACTAGAATAAGAATGACTAATCAGTTGCTTATCCAAAAGAAGTATAGTTATTTCATTAAAATTTTATCTTTTGGAGTCAATAAAAATCATTTTTCTTACCCACCCATCTCTTTCTGCATTTTTTTTTCAAGGCAATGGGGTTAAGTGGTTTGACCAGGGTCACACAACAAAGTAAGTATTGTGTGTGTAAGCTCATATTTGAACTCAGGTCTTCCTGCCTCCAGGGCTGGTGCTCTATCCACTGCACCACCTAGCTGCTTTTTTTTCTGTGACAAATATGTTGTCAAGCAAAAAAAATAATTGCTACGTTGGCAATGTTTAAAAATATTTATGCCAAGGAGCTATAACATTAAAATAGTACCTAATACATTGTAAAACTCAAAATAAATAAAATCTTTAATAAAAAAAATAGTACCTAGTCGGGGCAGCTAGGTAGTGCAGTGGATAGAGCACCAGCCATGGAGTCAGGAGGACCTGAGTTCAAATCCTACCTCAGATACTTGATAATTACCTAGGTGTGTAACCTTGGACAAGCCTCTTAACCCCATTGTCTTGCCAAAAAAAAAAATACCCTGAAAAAAATAGTGCCTAGTCATCTGATCTAGAAGAACTAGACTGCTGGATCAGATATAATTGAAAAATTTGAAAGCTAAGCCACTGTCAGTGATATTTTAAAGATCATGGAAAATGGAAGACACACCACAAGACTGGAAAAGGGCAAATGTCCTAATGTTTCTTAAAAATAAAAAAAAAGTAAATGATGTCTTCAAACTATACGTTAGTAAATTTCTTGTTGTAAAAGTTCAAAAAAGATCATTAAAGAAATGTAATTGAATGAAAACAAAGGGAAGCTATAATTTTAAAAAAAGGTATGGTTTTATCATAAGCAGGTTAGTCAGACTAATCCTACTCCTGTTTTTTTTTTTTAATGATTTCTCAGTTAATAGATGAGGGCAATGTTAATAGTTCACCTGATTTTTTGTTTTTAGTGTTTACATTGGTTCCATGTTATACATTGATCTCAGTTGAATGTGATAACAGAGAAATCATATCCTTAAGGAAGAAAAATAAAGTGTGAGATAGTAAAATTACATAATAATATAATGCTTTTTTCCCCTAATTTGACAGTAATAGTCTTTGGTCTTTGTTCAAAGTCCATACTTCTTTCTCTGGATACACATAATATTATCCATTACAGATAGGTCAAAATTGTCCATGGTTGTTGCACTGAAGGGATGAGCAAGTCCATCAGGGTTGATCTTCACCCCCATGATGCTGTTAGGGTGTACAATGTTTTTCTGGTTCTGCTCATCTCGCTCAGCATCAGTTCATGAAAATCTTTCTGGGCTTCCCTGAATTCCCATCCCTCTTGGTTTCTAATAGATCAATAGTGTTCCATGGCATACATATATCACAATTTGTTAAACCATTCCCCAATTGAAGGACATTCACTAAATTTCCATTTTTTGCCACCACAAACAGGGCTGCTATAAATATTTTTGTACAAGTGATGTTTTTACCCTTTTTTATCATCTCTTCAGGGTATAGACCCAGTTGTGGTATTGCTGGATCAAAGGGTATGTACACTTTTGTTGCCCTTTAGGCATAATCCCAAATTGCTCTCCAAAAGACTGGATGAGTTCACAGCTCCACCAACAATCACATGTAGCTTTTAAAGGAAAATTTCCAGTTGAGTCATATGATGGGAAGACAGATTACAAAGAATAGAGGAGTGAGTTAGAGAAGGGAAAGTAAATACTTCTAAAAGTTTGGCTGAAGGGATCTTGAAGGGATAATAGGGTCCAGTGAAGGATTTTAAAGGCAGAAGAGATGGTCATAATTGAAGATGGTAGGGAAAACACTAATAGAAGTTGAAAATAGAGGACTTGAATCTTATAGAGAAGCTAAAAGGATATGTAATCAAAGACATATATAGTGGCAAAGAAAAATACTACCTCCACTGTCAAGAGGTGGAGGAAAAGGGAAGACAGCTTATGTCTTGAGGCTTCATTTTTCTCAGCTTAGAGAGATGGGCTTCATCTTAAAGAAAAGGAAAAGAGGATGTGGGAAATTTAAGAAGAGAAGCTGTGAAGAACAGGCAATAATACCTTCATTGAGAAATTCAGATCACTTAATGACATAGAAATTCTGCAACATATTATAAGTTAGAAATTTGAATTCTTTCATGGACTGATAGATAACAAATACCCATAGCATAAATACTGACACTAAAATATTCTGGACACTCTAACTAATGAGCTATACTAAAATTAGACCATAATCACAAGTCAAACTATATCCCACAATTGTCTAGACATAAAACTAATTCATAAAAGAACTACATTGTTAAAAGATGTCACTATACCAAGTACTCAGCAATCTCTAAGCTACATGAATCAAAAATATAGACACTTAGACAAGAAAATCAAGTTCATGTGGAAAGAGAAAGAGAAGTAAATAATGTATGTTGTCTCTTCTACAACTGGCATTGTAATATATAGTAAAAACAGATTCACCAGTTATAGACAATACTGTTCACCTGGTTTTTAATGAAGCTTTTTAACAGAGAATATTTAACAAAATATATAGAGTATATAATAAAAGTTATATTTTGTGGGAAATATGGGCTAGATAGATAATAAGCTTATATGGATAGATAATAAGCTTATATGATTTTGGAAGTGTTTAAATGAACCAACAATAAGAGAAGTTAAAAAATGGTTAAATGTCAATTTGACAGGTCTCTAATGGAATTCCCTGAGGATCTAGCTCTGTGCTATTTAATATTTTTATCAATAACTTTATTTATTTATTTTTAGATTTTTGCAAGGCAAATGGTGTTAAGTGGCTTGCCCAAGGCCACACAGCTAGGTAATTATTAAGTGTCTGAGACCAGATTTGAACCCAGGTACTCCTGACTCCAAGGCCGGTGCTTTATCCACTACGCCACCTAGCCGCCCCTATCAATAACTTTGAATGCTGATGAAAATTGCAGATGACACAAAAGTTGGAGCATTAGCTAACATGCCGTAGCTCACTAGATAAAAGCATTAGGTTCCTAAAAGACTTTGACAAGACTGACCATGAGTTTGAATCTAAAAAGTTAAAATGTAATAGGGATAAATGTAGAGACCTATACTTAAGTTTTAAAAAAAAAACTTCCCAAGTATGTGGTTAGATAGAAGCTTAGTGACCTGTAAATTCAAAATGAATCAGCAATGTGATGTGGCAGCAGAGGCAGCTAAGTGGTGCAGTGAATAGAGTACTGGCCCTGGAGTCAGGAGGACTTGAGTTCAAATTCTACCTCAGAAACTTCATAATTACTTAGCTGCATGACCTTGGGCAAGTCACTTAACCTCAATTGCCTTGCAACACCCCCCCCCCCAATATGATGTGGTAGCCAAAGAAAAGCCATAGCTACCAAGTAAAATCGTTTCTCTGGGCCAAATTCTCCCAGCTGTCATGCATGTTAATTTATAGAATTGGATCTCCCAAGTAAACAAAGTGAACTATAGGGGGCAGCTAGATGACACAGTGGATAGAGTACTGGCTTTGGAGTCAAGAGGACCTGAGTTCAAATTCAGCCTCAGATGCTTAATAATTGCCTATCTGTGTGACTTTGGACAAGTCACTTAACTAATGCCTTAAATAAATAAATAATTTTTTTAAAGTTTGCCTATAATTAAGAAAAACTAAATTTAAGTGACAAATCAGTTAATCAAAAAGTCTGGGATTTGGGGTAACTAGGTGGAACAGTGGATAGAGCATGGTCCCTGCAGTCAGGAGTAACTGAGTTCTAATCCACCTCAGACACTTAATAATTACCTAGCTGTGTGGCCTTGGGCAAGCCCCATTGCCTTGCAAAAACCTAAAAAAAAAAAAGTCTGGGATTTACTAGGGATATAGAAGGCTTGAGGCATGTATTAAAAAGCACAAAGTTAATACTCAAGGACTTTGCTTATTAATAGAGGAGACAATACAGACATCCATATGTAGAATCTTCAAGTAGAAAGGGTTTTTCAGAGTCATTTTCTCCACTCTTCTCATTCTATAAATTAGGAAACTGAAACCCAGAGAAGCTTTGTTTCCAAGATCACAAAGCCAGTTGTTTGAACCTCAAACTCTTGACTGTTGTGTTCTTTATACTAAACCACAGTGCTATTTATATGCTGTGATGTATCAATTCAGACCATTGATTTAAACATCAGAGGGGACAATGGAAACCATCAAGTTCATCGTCCCCATTTTATAGACAAGGAAAGTGAGGCATTGTCTAGTTTTAAATGGAGTTTAGTAAGAGTTAGAAGACTAGTAAGCATTGGAGGAAGTATTTTGAACCAAGGCCTCTGGACTCTGTCAGCACTCTCCCCTACCTATTAGGCTATATTTTCTCTCATAATAGTAAGATTTTGTTTAATTTTTATTTTTTAGTGTGGGCCCAATGTGTAAAGAACTTTTTTTGTTGAAACTCTCCTCAAGAAATCATACTGTAATTTATAGACTTAGATAGTTGTTAGGAGTTCTTTCCAGATTGGTTCTCTCCAGATGCTTTTAATAGGTCTATGTGGTCAGACTACTTTCATCACCATACAAAGAAATTACCTGCCTATTAAAATATTTCTCTTGGGGCAGTTAGGTGGTGCAGTAGATAGAGCACTGGCCCTGAGTCAGGAGTACCTGAGTTCAAATCCGGCCTCAGGCATTTAATAATTACCAAGCTGTGTGGCTTTGGGCAAGCCACTTAACCCCATTTGCCTTGCAAAAACTAAAAAAACAAAAAATTATCTCTTTTACAATTACATATTTGTATGAAACCAGATTTTTTCATATATTTATCAACTAAAACATCACAACAAATTGAATAAAGAAGATTTAAGAATCCAGTTCTACTAAGATAGACATCAAAGATTTTTCAAAAATAATGTAAATCTATGCTATTGTTTTGGAGAATTTGGTCATTTTCTTAGATGTTATTAGTGTTATATGGTGGTTTTTATTAATTTTAAGTGAATTAATAAATATTTTTAAATTTTATCAATCTTAATTTCTAACACAGCAAATGTTAATAGATATAATGCACATAAACAAAAGCTCTTTGGTGTTCTCAATAATTTTTTAAGGGTAATGTAAGACCATGAGTTTTGAAAGCTATGAACTTTTGCCTAAATTCTGCTCCTAAGTTTCTGCCTGGTCATCCATTGGACCGTGCAACCGGGGAACCTCCCCGAGGACCTGCATTCAATGATGACATGCCACACTATTTCAAGACAACCAGCAGTTGTTTCGAACTCCCCTACTGAACAATATATAAGGTCTCTCCTCACTTTACTTGGGGTTCCAGGATCCTAGCCCTGTCCTAGGATGGAACCCTAGCTCAAGCTAGTTTAATAAACCCTTGCTATTGCATCTCCATTGTGTCGAGTGCCTCTGTTCCGTAATTGGAGACTTTTCTCGGACCTTAACAGTAATAGCGGAATCATAGAGCAAAAAAGGTTTAGAATCATTGAACTGAAACATTGACAGATTAAGAGATTTATTCATAATAATACAATTTGTGTGTGTGTTGAAGTCAAAAACATCTGGGTTCAAGTTCTGTCTCTTGAGTACAATAGTATAAATAATAATGTATAACTATAGCAGTAACTAGGATAATTAAGCTACTAAAAAGATGCAAGGTACAAATTGTTTGAAATGAAAAAAAGAAGGGGGAAAAAGAATTGAGAAATAAATGAGCTGAAAAGAAAAGGGAATTGAGAACCATAGTGAAAGTCATCAAACCAGAAAGAGCATGCTGATTAGAAATTAGAGAAACATTAAGTATTCAAGTATAACTGTGAAATCACTTGGGAGGACCTTGAACTAGTTAGTCTGCCCTTAGGTCCTATGTATACTTGGTTGTATTGAGATTGAAATCAATCCTAACCTGATTTGTCCTTATTATCATCAAAGTTAAAAAAGATAAACATTCTTACCAGTAGGGGAATCAGGAAGGCAGATGGTATGTGATGGTTTCATAATAAGTCCTACTTCATAGAAATGATGCAGAAGAATGAACTTTGTGAAATAAAAAGGCAGGGAATGTATTTTTCATGTAGAAGCTAGTACAAAGTGATGCCTGTAACAGGGATATGTAAAATTGATCTTTATTATAAATGGATGAAAAGAAAAACCTGCTAGGGCGAGACAAAATCGTACATTTTATTCACAAATCTTGCAAGATACATCTTACAAGATGCAGGTATTGCACTCCTAGGCGTGAGGTCTGAATTAGTCTTCAAAGTCAGGTAATTTTTGGTCTTCAGAAACTTTTTTCCCCTCCCTCTTGGATGTCATAGACTTTCAGAGTTTGAGTTACAATCTAAGAGGTCCACCCATTCCATGACATGCCCCTAATTTGATCCCCCCAACATCATAGGAAGCATGATATGCTAAAGAATCCCAATCATCACAGGGGTGTGTGGGTTAATATTCAATTACCTAATCATGCAAACTCAGTAGCGTTAGGTCAAGATCTCTAGGTCACACTTGACCTTTGGGGTTTGGTATCCCTGGAATGGGATTAGGAAGACTCTTCCAGTCTTGTGATTGGCTGGGCCATTCCCCCTTTGTAATGGATTCCCTAAGGGCTCCCCTCTACACCCTGTGAAGACCATCACCCTATAATTCTCATAACTCCCCCTTTTGTAATGGATTCCCTAAGGCTACCCTCCACTGTCCTGTGAAGATCAACACCCTACATTTCTCACAATGTTCATTTCAAGCAATCAAGCTATAAGCAATTTTTGCAAACCAATATTGTTTTATGCCATTAGAAATAACAGATGTTTAGTTTAAATTTATCATAATATAACTGAGACTAAAGTCTTTTCTATTTCTATTTCATTTCCAATCACATGTTATGAAAGCTTTTCAGCATTAATCCACATGCATATTTATGTTACACAATTATTATAAACAAACAATCAGACATCTACTACCTAGGTGACTTCTCTAGATTATGATTCATTCATTTTACACAAATTCTGATTCCTTGGTCAGGTTGCTATGCTCCAGAAAATTCATTCTTCTTGTATTTATCTCACATTCCAGTCCATCTTCAATCCCCAGGATGTGCATAAGATTTTTATCTTCCCACAATAAGTGTTTATTAAACACTTTCTTAGGACTGAGGATAAAAATAAAAAATAAAAATCTGTCTTCAAAAAACTTGCATACTATTAGGGGTAAATATTGTATACATTAAAGTATCCACAATATATAACTAAGGAAATATATTTGATATATATTTTGCTTTTGATCAGCATCTAGAGCTATTTATAGGTTAATGAAAAAGCAAAATTTTGTACTTAGTTGCTGGTTAAGTGACCCTAAGAACAAACTTTTTTTCTCCTAAGAATCATTTGTTTTTTTTCTTCAGTTGATTTATTGCAAATCCACAAGGACCTCTACAACTCATCCTCATACTTTCTTTCTATAGGCAAAGCTCATGATGATAAAAGAACAGTTAGAAGAAATGAACTGCAAGTTTGTTCAAGTAGTAAAAGATGGCCATGCCACAAAGGAAACATTGATTCTTTTTTTTTTTTTAAAATCTCTAAACCAAAAAGTTTTGAATCGAGCATTCTCTCAATTTATTTAATCCATATGGGAGTATCTTCTCCTGTCTGAAGGCTTAGCTCTAATTTGGAGGTTTCTACTTCTGAAGAATGCTTGTCCCGACTTTGTTTGGCTGACATCTTTCAACTTGCAATGTTCCTCAGATGTTGATGTATATCCTATTATACTTGCTCCAACTGAGGTGAGGGGGTCTTTCTCAATTAACTTCCACTGGTAGAACTCCTGCTGTTTTCTCTCTGTTCTTTGCTATCTGGTTTCTCCATCCAGGTACTTCAGAAGTGCAAAAGGAAATGCTAGCAGAATTCTTCTGTTTGGGCTGAAGATTAGATTTCTTCCTTCCCACCTATTCAATGTGCCTTCCCAGGTAGACTGGAAGTGAAAATTTTGTAGTTCCTCCTATAATTAAAATGGAGAAACTATATGTAGTCCTCCCCCACCCCTACCCTGCAAAGCCCAAACTCACACCTGAAGCTGAAGGTACTCTCTGGGTTTGCATTCTCATAATTATAACTCATGAGGTTCCACTGGCTACACTTACCTTTGATGGTAAACCAATCGACACAACTCAAAACAAAGGCATTTATTAAAAAGAAATCGAAAAAAAGAAAAAAATCATAAAAATCATAACGACAAGACATTCCACTAATAACCTGGGGAGCATTCTCCTGCTTAGAGACAAACATAAAATATAACAGTAGGGAGGTCTTGGTATGACTAATTCTCTAGAGAAAGTATTCTTAACCTGAGGTTCATGAACTTGCTAGTTTGATATGTGGATAATTTTATAATCCTTTATGTACTTTATTTTATGTTTTGGAAATCATTCTTTGAGGAAGAGGTCTATTTGGTTCATTAGACTGTCTCAGGACATAAAAAAGGTTAAGAATCTCTAGAAGAGGGTCTTATTTTTTTTTTAAAGGAGCAACAGTGGTGTGGTTAAGCTTTGAAAAGTCAGTCACTAACAGCCCTACTTCCCACAAATTCATTGGAAAACACACCTCCTAGAAGGGGGTGAAAATGGTCTCCTAGAGTTTGACTTTAATAAAAGACAAACAGAGCTAGGATAGACCCACAGGTAATAATGCATGAAAGAGAGTCAGGGAAACAGCTCAAAGAGGCTTTGGGGGTGGGTGGGTGGGGGAGAACATTTTTACATACTGGCACAGTCAGAAGGCAGGGTCTTCAGTAGGTGAGATATTCAGTACTTGTCCTTTAAAGGAGTTACCTGACTTGGATATATTTAGAGTCATGTCCATCTAGGGTAGAGGATCAATATCAATCTCATTAACTTCAGAAAAGAGCTCTTTTTACTCTGGACCTAGATGCTCTATCAGATGGCTAAATGATCTCCACAAAGTAAAATTATCTTTACTGGGTACCTTTACAAGTGATAATGATGATGCTTTGTTAATTAAGAAAAGGTTCTCTAAAGACAAAGTTTGACTTCTCTAATTTGATTAAAAAGGAGGCTTTATGTAAAAGGTGAATTTTCAATCATTTGTGTTATAGAAATATAGTTAAAATATACATTTAAAAATTCATTGTTCACAGGGGTAACAAAATTTAGAGACTTTTTGCATTTCATTTAAGGTGCAAAGGGAAATGCTGTCAGAATTCTTTTATTTGAGTTGAAGATTAGAATTCCTCCTTCCTACCTATCCAATGTGCCTTCCCAGGTTAACTTGTGGGAAATGAAAATTTTGTAGTTCTTCCTATATTTGCATGGAGAAAAACCATAACTCACACCTGAAGTTAATACCTGGTTGTCTCTTTAACTGCTCCTTATATTTCTAAAATTTCCTTAGCTGAGGGGAGAAGGAATCCAATTGTTTAAAAAGTATTGTGATTAATTCTTCCCCCATTCTTACAACCACATGTATAAAGTAGAGAAATGTTCAACTGGTTTTTTAATGAGAATTGATTCTACATTCTTTATCATTTTACTTCTCATGTAGTTGGCATTGACATTATTGCTCTGAAAAGTACTAAAGCTACTGACTAGTAGTCCAAAAATTTATATTTATATATGAAAGGCAAAGTCATCCCCAGAAAAGCAAGTGGGATACAGTAAAGAACTATATTTCTCACTCATTAAATATTTGTTGAATTACTGGAGTAGTTACTTCAGCCATGGAAGGAAAAGGAAGATTTCCTTGTACATGGCTGTTCTGTTAAGCCATAATTTGACTGAATAATAGGATATTTAAAAAAAATCATTTTATCACTTTCAAGAGCATAAGGTAATAACTACAAAATTTAAGTATTACCTAGTGTAGGGAATCAGTATTATATAGAGAGAAGCATAATTAATAACTGGCACTTAAATTATTATTATTATTATTAATATATAAACAGCTTTTGAAGTTCATGAAAGTATATTCTTTAAAGGATTTTAAATATTTCTCTTTTACTTAATAGTGGTCACATTATTAATTTGAACTATTGCTGAAGAAAGTTTGCTATTTTTAAACAAACATATATACATTTCAGCCAGGTCCCTAACCAAATTAGTAAAGTCAGAGCAAGTAAGGAATTAATATATGATATATAAAACACTACTTCTTTCGTCTTATATAAGATTATGATATTTTGTGTGTGTGTGTGTGTGTGTGAGTGTTTTAGGTGCATACTTGTAATGAAGCTCAGGAACTAAAGAGGAAATTAATTATCAGAATAGAGGTAGAATTTTATATTCAAACATTTATAGACCTAGAGAAGGAAGAAGGGAAGAGTCTAACACCCTCATTTTACAGAAAAGGAAACTGATGCCCCGAGAAAGTTAGTTTAACTTGCCAATGAAAAGGTAATATTAGAACTCAGAGAGAGATAGGTAATATTAAAACTTCTGAGACAATGCTCTTTCTAATGGACCACATTGCCTCAGTTTCATGAAAACAGAATAAAACAGTTTTTACAAAAGTTAACTCTCCCCAATGGAGACACAATAGTTTTGTTGTCATGTTGTTGTTTTTTTAAATAGAAAATTGAGCCAGGAGCAATTCTTTCCTTTTTTTTCCCACTTAGATGGTCTAGTGACTAGAGCTTGATATATGAGGTTCATTTCAATTCCTGTCTTAGAGGCTGTGTAAAGCTTAAATTTGCCTCATATTGTAGGAAAAAACACTGAAGTCAAAAGGTCTGTCTTTTAAACCACAGTGTAGACATTTATTACTTGTATAGCCTTAGGAAAATTAATCAATCTGAAACTTGTTTCATTATCTGTAAAATGGAGAGGATGCTACTTGTTATGAGATTGTCAAATGAAGCAATGTGTCATGAGAGATCTAGAATCAAACTGAAAAAAACCACCAAATCCAACCAGATAGTGATCTGCCTGTTGCTGACACTGTTTATACCTCAGTTTCCCCATCTATTAAATGAAGAAATTGGTTTATAAAGGTCCCTTACAGTTTAGGATTCTAAATTTTTTTTTTAGGTTTTTTCAAGGCAAACGGGGTTAAGTGGCTTGCCCAAGGCCACACAGCTAGGTAATTATTAAATGTCTGAGACCAGATTTGAACTCAGGTACTCCTGACACCAGGGCTGGTGCTCGGTCCACTGCGCCACCTAGCCTCCCCAAGGATTCTAAATGTTTTAAAAGTAAATTACAAAAGCACTTAACAAAGTTTGAGTCCTTTATGTTTGGTTTTCCTTTTTGTGAATTGGAAAGAGGATGAATTAACCTCCATGTTGTCCCACACACACATATCCATTGCTCTCCACCAATCTCAATTTCTCCCCCTAACTCATTTGAAAAGATGCCAAAGGACTGGACTTAAGGAGAGGAGACCTAAGGCTCCTCTCTGATACTCGCTAGTTATGTGACCCTGGATCTGCCATGTTTTCAAGCCTTAGTTTCCTCTTTGTAAAATGGGAATATTATTTGCTCTTTGTAAAATGAGAATATTATTTGCTCTACTTCATGCATTGTAAATACATGAGGACAATGTATTGTAAATCTTAAAGTGCTATTAAAATGTGTTATTCATATAATTTTATTTCTTAGTATTTGAAAAATTTTGTTTTTTTGGAACATGACCCATGATTGCCTTGGGAGTAAAAACACTACATAACTCACTACAATAAAATTATAATGAGTGTTTCCAAGTTTTCTTTTAGAACTTTTACAAGGACATGATTGGGATAAATAAAGAGTTAAAGAAATATCAGAGACAAAAGGAGACAGAGGAAGAAATGATTAAAATGAGGGATATTAAAGATGTGAAGCCATTATCTCCTCAGCACCTTGTTTAAGGACAAATACTGCACCCAGGTCTAAAAAATGGTAAGTATGAATAAAGATGAAATCTTGCTTTCCAAAAAATAAAAGCAATTTGAATTTGGAAACTACTTTGTCTATTTATTCTCACAGGATAGTCTGTATGAACTGATGACAAATAAGATGAATATGTCCTTCAGTAATTTAAGACAGTGATAGTGCTGATGTGAGCATCACATTCAGAATAAAAATTCCTTAAGGGCAAAGATTGCATAGTAATATTTAATCTTCCTTTCTTCTATGCCATGCACAAAAGAGATGTTAGAAAAGTCCTTGCTAAATTGAATTGAATGGGAGTTAATGGCTCTCTAGTTGATGCTATCAATTAAAGAAATTAGGAGTAATTATAAAACTTCTACCTGGAATGTAATAATAAGAATAAAATGGAGAAAAAAAGGTATCCTGTGGTTGAAAAAGCACATTACATAAATCCAAGAAAACAATAAGATTTAGGGACAAAAAGGAAAAAAATAAATACTTCAAATTCAAGAGAATAATCTTGACTTTTTCAAGGGGAAAAAACATTCAAAATGAATAAAATTATTTTAAAATCATTCAGTGTAGTTATAGATGTTTTTGGGTGCTCTCAAGTTGGAATTTTAGTCATATTGACAGTCAGTTTTCATTTAAGAACTGAGACATTTTGGAAATGAAAACCAAGGATAAGGGTATATGCAGATTCTCTCTCACACATACATATATATGTATGCACATACATATATACATGTATGCACATACAAATATAGCACTGTACATGATTGATAAAAAGTCTTGAAATAGGTATTAAATTAAAATTTACTTTATTTGATTTGTTTTGAAAGCTAAAATGGCATCAAGGGAAATATGACAAAAATCAAGATTTCAATTTAAAATCTGCCTGTCCCAAAATGTTCCAGTTCAGTAATCACAATGAATTAATGTTCTTTGGAAAATCAGAAAGGAAAAATTGTATCAATGATGAAAAATACTTTGAGGTACTGCATTCATTTCTTCATTTACCCAAGGCAAATATATGAGAGAATGAATCAAGATTAAGTCATTTCAAGATAGGCACCTTTATTCCCTTGCTTCAATTTGAAAACTTTTCAGACCTTGCTAGATGTATTTTTATTAAATGAATGAATAAAAAAATCTGATGGTATTCTTCATTGGATAATTAAAATTAATTAAAATCTAATATAACTACCAAGAGATAACCTTAAGAATAAGACTTCTTTCTACCAAAGCATCAGTTCTGCATCTCACAGTCTTAGTGAGTTTCCTGGGGCAACAAGAAATTTGACTTTTGCTTATGATCACATAGCCAAGATGTGTCCAAGGTAGATTTCAACTCAGGAGTTCCTGAGACTCTTTAGATATTATTCCATGTTGCTTGTGAAGAGATAAAAACTGGGAGGAAATGCCAAGAAATTTGATTTACATTCATGAAACTCCTTGAATAGATCACCAAAAAGAATAAATATCTTTAATTGTTATTTATTTTAGTTTTTTGAATACATCCTAGGTACCCAATAGTCAATGCTCAATCTTTGAACTATAAATTTGGTAGTCCCTTCCAATGATATAGTCATAACTCATCCACACTTGAAAATCCTGGGTGATGCTAGTCCATATTCTCTCAAAAATTTGTTGGGGAAGAGGTAGGAATAGGAGAGTGAGGTAGCCAATGTGTTGAAGATCTTCCTCCCTTCTCCCCACATTGCAAAGGAACATTCTGACTTGACACTAGTTATTCTTTATAACCAGTACATGAAGCTATCCAATCATTGATTTTTTTATTCTTGTTTTTTTTGAAGTTCCTTGTTGTTTATATGTTGCATCCAACATCCATTCTAATGTTCTCTGTGTAATATTCATCTTTAGTTCTTCAGAGGCAGTGTTGTTCTATATCTTGCTGTGTGCAGCAAGATTGTTAATGTTTTTAAAATGGCCTTTGCATTCATGGGAAGCTTGGGATCAGTTAAAGGGCTTCTTAATTTCCAAAAGGAATATATTCCACTCTTCTTCCTTTTTAACTCATCCACTTGTATTGTCTCTCCCTTATGTAAATTCTGTTTGACAAGATCACACATTGTGATCTTGGCAAAGAAATTCTTCATCTCCTTGGTCTTCCCATTGTGGATAGAGAAGCCAAACTCCTTTTAGTGATCACAACTCTCTTGTAGATTTCAAAACATTCTGGGGTTGGGTGGTTTAAATTAGCACAATGTCACCAGAACATGGAAGCATCTGAAGAGCCTGACCATCTACAGTAAATCCCTTTTCATATGTATTCTGTGCTGGACAGCATTGTTGGGAGCCAGGGTCTCTAAGCTGTTTGTCACAGTTGCGGCAAGAAGACTCAGGGCAGTCACACTGCCTGATGGAACAACATTTCCTTCTTCCATATATGTAGGGATTCCATGTATACCCATATTTATAGGTTTATTATTGATTGCAAAAGTTACTCATCCTAATAGTGGAATGACTATAAAGGAAGGGTTTCAGAGAAATTCCTTGAATAAAACAGATTGTGAACTCTGTCCAAATTTAACAGGACTGCCTCTCCCTGAGACATACAAAAGGCTTCAGCATTATGAAATCTTTGGAAGATACAGCACTGGGAGTTCCAGGGAGATGTCAGAACATATACAGGGAAAACAGATACAAGATGGGTCAGATAGAATTCCAGGGAAATTAACAGTTTTGCCCCCCTTATCATACACAGGAATATATGATAAAGATAATGAGAGAATAGTTAGTATAGGTAACCAATATGTGAACTCTAACAGCCTTAGTTTATTGGGAAAGAATAAGAAGTCATAGAAACCGTAACATCTACCAACAAGGGCTGAAAGGAAAATTAGTTTTTGAAGGAGTCAACAGACAGGTGGAGAAACATAACTACCCTCACTATAGGTTGTTAAGGGAGCATATTGAAAAACATTATATGTGCAGTACAAAAACAGAGAAGCATTTCATTAAACAAATTATATCAAAGATTATTATGAGGAAAGTTCTGTTTAATCAATAACTTTACTATGCAGCAACAAACTAGGCAACAGGCAGGTTGAGGTCATCACGGTTTGAGCAGGGACAAGAAAATTAACTACATGATTGATAATTACACTTGTAACCACTACATGATCAAACTTGTAACCATATGAACTATATGATTAATGATGAAAATTGTATACTTTTGTAATCAAGGAAATGATTTTAGTTTGCTTGTTTCATATGATTCTAAGACTATAAAAATAAATCTAAGCAGCTGACAGTCAGTCAACCTGCTCCTGCCTTTACCCACTTGTTGACTCAACTCATTTCACTGACTCTATCCCTCCTGTCAGGTTCCAAGGACCCCGCGGAGGCTGGACCACTGCACAGCATCTATTGATGCAGAGAACCTTGGGTATAGGGAGTGTTGAGATCACTTGGAGATAAATTTCGTAAATCTTTCATTTGAATTGTTAAGGGAATCTTCCTACTTCCTTTATTGTCTAATTTAGGCCACCTTTAGGGCCTGACCCTCAACCTGATTTGATTTGTATTCTATTTTGGTGGGACTACCAGGGAGCACTGGCTCTGGAAACACATCCAAGACCACCCATAAGAGACCCCTTCCCAAAAGGCAAAATCTCCAGTGCAGGACTTGGGTCACTCCCAGGTCACCACCCCTCCCATGGACTCTAAAGGAGAATTTAAGGAGATCTGAGGAAGGGACTTGCCCTCTTGATCTCTCCAGACTCCTGTTGAACCCTGGGCAGCTGGCCTGCCCAGCAATCCCCACGTGGTCTTTTTCTTTAAACTCTTCTTAACTTTCCTATTACTTTCTTATGTATTGTAATTTGTTTTAATAAATCTCTATTTTCTTTCCACACCTACATTGAGAGGTGGGTTGTCCTGTCTTCTATTGCTTGTGAACATACGCCAGTCTTCATGTTACCATGAAAACATATCTTGCCTAGCAAGTCTGATTGAAGGTTTTAGACTGTTCTTTTTTGTGTTGGGTTCCCCCCCCCCCCATATTAGGTGGATAGATAGTCTTAAGTGAACATATCCAGACTCAGAGGCCACACTGTGAATTCAAGAGTTTTAGAAGTCTTGTTTCCAACTTGCATGAACTAATGCTGAGTGAAGTGAGAAGAACCAGAAGAACATTATGCACACTAACAGTAATGTTGGGTGATGATCAACTATGATGGATTTGATCATTTCAACAGTACAATAATCAAAGACAATACTAAAAGAACTGTGATGGAGGAAATCATCCATATTCAAAGAAGTAACAATGGAGTTTTAAATGCAAACCAAATTTTACTAACTTCAATTTAAAACAAAAATTGTATTCTTCAGTTTGGGAAACTCACCTGCCAATTTAGTACAAGTTGGGAGAATGAGCCTAGAGAAGGTCAGCCCTGCAAAAGGACTGGCCCAAGATTGAACCATTTCCATAATGGTAGTATGGAACAGGAATTGATTGAATAGCAAAGTCTTGGAAACAGTATTCCTACAAACTGATTTACGTTCTGATGAGATTTAAGAATTCTGATTGTGTAATAATAGTTTTAAGTTGGACTATATGTGCATGCTAAGTTTTTTGTTAGTATTGTTTATTGTACAATATTCTGTACCTGATTTACATGATTCAAGAAGTACTTTTTAAAAAATACTCCCCTTTTGAGGAACTCTAGAAATGAGCCCTACACCTAACCTTTAAATAATTTATCCTTACTCTTAGAGGATGGAAAAATTTACATGAACTAGTGCTGAGTGAAGAGCAGAACCAAGAGAACACTGTATATATTAACAACTTTGTAAGTTGATCAACTATGATGGATGCAGCTCCTCTCAGCCTTCCAGAGATCAAGGACAACCCTCAGAGACCTGTTATGGACAATGTCATTCACATTCAGAGACAAAAAAAACCATGGAATATGAATGTTTTTAAAATTTCTCTTATGTTTTTCCATTCTTTCTCATGGTTTTTTCTTTCCCCTTAGTTCTAATTCGTCTTTTTACAAAATGACTAATATTTATATATGTTAAACACAAATGTGCATTTACAACTTTTACTGTTCACCACCACAGGGAGGGTGGAGAGAAGGGAGGGTATTAGAAAAAAAGTGGAATGCACAGATTTGCAAATGGATAAATGTTGAAAAACTACCATCACATGTTTTTGGAAAAATAAATTAAAATTTCAATTAAAATTAACAAAATGATTTTTCCCTGGATGAAGTATTGAGACAAAAAGTGTGAGAAAAGAGAACCTAATCCTTCTCATTAATGGCCATGCTCCCTTGGAACTGAACCTGGTCCAGGCCATAGTCCTATATCTTCAGTAAAAGGAATGGAACAAGAAGAGAATAATCTCAGAGTGAGTGTCATGGAAAGGGAGGGAGAGGAAGTCTATGCCTAGTCATCTCTAGAGGCATAAGGTTAGAGAGTCAAGGGATATTTTGGAAATCTAGCTACTCCAGGAAGATCTGTCCACCATTCAAAAATCCAAATTTAGTGGAATTATGCTCAAAGGGCAATAAAAATGTGCATATCCTTTGATCCAGCAATACCACTACTGAAGAGATCATGAAAAAGGTAAAAACATCACTTGTACAAAAATATTCATAGCAGATCTGTTTGTGGTGGCAAAGAATTGGAAATTGAGTGAATGTCCATCAACTGGGGAATGCTTGAACAAATTGTGTTATATGTATGTTATGGAACATTATTGTTCTCTTAGAAACCAGGAGGGATGAGAATTCAGAAGAGCCTGGAAGGATTTGCATGAACTGATGCTGAGTGAGACGACCAGAACCAGAAGAATACTGGTTCATAACAGCAACAAGGGGTCGATAATCAATCTTAATGGACTTGCTCATTCCATCAGTGCAATAATCAGGGACAATTTGGTCTTTCTGCAATGGAGAATGCCATCTGTATCCAGAGAAAGAATTTTGGAGTTTGAACAAAGACTATTACCTTTAATTAAAAAAAAAAACCCATACTCTTATTATATAATTTTGCTATCTCTTTTATTTTTTTTCCTTGAGGATATGATTTCTCTCTCAAGACATTCAACTTAGATCAATGTATATCATACAAACAATGTAAAGACTAATAGACTGCCTTCTGTGGGGGGGGAACAAGATTAGGGGGAAAATTGTAAAATCCAAATATAAATAATTTTTTAAAATCCAAATTTATATATCTATTTCCTTCTCTGAAGTAACTTCTCTCCTGCATATTGTTCATGCTCATCAGTTCAGAGGACTCCTTCAATCAGGAATCCATCTCCCAAAGCAAACAGTTTCATGGGGCTGTTACTTAGGACAATCTTGCAAGATTGGGAAGAAGTAAGGTTACATATAAGAGAATAAACCTATATCATCTTTCAGGTCAAATATAAAAACAATGGATTTCAGAGAAATTAGGTTCATTTGACCAGTCTGTCCATAAATTATTAAATGTCTATGATTTATTGGGGATACAAAGAAGAGCAAAAGATGGCCCCTCCCCTCAAGGAGCTCTCAGTCTTAACAGGGGAGACAATATATAGACAATTATGTACAAATAAGCTATAAACAGAATAAATTGGAAATAATAAATGGGGAAAGTATTAGAATCAAGAAAGATTTCTCGTGGAGAGTGGAATTTTAGCTGGGACTTGAAGGGAGTCTGGGAATCTAGGAGTCAGAGATGAGGAAGGAGAGAATTCCCACATGGGGGACTGCAAGTGAAAATATCTGAAGTCGGGAGATAGAGTTTCTTTATGTTATAGGTGAGCTTGAAGAAGTTTCAACATACATACATTTATATAGATATATGCATATATATTCCATGCAATAGCACTAGAACATACTTAGATGAAGTGTGTTTGAGTTGTGTTTTTAATTTATTATTTTGCTAGGATGTTCATTTATGCATGTACCTGTGCTACCTTTATTGTATAGCAACCTGTTTGTGAACTGTTTTACTTATTGTTCATTATCATATGAGCTGATGATTATGATTAGCTAGTTTTGCTTTCTTTTGTTTTGCTATTTATGTCTATTTGGGGATGGGGAAAAGAAGGGAAGAAGCTTTTATTAAACAATGTACTAAGGGTTTTACAAATATTATCTTATTTGATCCTCACAACGGCCCTGGGAGTTAAGTGCTGTTATTATTCCCATTTTAAAATTAGGAAACTGAGGCAGACAGGAGTTAAGTGATTTGCTTGTCTGTCAGTAAGTTAAAAAGTATTAATTACTTTCTATAATGCTAGGTGATATGCTAAACATTGATGATTCTTGTCCTTTGTTGAAGCAGATCGTGACCTCAGGGAGGGGATGACATGACAAGAGCATGAACTGGATTTGAGTGAGGGGGGGCTGTGCTAAGTCACCACCCTCACTTTCTCCTCCAGAGCCATCTTGGTCCAGGGACCAGATATGAATCAGGATGATTAGAGATGGCCCTGGATGTGAGGCAATCAGGGTTAAGTGACTTGTCCAAGCTTACACAGCTACTAAATTGCCTGAGGCTGTCCTTCTGACTCCAAGGCACCACCTAGCTGCCCCACAAACAATTTTTTAAAAAGTATACTGTGTAAATTGAAAATAATTTTAGAGGGAAGAGAACTTTTTTCTTTCTTTTTTAATGAAAAAGTAATTTATTGACTACTATCATATGCAATGCATAGTGATCATTGCTGGGGATACAAAGTTTGCTCCTGGACAATGACTACCAGGGTGGGTTGCAAAGCACCAGAGTGGTCTGGAGCGGGGATGATGATAGTGCTATTCCAACATCTCTTGAATTATCTCCATTAAAGCTTAAAGGAAAATGGTGATCTTCCAAGCTTCAGGAGTTAATTATTACTCTTCTCCCTCTGTAATATAATTATTTGCAAGTATCTGTCCCTGCTAGACTACTATTTAATTGTAGAAAGAACTTGGGATGAGAGAGAGGGGAAGGATTCTTGAATAAGAATCTTTAGTCCTTGGTT
This sequence comes from Macrotis lagotis, assembly GCF_037893015.1. Lineage (NCBI taxonomy): Eukaryota > Metazoa > Chordata > Mammalia > Peramelemorphia > Peramelidae > Macrotis > Macrotis lagotis. Next base: position 249,400,550 of record NC_133659.1, read on the forward strand.
AATGACTGACTCTCTTTGTGACTGTTGGCCATATCACTTCTCTGTAGGCCTCTGGGGAAGAGAACTTTCTCCCCAAATATTACATCCCCCCCAAACAGTGAAGTTTTCCTGCAATTCTATTCACATATTCTGTCCTGACTAGGCTAGAACAGAAGACAACAAAGTGAGTATCTGAAAGTAAGAATCAATAAAGTAGACAGAGATCATTAAGGGTAGTAATTGGTATCAGTAACCTAATCAAAGAAACAAATCAAAACCAAGCTCCATAGTCTAGTCTGGGTTTGAGTTTTTCATAAGAAGTAAGAGAATAAAATCACTATAGTAGAAGATGATTAATGACTCGATGATCTGTCATTGGTGCCAGAGAAGATTCACTGCATCCATACACCTACAACTCTGACTCAGGTTAGTATGGTGGTCCATAATTGAGATTAGAATGAAATGAGACCCTCATAGAAAATCTAACTGTAACAAAGAACTCAACCAAGATATTATGATGGGAATTCTCCACAGAGACAAGGCTCCAGAAGAGTAGCAATGATGTGGAGAAAGTGTGGATATCTTGAGATTGGTTTCAGTCAACTATATCATGAATGGGATTTTCTTTGCTTGGATGCAGATGAATTCAAAGGACATTTGTTACCATCTACCCTTTTCTCTTGTTTTGTTTTGTTTTGTTTTTAGTTTTTTTTGCAAGGCAAATGGGGTTAAGTAGCTATCCCAATGTCAATGGTATATACTATGATCCCAAGGAATATCAACCCAAGGACTCATCTAACAAAGATACTGTATGTAAACATGAATTACCTCCAGGGGACAACTGAGTCAGATCCAACCCAGACTATGCAGAATCCCAATGCTGTTCTTATTCAGTCAAACTTACTTTTGAGATTTAGATAAAGAGTTTATACTAATGAAGATAACCAGTAAACAAAGGGTCCAAAATCTGATCTTCCCAGTCATAGGTATTTCTGTTAGGAACCCAAAGTGCTTTCACATATATTAAGTATATATCCAATTTGTTGTTCAGTCATGCCCATCTCTTTGTGACCTCATTTGGAATTTTCTTAGCAAAGATACTGAATTAGCTATTTCTTTCCACAGCTCATTTTACAGATGAAGAAACTGGGGTAAATAGGGTAAGTAACTTGCTCAAGGTCACATAGCTAGGAAATGTTGGAGTCTAAATTTGAACTCACAAAGTTGTGTCTTTCTGATTCAAGGTCCAGTACTCAGTTCACTGTACCACCTAGCAGCTCCTCATTCAAATACTTCTGAATTAAACAATAGATAATAGTTGCTATTATCTTCACAATAAGAAAGTAACATACAGAGGTGTCAAAACACTCCCAAGATCATGCCATGAGCTAATATAAGAAAAGATCTTTTAACAATTATAGTTTCCTGGTGTGTCTTGTTCATTGTGGATTTTGAAATAGTTCAGATGGCTCTGTTTTTATTCAAAAATAAAATTTCTTTACTCTTCCATTCATAAGTCATACAAATTTACCTTTATGAATTAATTCTACAGTCTAGACTTTTTATCTCTTTGCATTGTTATATATTATAATTAGATCTTCAGGTTATGAAAAAAAATAAATATATTAAAGTAGAAGGGGAAATTTTGTTAATGTAAAAGTAAAATACCTTAAAAGTCCCAAAATCTATTTCTATGTGTGATTGAGTTTTTTAAAAACATAGATATTGAATCTAGATTAAATACATGATGTATTGTCATCATAGAGGGAAGACCCTTACTTCTTTACTTTTCCTTCCAAAACAGTATAGATTTCTCACACTTAATAGTAATAATAAAAGCTAACCTACATATAGTGCATTGCAATTCATGTACTTCTCATTTTATTCCTCAAAAGATAGGGGTGGCTAGGTGGCTCAGTAGAGTGCTGGCCCTGGAGTCAAGAGGACCTGAGTTCAAATATGACCTCAGACACTTAATAATTACCTGACTGTGTGACCCTGGTCAAGTCACTTAACTCTAATGCCTTGCAAAAAAACCAAAGACCAAAAAAATACTCTTCAAAAAATAAAAATAAAACCCAACCCACAAAAGTTTGTGAAATGAGTGATACAATTATCAAAGGTGTCAATATAACAAAATAAATCCAAATTGTTTTATTCAGTCATCACTGAATCACAACCTTTTTAATTTTTTGGTGTTCAGGGATTTGTTTCAGTAGATAGAACATGGTAGGAAGATAAATGAAAAGCACTAGCTGCAAAATTTGCCTATGTGAATTTAATAGATCTCAGTTTATAGAGGAAGCTATTGAGAGATAGAAGGATAAATTGATTTGCCTATAGTCATATAATTACAGAATGGCAGAGTCAGAATTTGACTTTTGGATCAAAACCCAGTGCCTCCCCCCCACAACATTCCACACAATTAAAACAATGATTAAATGAATGGATGGATAGATGAATAGGTGAATGGATGAAACTATTAAGTGTGCCAGACATTATGCTAAGTGTTGAGGATAGAAATACAAGCCAACAAGTCACTCCATGCCTTCAACAAGCTTACATTCTATTGGGGAAGAACGTATAGAGGATCTAGAAGTAGAAAGAGCAGTGGGAAAAAGAGAGGAATTGGCCAAGGATACATATGTAGCAATGTGTTTTAGAACCAACTCCAGGAGACACTGTAAGCTCCTTGAAGGCAGGAATTGTCTTCTGTCTCCCTTTATATTTCCAAACACTTAGTATACCACCTAATACATAGAGTTGTTCAGTCATTTCAGTTGTGTTTGACTCTTATTGACAAAGATACTGGAGTGGTTTGCCAATTCTTTTTCCAGTTCATTTTATAGATGAGAAACTGAGGCAAGGAGACTTGAGTGACTTGCCCCAGATCATAGTAAGTGTTTAAGGCCATTTGAATTCAGGAAAATGAGTCTTCCTCTTCCTCTTCCTTTCAAACCCTGCTCCCTATCCATCATATCACTATGGCACATCACTTAATAAATGTTTATTGAATGAGTGAATGAATATTGAATGAAGATTTGATGAAAGCTCATTTATTAGAGCCTAGGGACCCAAGGATGGGACTTCAGTTAAAGAAAGTTGATTTATATCTATAGTAGTTTAATATCGTAAAAGCATATGCACACTCAATTCTAGATTCACATGTTACTTGGACTGAATGGAAGGAAAAACAGCCCCCATCAAGATTCTACTCTACCAAAAGATCAAAAAAGAACTACCAGAAAGAGCACCAGCCCTGGTATCAAGAGGACTTGAGTTCAAATCAGACTTCAGACACTTAAAAATTACCTAGCTGTGTGACTTAGGACAAGTCACTTTAACCTCATTGCCTTGCAAAAACTAAAACAAAAAGTAAATATTTTTTAAAAAGAACTACACATTATTAACAAACTATTTAATTGGAAAAGATTAGCATAGTAGACTTTTGAAGATGAATTTCTATGGGTAGTTTCAGTCTAGTTACAATGAGTTTCTGAGATTGTAATCCTGGATATAGTTTTTGTACCATTCTGATAGGAATAGAAATGTATTGTGAGCTCTTGGGGTATTATTCTTTTGGGAACATTATTAGTGACAGCAATTAAGTCTGATGGCTTTTGGGGGAGAGAGAGATTATGTGTATACAGTTTGAACAAGAGAAGTTTGAATTTTGGAGATGGGGCAAAGGTGAGTGGAGAAAGAGATGCTGTCAAAAAGGAATGGAAACTAAATTGGGAGGAATAGAGACTGGCCAGTTTGGCTCCATCAGCTGCTGCTTCCACCTCCTGGGACCAGAGGAGTGTGGTTGAAATGAACTATGCTGAAATATTTCCCTCATGAAGATCCAAGGACAGTGATGTTCTTTAATTCCCCTTGTTTTCTTCTTCTGACCAAGACAGCAGAGATTTACTTCAGTGTTTTTCTGTTCTCTAAGTATTTTCATCATTCCTGATTCATTAAATAGCTTAAAATAATCTCACTTTAGATATATTATTATTATCCTTCATAAGATTCTTTAATAGTTTGTGCCCATACTTGCAAATGGGGGTAGGGGGAAAAAGTTGCAAGAGAAATAAATTTAGTGCCCTGAGATTGGTTTAGAAGAGAAACAAATATCTGACACATTGTCTAAAATTCTAGATTAAAAAAATTTCTAGAGAGGTGACTCTTGATGAGTTTGAGTTATTAATATTTAATCAACTTCTTGAGTAAAACTGGTTCCAGAATTTTATTTGTCTTTAAGCTAAAGCAAGTCAGCAGCCATTGCCATCTTGTGAAGAGGGGATGAGAAGGAAAGGAGGGCTTGTTGAGTTACTTATCCTTCCAGTTGTTTTCTTTTCACACATACTTTCCTCACATACAACCCAAAAGGGTAGAGCAAGAGTAGTAAATGGGGAGTACAAACTTCTTGGTGGGGAAAGAAAAGAAGTGGATGGATTTGTCTAGTCACATCTACATTCCAAAAGTTGGGGTTGGAGGAGGAGTGAGTTATCAGCTTCAACCTCCAAACTCAAATTTTACAAAAGGTCATGATGTCACAATAAATAATAGGAAAACTCAGACAGTAGGATCATTCTTAGGTCCCTTCCACAAATGAGTGCAATCTCCCCACGGAATCGTGCATTGGTAGAAAAGAGGAAAAACAACCAAGGAAAACTCAAGTTTCAACTTAAATTCATTTTTGTCTAATGTCATGGCTCCAAAAACTTTTTGTCTCTGAATTCTCACTGCTCCATCTCCCAGGAATCATTTGTATCTTGGGATGCTTTTAGCTTTTCCTTGGCATGACTTGAGAATTCCCTTCTTCCTCTCCAAATTCATCTTTTTGACCTCTAATAACAAATTCCACTGAATCAAAGGTAACTGGTTGATACCTTGCAAGGGGAAGATTCATATTGCTTTGTGGAGGTTTGATACCAAGGTCCCCCACTCCTGAGTCACTCATTCCTCCAATGTCTGCTCATCAAAGTAGAATATATGTTTGTCTCTTACAGGTGATTTATGAGGTGATTTATGCTTTTACATAAGAGTATGAACTTTGTTATCTATTTAATTGAGCAACCTGTGACTTTGTAGGAGTTGTGCCCAAATTAGGAAAAGCCATTTTTATGACTGAGGGTTCTAAAAAGATAAAAAAAAATTGTAATAGAAAAATTTCAGTACCTGATTCTTTAAGTACTGAATTGCTGATTCTTTAGGATTATGTAATTTTGAGAAAGTCACATAACTTCTCTAGATTTAGTTTACTCATTTGTAAAATGTACATAATAATGCCTCTTTGCAAGCACAAAGTACAATATATATTTTAAACTATTATTGTTATTAAAATCCAAAATTAACTTCTTTCAGAGTTGCATGCTGACACCCCAAGAGAGATTGGTGAAGAGTTTTAAGGTAGTAGCAGTTGGGTTCTAAGGTAAAGAAGGATTGAAGCTGCCCAAAGGAGTGAATAACCAATTAGGCCATGAAATGTTCAATGACAGCATGTTAACCTGTTGTTGATAATTAGGATTTTAGCTATATAAGGAATATAATAAATTATGTTGAAAGAAGATCATGTAGTATGTAGTATGTAGTAGATCATGTAGTATGAAGTATGCAGTAGAATGCAGAAAGACTAAGTGTTAGCCTGGAGTTATTTGTATTGGGAACAACTAGCTGTAAATTAATGTAAGGTAAGAGAAATCCTCTTAATCAAATGTTCACTGAGGAGTCCTGAAGTAGGGATGATTAAGAATTTAGGCAGCAAACTAAAGTGGACAGACTGCAGTTAGAAATATTAAAGCATTTGGAATCCCACGCCAACAACCACAAAGCAAATCTTGCTGAATGATATATGATATCTGCTACTGAGTGCCAGTGGGGTAAATCACACAATCCTACTGACCTTGTCTTTTATAATTAAATTATATATTTGTAAGAAAGATCCTGGTAAATTTTATGAGTTTCTCCTGATAATCTTGAGATTAAAAGACATGAGGGCACCTCTCATGAAGGTAAACATGCACCCCTGGCACTTTGTTGTGAGGCTATTTTCCTTGCCTCTAAGATGACTGACACATGAGAGTTTAGGGAATGGAATACTGGCAGAAGAGCAATCCTCACCCAATGAGCAAAAATTAATCTGTGAAAGTCTTGTCCAATTTTCACATACTTTTTCTCCATCAGTTTTCTACTCTAAATGGTGGCAAAGGGGTTGGAGGGGGTGGGAACAAAATTTCTCATTCCTTACCTCTCTTCCTCCAAATAGAAAATAGTAACTTGAAGGGAACTATTAGAACCGAAATATGGATTTCCTAGACCTGTAGTTTCAGCTCTCCTTCTTCTCCTTTTCTCTTCCTTTTTCTAAACATATGTCACATTTGAATTTTCAAAATTGGACTTTCCTAGTCTTAGATGTTACCTCATGTAATCATGGGTTTGAGAGTTCCTCAGTTTGAGCATTTCAGCACAAAATGTCTTGTAAAAAGTTTACTTAATAGGACAAAACGTGAATTTTTGAGACGTCCAGCCAAGATGGTGGAGAGAAGACAGGCACAGTGCTAGTCTGATCTTCTCTCCTAATCTTCCCTCATATATAATATGAAACAAACCTCTTAATAGAAATCCAATCTACAAAACCCAGAAAGAGAAACTAGAAGATCTACCTCAAGGTTTGTCCTCTGGGACTGTGGGTGAGTCTAGGTGCAGAGGGCAGACTCTGCCAGAACACAGGACAGAGACAGAGCCTGAGAGCTCCACTACCCTGATTGGTAGGGCAGGTGAGAGTCAGAGAGCTTGATTAGCCGGATCAGTGGGGCAGACTAGAGCCTGGAAGCCTAAAAGCAGGGCAAGCCTCATTGGCCACAGTGGCAACTAGGTAGCAGAGGCATTGGTTATGGCATTGACAATGTGGAGCTTGCCTACAGAGCTGGAGGGTGAGTTCCAGTGCAGTAGAGCTGCAGCCATACTTCCATTTAAGCTGAAGCCTCTTCCCAGACAAACACAATTATAGCCCACCTCTGCCCCAGGCTAAGAGCAGCAGACCTCCCTCAGCTATGAATAGGGAGTGCAAAGTACCTTGCCCTAGGGCAAAACTCACCATCTGACAAAGATAAAAATACTTAACAGCTTCAACTACCCCTCCAGGCTAAGGGAGAGGGCTTCAAATTAAGGTCACAGACACTCCAGAGAAAGCAACAAGCACAGCCTACTGGCCCACTTGGAGTTACTAAAACCTGTAAAGCCTCTAGGCATCTCAGCAGCAAACCTCTGTGAACCAGCCCCTCTCCAAGATAAGATTTTAGGAAAATGAAGGAAGGTCAGAGAAAAGGAGAGTCCATAGAGAAATGCCTAGAAGGAAAAGACCCTAATTCAGAGAGACCTAGAACCTCTGAGGAGAATATGATCTGGTCTCCACCACAGAAAGACTTCCTTGAAGAAATCAGGAAGGGGTTTAAAAATCAATTGGAAAATTTGGGAGAGACAATTAACACCTTGCAACAAGAAAACAAAGCATTGGAAAATACAATTGGAAAAAGGCAAAAAGAAAATAATTCTCTCAAAACCTCAAATGGTTAAATGGAAAACTTTTTCAAAAATAGAATTGACCAGTTAGAAAAGAAGCTGCAAAAGATAAGTGAAGAAAATTCTTCTCTAAAAAAATAGAATGGAGTCTGTGGAAACTAATGATTTCATGAGACATCAAGAGTCTGTTAAACACAACAACAAAAAAAATTTTTAAAAAATTGAAGAAAATGTAAAATACCTCATCAGCAAAACCACTGACCATGAGAACAGATTTTTTTAAACTGGAAAATGCTGGACAAAATTTGTTAAAAGCACCACAATAGAACATAGAGAATGTTTAAATGTGAATTTTTTTAAAAAAAAATTTTATTTAATATTTATTTATTCTCATTTTGTACAAATAATGTTTTTTTATACATTAATAAAATATTCTTGTTTAAGAATAAACAAAAATACACACTCCTGCCCCCAAATATAGACTCACTTGAGCGATAAAGTAAAGGGGAGAGAAAAAAATTAAAATTGAAATTAAAAAATAATAGTAATAATTGTAGGTATGGCCAGGTGGTGCAGTGGACAGAGCACCAGCCCTGGAGCCAGTAGCACCTGAGCCCATATCCAGCCCTGTACACCCAACAATCACGCAGCTGTGTGACATACAAGCCACCCCAACCCCACTGCCCTGCAAAAACCAAAAAAAAAAAAGAAAAAAAAAGACCCAAAATAAAGTAAAATAGTAATAATAATAGGGGTATCTGGGTGGTGGACAGACCACTGGCCCTTGAGCCAGGAGCACCCGGGTCCAAATCAAGCCTCAGACACCTAAAGATCACCCTGCTATGCAGCCCCAGGCAGGCCACACAGACCCATTTGCCCTGAACACCCTCCAAAATAATAGTAATAAAAAAATGTGCTTCAGTCTGTGTGTCAACACCACCAACTCTGTCGTGGGTGGATCACATTCTTTATGATAAGTCCATCACAAAAGTTACTTCCATATTTTTCCATTGTTGCCATTGCTGATCGCAACTCCTTCCTTTCTTATTTCTCCACTACCATGTACTATATTTTCTCTCTCCTTTCACTTTAATTCTGATGTAGGGTAGCTGAGTGGTGCAGCAGAAAAAATCCCTGGCCATGGGGCCAAGAGGACCCGAGCCCCCATACCACCCCTTAGGAACAGCATCTACCTGGCCCTATGGTCCCAGACAGGCCATCCAATCCCAGCCCCTTGAAAGAAGTAAAAAAGAAAATGTGTTATATCTGAACACTCTCCCCCTATGGTCCATGCTCTCCTCCATCATTCACATCCCCACCCTTTCCCCCTGCCCCACCTCCTTCTTACTCCAGATGTCTACACACCAATGAGTACATATGTTGTTTCTTTTCCTAGCCACCTCTGATGAGAGTGAAGATTCCCTCATTCCCCCTTGCCTTCCCCATTCCATATCATCGCAATAGCTCATTGTAATAAAGAAAAATCTTATTATATGAAATATCTCGGCCTATTCCCCCTCTCCTTTTTCTTTCCTCCCATTACATTTCCCTTTTTTCTATTGACTCCATTTTTACACCATATTTTATCTTCTAATTCAGCTTTCTCCTGTACTTCATCTATAAAAGCTCCTTCTACATGCTCTACTAATTGAGAAGGTTCATATGAGTATTATCAGTGTCATTTTTCCATACAGGAATGCATGCAGTTCATTATCATTAAGTCCCTCATATTTTCCCCTTCTTGCCAATCTCTGTGCATCACCTGAGTCCTGTATTTGAAGATCAAAACTTCTGTTCAGCTCTGGCCATTCCAACAGGAACATTTGAAATTCCCCTCGTTCATTGAATGTCCATATTTTTCCCCTGGAAGAAGACATTCAGTTTTGCTGTATAGTTGATTCTTGCTTGCATTCTAAGCTCTTTTGACTTCCGGTATATTATATTCCAAGCCCTACAAACTTTTAATGTAGATGCTGCTAAGTCCTGTGAGATCCTGACTGCAGCTGCACAGTATTTGAATTGTGTCATTCTGGCTGCTTATAATATTTTCTCTTTGATGTGGGAGTTCTGGAACTTGGCTATAATATTCATGGCAGTTGGTTTTTTGGGATCTCTTTCTTGGGGGGATCAGTGGATTCTCTCCATTTCTATTTTGCCTTCTGCTTCTAAAATATCAGGGCAATTTTCCTGTAGTAATTCTTTGAAAAAGATGTCAAGGCTCTTTTCCTGATCATGACTTTCAGGTATTCCAATAATTTTCAAATTATCTTTCCTAAGTCTGTTTTCCATATCAGTTGTTTTTTCAATGAGATATTTCACATTTTCTTCTAATTTTTCATTCTTTTGATTTTGAAGTATTGAGTCCTGATTTCTCATAAATTCAGCAGTCTCCCTGAGTTCTATTCTTTCTATGAAGGATTTATTTTCTCAGAAAGCTTTCTTATCTCTTTTTCCATCTGGCCAATTCTGCTTTTTAAAGCATTCTTCTCCTCAATAACTTTTTGAACTCCACAATTTTTTGAACTGTTTTATCCATTTGACCTAAGCTGGTTTTTAGCATGCTATTTTCTTTTCTTTTTTTTTTTTTTAGGGGTACAATGGGCTTTTATTCTATCAGCTGGGCAGAGGAAGGGGCCTGGAGACTCAGGGCACCGGAGTGCTTCCCACTGCTTTGTCATCCATAGACAAAGAGCCACAGGAGGGACGGGGCTGGGGAATGGTGGCTGCTCCTCCCTGGGTGGGGGAGGCACTCTCACAGAGCAGCAGGGCAGCAGGGTCTCTCCCCTTAAACAGCATGTGTAGCATCTGGTTATGACACAGGGGAGGAGGCATTAGTTGGGGTCCTGCCAGCTTCCATCCACCTCTGAACCTGACTCCTTGGGGGCCCTGGGCTAGAGAGGATCAGGATGGGTGGCAGGAGCCGGGGATGCATGGAGGGGCCACTTTTTGGGTGGGTCAAGGGGTCAGTCCAGGAGCTGGTATTTGGACACAGGGGTCATTCAGAGGTGAAGATATGGCTGGAGATGTCACCCAGGAGCCAGTCGACCCCCAAAAGCAGGTTCTCTCTGGTGACTGCACTGCAGCCCTGGATACACCAATGGTGACTGCGGATGCCATCTAACTCCAGGATCTCTCGAATACTGTTAGAGGACAGAGCCCCAGGGAGGTCCTGCTTGTTGGCAAAGATCAGGAGAGTGGCTCCTGCCAGGCGCTCCTCCACAAGGAGGCTCTCCAGCTTCCGGCGGCAGTCCTACATACGCTGCTGGTCAGCACTGTCCACTACCCAGATAAGGCCATCAGTGCTCTCAAAGTAGTTCTGCCAATAAGAGTGCAGTGACTTCTGTCCACCCATATCCCAGATATTCAGCTTGAACCCTTGATGCTCCAGGGTTTTGATGTTGAAGCCCAAGGTGGGTGAGATGGTGTTGATGTCCTCCCCATTGAACTTCTTCAGGATGGTGGTCTTCCCTGCATTGTCCAGGCCAAGCATGAGGAGCAGCAGCTCCCACTCCTTCTGCTTCATCTTCTTCAGGATGGTCAGAAGCCCCATGGTCCCCGTCTCCCCTCCCAGATGCTGCACCTTCCTCTAGCATGCTGTTTTCTTCAGCATTTTTTGGATTTCCTTGACTAAGCTGCTGACTTCAATTTGATGTTTTTCCTGCATCTCTCTCACTTCTTTTCCCAGTTTTTCTTCTAACTCTCTCATTTGATTTTCAAAGTCTTTTTTGAGCTCTGTCATACCCCAAGCCCAATTTCTGGTTTCTTGGAGTCTTTAGATGCAGGAGCTTGTGTTTCATCATCTTCAGACTGAGTGTTTTGATCCTTCTTGGGCTCACAGGCAAAATATTTCTCAATGGTGTTCCTCTTTTTTCTCTGCTTGATCATTTTCTCAGCCTAAGACTGGCTTTGGGGTGTTTCCTGAGCTTTTGGGACACTCCGACAAGGATCTCAGTGTGTGATGTTCCATCTTCCCTCCTGGTCTTTGAATGATTATAAGCGCCCCACTCTGCCATGGGGCTGAGGTGGGGGGGCTGCTGTTCTATTGGGGGGGCCTAGACTTCGATCAGGATCTGAATGTGGTCAGAACCCCAGTGTCCTCTTCCAGGGGCAGAGAACAGAGCTCTGCAGTCTCTCTCTTCACTCCCTTCTCAATGGGCTCATGCCTTGGGGGCTCCTGCTTACTGCCTCCACCTGCTTCTGTTTCCTGGATCTGGACTACCTTGGCCATGCTGCTTGCTGTGTGCCCTGTGGGGTGGGCTTCATGTGCTCTCTCTGGAAGAGGTCCCCTGCTGTTCCCCTAAGTTGTGCCCGGTGCTCCCCTGGGGCGTATGTCAGAAAACTCCCCTGCTTCTGTGAGTCCCGGCTCCCGGCTCCCTGGGGCTGCCTCCAAGAGGCTGAAGTTATTTTGTTCTGGCAGGCCACCCCTCTGGAGGGCTGCCCCTCCAACCCCGGGAAGCAGAGCCTTTCTGCTCTTTTCCAGGTTACCTTGAGTAGGAGAACTGCCTCACTGTGTCCCTCTGTGGGTTCTGTCTCTCAAAAATTTAGTTTGAGTCCTTAGTTTATAAGTTTTATGAGAAAGCACCTAAGAGATGATCCTCTCTTGTTGCCATCTTGGCTCAGCCCCCTCAAATGTCGAGAACAGATTGAGGAGAAATAACATGAGAATTATAGATCTTCCTGAAAAAGCTGAAGAGAAAAAAATACCTGGACTTAATATTACAGGATTTAGTGATGGAAAATTGACCTGATATCATGGAACCAGAAGGCAAAACAGTTATTCAAAGAATACATTGCTCCCCTCCAGAAAGAGTTCCTAAAATGTAAACACCAAAGAATGCTGTGGCCAAATTCCAGAACTATCAGATAAATGAGAAAATCCTGCAACCAGCCAGAAAGAAACATTTTAGATACCAAGGAGCCACAGTAAGGATTACATAAGACCTGTCTACATCAACATTAAGGCCTGGAATGAGATATTCCAAAGAGCAAGGGAGCTTGGAATGCAACCAAAAATCCACTACCCAGCAAAGCTGAGCCTTCTCTTTCAGGGGAAAAGATGGACATTTAACAAAATGGAAGACTTCTAACATTTCCTGATAAAAAAAAAACAGAACTTAATAGAAAATTTGGACATCAAACAGGAGGCTCAAGAGACACATGAAAAGGTAGAGAAAAAAACTGCTCTCCAATAAGATGAAACTGACTATGTCCCTTCCTGGGAGAAAGATTCTCATAACTCTTGAGAATTGTAACTCTATTAGAGAGAATATACTTAGCCAGAAGTGATGGACACTCATGACTTTTCTGTGCCTCAGATAGAATGATTTAAGAACAATACCTCCTTAAAAAGGGGGACAGTTAAGGAAAATGAAGGATGGAGGAGATTGAATGGGGTAAATCTCATTATATTAATAGGTACAAAAGACCTATTGTATTAGAGGGGAAGAAGGGAGGAGCTGAGAATCATGTGAATCTTCCTCTCATCAGACTAGGCCTAAAGTTGACTTACATGAACACTCAGTTAAGTTAAGAAACTTATCTTACGTTTCAAGCATTAAAAGGGGAAAGGGGAGGGAGGGGATAGGGAGGGGGAGAAGAAGGGGAACTAACAGAAGGAAGGGAAGGAAGAAGGGGAAAAGGGAAATGGGAAAGAAAGGGGGAGGGGCTGATATGGGAGGACAAACACACCGAAGGGGACAGTATTCAGAAACAAAATACTGGGGTAATTGGATAAAGGGGGAAAAGGGGAAAAATACAGAGGGAGGACAGCATGGAAGGCAATAAAGAATTCATAATTATAACTTTGAATGTGAACGGGATGAACTCTCCCTTAAAATGACAGTGAGGGGCGGCTAGGTGGTGCAGTGGATAGAGCACCAGCCCTGAAGTCAGGAGTACCTGAGTTCAAATCCGGCCTCAGACACATAATAATTACCCCACTGTGTGGACTTGGGCAAGCAACTTATCCCCATTTTGCCTTGCAAAAAAAACAAAACAAAACAAATGCGAATAGCAGAGTGGATTAAAAAACAGAATCCTACAATATGCTGCTTACAAGAAACTCATTTAAAGCAGGGAGATACATATAGAGTAAAGGTAAAAGGTTGGAACAAAATATATTTTGCTTCAGCTAAAGAGAACAAAGCAGGGATAGCAATCCTTATCTCAGACAAAGCAGCTGAAAAAACAGATCTCATTAAATGAAATAGGAAGGAGATTATATCCTCCTAAAAGGTACCATAGACAATAAAGTAATTTCAATACTAAATATGTATTCACCCAATGGTATGGCATCTACATTCTTAGAGGAGAAGCTGAAAGAGCTACAGGAAGACATAGAAAGCAAAATTCTACTAGTGGGAGACCTCAACCTCCCACTCTCAGATTTAGACAAATCTAACCATAAAATAAACAAGAAGGAAGTTAAGTAGATAGATTGTGAGAAAATGCAGATATGATAGATTTATGGAGGAAACTGAATGGGTATAGAAAGGAATGTACTTTCTTTTCTGCAGTACATGCCACTTACACAAAAACTGACCATGTACTAGGGCATAAAAACCTAATGATCAACTGCAGAAAGGCAGAAATAGTGAATACATCTTTCTCAGATCATAATGCAATAAAAATTATATGCAATACTGGAGCAGGGAGATACAGACCCAAAACTAATTGGAAACAAAATAACCTAATTTTAAAAAATGAGTATATCAAACAACAAATTATAGAAAGAATTAATTATTTCATCGTAGGTAATGACAATAATGAAACAACACACCAAAACCTATGGGATTCACTAAAGGTAGCTGCCAGAGGATATATTACATCTTTAAATGCTTACATGAATAAATTAGAGAAAGAGGTAATCAATGAATTAAATATGCAACTAAAAAAATTAGAGAAAGAACAAATTAAAAATCCCCAATTAAATACCAAATTAGAAATTCTAAAAATTAAAGGAGAAATTAATAAAATTGAAAGCAATAAAACTATTTCTAATAAATAAAACCAAGAGCTAGTTTTATGAAAAACCAGTAAAATTGATAAACCTCTGTCAATTTGACTAAAAAAAAGAAGAAAATCAAACTGATAGTGTCATAAATGAAAAAGATGAACTCACCACCAATGAGAATGTAAGTAAAGTAATAATTTGGAATTATTTTACCCAACTCCACGCCAATAAATTTGATAATCTAAATGAAATGGATGAATATTTACAAAAATATAAGTTGCCCAGGTTAAATGAAGAGGAAATTAAATATCTAAATTACCTTATCTCAGAAAAAGAAATTCAACAAGCCATTATTGGACTCCCTAAGAAAAAATCCCCAGGGTCAGACGGATTCCCAAGTGAATTCTATAAAACATTTAAGGAACAACTAGTTCCAATTCCATATAAACTCTTTGGAAAAATAGGGGAAGATGGAATTCTACCTAATTCTTTCTATGATACCAATATGGTGCTGATACCTAAACCAGGAAGGGTTAAAACAGAGAAAAAAAATTATAGACCTATCTCCCTAATGAATATAGATGCCAAAATGTTAAATAAAATCTTAGCAAATTGATTACAAGTTATCACTAGGATAATACACTATGACCATGTAGGATTTATTCCAGGGATGCAGGGTTAGTTCAATATGAGTAAAACTATTATTTTATAATTAATTATATCAATAACAAACCTATCAGAAATCATATGATTATATCAATAGATGCTAAAAAAGCTTTTGACAAAATACAGCACCCATTTCTACTAAAAACACTAGAGTGTAGGAATAAATGCTTTGCTCCTTAGAATAATAAGCAATATCTATCTGAAACCATCAACAAGCATTATATGCAGCAGGGATAGACTTGAGGCATTCTCAGTAAAATCAGGGGTGAAACAACAATGCCCATTATCACCACTACTATTCAATATCATTTTAGAGATATTGGCCTCAGCAATAAGATAAGAAAAAGAAATTGAAGGAATTAGAATTGGAAAGGAAGAGACAAAACTCTCATTCTTTGCAGATGACATGATAGAATACCTAGATAATCCCACAAAATCATCTAAAAACACTACTAGGAAATAATTAGCAACTTTAGCAGAGTTGCAGGATATGAGAGTTTATTTCATATCCTTCTGTGCTTTATCTATAAAAGCTCCTTCTACCTGCTCTATTAAATGAGAAGGTTCATATGAGTATTATCAGTATCATCTTTCCATGCAGGAATACACACAGTTCATTATCATTAAGTCCCTCATAATTTACCCTTTTCTCCAATCTCTCTGCTTCAACTGAGTCCTATATTTGAAGGTCAAACTTTCTGTTCAGCTCTGGTCATTTCAACAAGAACATTTGAAATTCCCCTGTTTCATTGAAAGTCTATCTTTTCCCCTGGAAAAGGATGTTCAGTTTTGCTGGGTAGTTGATTCTTGGTTGCATTCCAAGCTCTTTTGCCTTCTGAATTATTATATTCCAGGCCCTAGGCATCCTTAATGTAGTTGCTGCTAATTCCTGTGTGATCTTGACTGCAGCTCCACGATATTTAAATTGTGTCCTTCTGGCTGCTTGTAATATTTTCTCTTTGACTTGGGAGTTCTGGAACTTGGCTATAATATTCCTGGGTTTTTTTAAATCTCTTTCTGGGGGAGATCAGGGGATTCTCTCAATTTCTATTTTACTTTCTGATTCTAGGATATCAGGGCAATTTTCCTGTAGGAATTCTTTTTTTTTGTTTTGTTTTGTTTTTTTATTTCTTTTCAAGGCAATGGGGTTAAGTGGCTTGCCCAAGGCCACATGACTAGGGAATTATTAATTGTCTGAGGTCAAATTTGAACCCAGGTACTCCTGACTCCAAGGCCGGTGCTCTATTCACTGCACCACCTAGCTGCCCCCAGGAATTCTTTATAAATGAGGTCAAGACTCTTTTCCTGATCATGACTTTCAGGTATCCCAAAAATTTTTAAATTATCTTTCCTGAATCTGTTTTCCAGATCAGTTGTTTTTCAATGAGATATTTCATATTTTCTTCTAATTTTTCATTCTTTTGGTGTTGAACTATTGTATCTTGATTTCTCATAAAGTCATCAGCTTTATTTAGATCCATTCTATATCTGAAGGATTTGTTTTCCTCAGAGATTGCTTATCCCATCTGGCCAATTCTGCTTTTTAAAGCATTCTTTTCAATACCTTTTTTTTTTTAGGTTTTTGCAAGGCAAATGGGGTTAAGTGGCTTGCCCAAGGCCACACAGCTAGGTAATTATTAAGTGTCTGAGACCAGATTTGAACCCAGGTATTCCTGACTCCAGGGACGGTGCTTTATCCACTGCACCACCTAGCCGCCCCCTCTCAATAACTTTTTGAACTGTTTTATCAATTTGACCTAAGCTGGTTTTTAACATGTTATTTTCTTCAAAATTTTTTTGGATCTCTTTGACTAAGCTGCTAACTTTGTTTTCATGTTTTTCCTGCATCTCCCTCATTTCTTTTCCCAGTTTTTCTTATTTTTCCCTTACTTGATTTTCAAAATCCCCCAACTTCTATATTTCTTGGAGACTTTAGATGCAGAAGCTTGGACTTTCTCATCTTCTGATTGTGTGGTTTAGTCTTCCATGGGACCAAAGTAATTGTCTATGGTCAGATTCCTTCTTTTTAGTTTACTTATTTCCCCAGCCTGTGCCTGGATTTGGGGTGCCTCCTGAGCTTTTGAGTATTATTGGAAAAATCCACAAGGCCCACAATGTGTGAGACTCTGACTGCTCTCCTGGTCTATGAATGACCTTAAGCTCACCCCTCTGCCTTGGGGCTGTGAGGGGGGGAGTCACTGCTCTGGGGGCGCCTAGACTGTGACCAGGGTCTGAATGTGGTCAGAGCCCCAGAGCCCTATTCAATGGACAGAGGACAGATCTCAGCCATCACCCTCTACTCCCTTACCTTCCATTGACTGATTACTCTGGGCACAGCTGCCTGGAAGCTCCTGCTGTGTGACTCCATGGACCTACTCCTGTTTCCTGGATATGGGCTGCCACGACTGACAACACTGAGTACTGTGACCATGTTGAGTGACGTGACCACACTGAAGACCTGGGCTTCGCGCTATCTCTGGCTCAGGTCTCCCTGCTGATTTTCCAAGTTGTGCTTGGTGCTCCCTGGGGTACAGGTCAGGAAACTGCTTCTGCTGTCAGGAGCCACTGCTCCCAGGTGCCCTGGGACTACTCCTGGGAGGCTGAACTTCCTTCTCTCTGGCACAGCCACCCCTCCAATCCTATGGAACAGAGTTTTTCCTCTATTTTCCAGATTACCTTGGGATGGAGAATTGCCTCACCGAATCTTTCTGTGGTTTCTGTTTCTTGAAAATTTGATTAGAGTCATAATTTTAAGGTTTTTGAAATATTTTGGAGAGATCACCTAAGAGAAGCTCTTTTCCTGCAGCCCTCAAATTAAAAAAAAACAAGCCATTTCCCAATTGACAAATAGTCAAAGGATATGAAAAGGCACTTTACAGATGAGGAAATCAAAGCAATCTATAGTCATATGAAAAATTGCTCTAAATCATTACTTATTAGAGAAATGCAAATTAAAGCATCTCTGAGATACTACCTCACACCTCTCAGAGTGTCCAATATGACCAGAAAGGACAATGATCAATGTTGGAAGTGATGTGAGAAATCTGGGACACTAATGCATTGTTGGTGGAGCTCTCCTTTCTGGAGAGCAATTTGGAATTATGCCTAAAGGGCAAATGTGCATACCCTTTGATCCAGCAATACCACTACTGGTTCTATACCTTGAAGAGATTATGAAAAAGGATGAAATTATCACTTGTACAAAAATATTTATAGCAGCCCTCTTTGTGGTGGCAACGAATTGCAAATTAAGTAAATGTCCTTCAATTGGGGAATGGCTTAACAAACTGTGGTATTTATATGTCATGGAACACTATTGTTCTGTTAGAAACCAGGAGGGTTGGGAATTCAGGGAAACCTGGAAGGATTTGCATTAACTGATGCTGAGCAAGATGAGCAGAACCAGAAAAACATTGTACACCCTAACAGCAGCATGGGGGTGATGATCAACTTTAATGGACTTGCTTATTCTTTCAGTGCAACTACCAGGGACAATTTTGGCCTATCTGCAATGGAGAATACCATTTGTATTCAGAGAAAGAGCTGTGGAGTTTGAACAAAGACCAAAGACTATTACCTTCAATTTAGGAAAAAAAAATCTGTTATTTTATTATATAATTTTGCAAGCTCTTATACTTTAGTTTTCTTCCTTAAAGATATGATTTCTCTATCATCACATTCAACTAAGATCAGTGTGTACCATGGAAACAATGTAAAGACTAACAGAATGCCTTCTCCAGGGGGTGGGGTCATGGAAGCAAGAATAGGGGGAAAAAATTATAAAACTCAAAATAAATAAAATCTTTCTAAAGAAAAAAAAGAATTAAAATTTCAAGGCAAAGGGGCAGCTAGGTGGTGCAGTGGATAAAGCACAGGCCCTGGAGTCAGGAGTACCTGGTTTCAAATCCAGTCTCAGACACTTAATAATTACCTAGCTGTGTGGCCTCGGGAAAGCCACTTAACCCCATTTGCCTTGTCAAAATCTAGGAAAAAAAAAACATTTCAAGGCAAAATTAGAAAAAAATAGGAGAAAATGTTAGGGAAGACATTGTCTGTTATTTCTGATCCCCGATAAGCAAGGGTGTGCTGGTGAATGTTTAACAGTCAGTATTCTGAGAGAAAAATGTGCATGGTACATATTTTTAGTTTTAATCTGCATTATTGATATTTCCCCATAACTTGCTAAGCATTTAGCAAAACAATATATCAAATCTCAATTTGTAACATTTATTTATTTCCAAGGGTAAATGCTCACACTGAAAATTTTAAAATTGTCTCTCTTATTCTAGTATATCCCAACTTTCGGTTCTTGGGATATAATGATAGATGAAGCATGATCTGTTAATAAATGTATATTACTTTAGCCTAATACATTACAGATATTCAACTAGAACATTGTGAGACTTAACCTCTTTGCTACCCCTAGTTCCAGTCTCCATACGGCAGCAGAGCAGGATATTGATGATTTGCGTGGTTTTCAGAAATCTGCCAAACTGGAGAGGCCTTTACTCAATGTGATTGGGATATTTTAATGCCTTTAGGTCACCAGAAATTTGCCTCAAATGAGGCAGGGGACAAAAAAAAGTCCCAAGGATAGCTGGTTGCTTTGTTGGGAATACTAATCCTTATTGTGGGGAAATGGGGAACTCTAATCCCTATCATATCTTTTTATTCAACCCATCACTCTCTTGAATTTATACCTATAAATAACTCCAGATGGATGTCTCATAGCTATTTCAAACTTAACATGTCTAAAAGAGAACTCATAATCTTTTCTCCAAAACTTTCCTTTCTCCCTAAAGTCCTTATTAATTTTGGAAAACATCATCTTTTTTTTTATCTTAGCATGAAGACAGCCCCTAGTTCTTTTTTATTTTTTTTTGTTTTGCATTTCTTTTAATTTATTTTTTTAAAGATTTTATTTATTTTGAGTTTTACAATTTTTCCCCCAATCTCACTTCCCACCCCCCAGAAAGCAATTTGTCAGTCTTTACATTGTGGAAAACATCTTTTGAGGCATCTGGGTTTGCTACATTTCCCCTCTTCTCCTTATATTTAATCAGTTCTCAAGTTTTGTTAATTTTTTCTCCACAATATTTCTGATCCATTTCCTTCAGGACTTCATTGCTTCATGACTGGACACTTACGATGACCCAAGTCTCTCCCTTCTTTAATGTATCTTCCACACAGATGCTAAATTGATATTCCTAAATCCCACTTCTGATCATGGAACTCCCCTTTTCAAGAAACTCCAATGGCTCCACAGACTCCTCTGTTTGGTTTTTAAAGTTTTATAATCTGGCTCCAATTTACATTCCAGTCTTTTTCCCATTACTCTCTTTACATACTCGATTTTCCAGCCAAACTTGACTAGTTGCTGTTTCCATAAATGACTTTCCTTTTTTTTGTTTCCCCATCTTTGCTATTTCTCATGCTTGCAATGCACCCACCCCCTCTTCATCTAAACTCTGTAGAATTATTACCTCCCTTCAAAGTTCACTGTAAGTGCCACTTTCTACCAGAAAATTTATCCAAATAGCAGCCCATTTCTGGTAACCTCCCATCAGAAATTACTTTGTATATATTTTAATTTACACTGTCCTTTTGGTTTGTATTCTAAATATCCACATATTAGATGCTAAATAAATGCTTAGTGAGTGAATGAATCTTCTTGATACAGTTTGAACCTATAACAGTCTCTATATGGCATGGAGTATTATTGTCCATGTATGAGGAGGGGTCTGCTGCCTGATCCTTTCATGTGCTCTGGTGCCCCACTAATGGATGTAGTGACTTCTGGTTGATCCCTGTGTAGGGGTGGGTGTCACAGAGGATTGGTGACCAAGTCAAGAGTCATTTATTCTTTGGACTATAGTAAGGGAAGTTTCTTTCAAGGTGGAGCATTTGTTGGACAGTCAACACTAGATCACTCTGGGACTTGTACCAAAGGGAGTTGGAGGCAAGGGGAAGTCATTCTCCAGCTTATCCTCCTCTACCTCCTGTCCCACTAAAGGCAATTGCATTACATTCATGGGGTAAGCAATACATATATATATATATACATATATATATATATATATGCATATATATATATATATATATATATAATATACCTAGAGAAGTCTAATGTCTAATACTAGATCTGTTGTACCTTGGCTGTCTCTTGTTTTCTGTTTCCCTTGGCATGGGACACAAAACAGCCATCCTAAAAGAAGTAAACATCCAACCTTTGCAACTAGCTCTCTCATTTTTATTTTTTTTAATTTTTTTAATTTTTAAATTTTTTTTAGCTTTTTGCAAGGAAAATAGGGTTAAATGGCTTGCCCTAGGCCACAAATATAGGTAATTATTAAGTTTCTGACACCAGATTTGAACCCAGGTACTCCTGACTCCAAGGCCGGTGCTTTATCCACTACACCACCTAGCCACCCCATCTCTCATGATTTTGAAAGAGCCTAGCATATCTGAATTGGGTGTTGGTTGTCCAGTAGGAAGTACTTCCTGCAATGACACCCTTTTTGGGGTTAATGATGACCATAGCCATACCCCAGATAGTCAAGAAAAGTCTGGACTTTGACTTGCTAGTAAGACAGGGCAGATTGGGGCAAAAGTGAATTTGTTCAGCAATACTGAGATCTTTCCTACTTCTCAGGAGAGTATACTATTTTATGAACATATAAATGTGTATTTATGAGTCTTTTGTGTTTTAAGCATTTATTTTACAATGGAAGAAATAAATAACTGTCATAGCTGATAGCTATTCTAAAGTGAGTACCTTTCAAGAAGGATTCTGTTAATCTCCTTTTAAGGACACCTGAGCCAAACCAAAGTTTAGTGTTAGAAATTTTCCCTAGGACTCCTGAAGAGAGGTATAATAAGCAGGAAGATGTGAAAATAAGCATCATCATTATCATCATCATCATCATATCATCATAATTAGCATTTATAATATATATATATATATATATATATATCGAGAGAGAGAGAGAGAGAGAGAGAGAGAGAGAGTGCTTTAAGGTTTAAAATTTGCAATTATTGATACAGAGAAAGGTGGGCATAGGGGGGTGATGAGATCAGTTGGAGACAAACTTTGTAAATCTTTTGTTTGCATCGTAAAAGGAATCTTCCTTTATCATCTAATTTAGGCTACACCTGAGAAACTGACCTTCAACTTGAATTGCATTGCTTTTCTGGGGCAGCCAGGAAGCACAGGTCCTAGAAGACCACCCAAAAGGGTCCTCCTCCCCAAAAGGCAAATCTCCAATGATGGACTTGGGTCCGTCCCAGGTCACCACCCCTTCCCACGGACTCAGGGAGAGAACTTAAGAGAAAGGAGGAAAGGGCTCACTCTTTTTTGACCTTCCAGTCTCATGCTGAATGCTGGCCAGCTATGTGGTCTTCTCTTTAAATTCTTTCTAACTTTTCTATCCCTTTCTTAATATGCTATAGCTTCCTTTAATAAATTTCTATTTTCTTTCCAAAACCTGCATTCCCGAGTCTGAGTCACGATTCCTCGCAGGGCAGAACTGAACCCAAGAAACAAATCATTGGCAACATTATGATCACAATTTCCCCCCTCACAATGCCCTTGGGAAATAGGTGCAATTATTTTTATTTTAAAGATGGGGGAAACTGAGACAGACAGTGATTAAATGATTTGCGTGGAGTTATATAGCTTATAAGTATCTGAGATCGGATTAGAACTCAGATCTTCCTGACTCTAGATTAGGAGGATGAAACTAGAGAATTTGGGTTTTCCAAGAGAGAGAAAGGGAAAGTAATATGTATTTTTATAGCATCTACCATGTACCAAAGCAATGTGCTAATGTTTTACAACTATTATCTCATTTGAATCTTGCAGCAACTGTAGAAAGCAAATACTAATGTTACCTCCATTTTATAGTGGAGGGAACTGAGACAGAGTTTAAGTGACTTGCCCAGGGTCACATAGCTAGTGAGTGTCTAAGACTAGATCTGAACTCAGGTTTTCCTGGGACAGGCACTCTAACCACTGGACCATATTGGTTCTTGTCCTTCATTATTGAAAAAAAAATCAAAATTATGTAAGTTATAGTGCATCCAATGGTGATTGATCAGACCAACAGGAACTCAGAATGCTCTATCACAAATCAGGCACAAATAGTTCATGTGAACACCTGGGGTGGGTATACCACTCCTACACATCTCACGTTTCTTTTGAGCTGCTTCAATTCTGCCATGCTTATAGAGCACTGCACCCTCTCTGATAAAGGCATGCCATGTTGGGAGGTCTTGTGCCGGAGTCTCCCATGCTTCACAATCAATTTCAAAGTTCTTAAGGGAAACCTTAAGAGTGTATGGCTTTTTGTGATACCCCTGTGAGAGCTTGCCCTATTTTATTCATAAAATAGTCTTTTTTAGCAAGTGTACATTTGGTTTTCAAATAATGTGGCCAGTCCATTGGAGTTACATTCTCTATAGTAACAGCTGTTGGATATTTGGCTCAAGAAATGACCGTTTCTTGTCCTGCCAGGTGATCTTCAGAATCTTCTTAAGACAATTTAAATGGAAACAATTCAGGTTCCTAGCATGGTGCTGGTAGATTGTTCAGGTTTTACTGCCTGGGAGAGGGGTGTCTCCTAAGCTAGCTGTGAAAAAATCATAAGATAGCTCCCAGCAGGGCACCTGTGAACTAGGAATTTGGGGAGTGATTGTGCTTAAGAAGGGTCCTTCTCAGTGAGTCTATTTGTTTTCCCCCCTATTTTAGCATCAGAATGCCATTAGAAGTTCTTCAGTCAAGAAGGTGGTAAGATAGCATATGGGGGGGAAAAATGAACTCTTCAGAACTGGGAGACACAATTTGCAGAACTATGCAAACTGCTTCAGGCTATGCAATTCCTTACCCATCCTTCTCCTCTTGTGCAGGAAGCAGATACTTTTCAATAGTAGCATTTCAGATTTGAGTTTTGCTGTTCTTCTGTTTGCCTTTTCTGACAAAGGTGTTGTTATTTACAAACATATGACTCTTTTATTCTAAAAATAAGGCAAATGAATTCAACCATATTAGTCTAAACTAGGATAGTAAAAATATGGTTCATTATATATTATGATAATAATCTGTGTGCCGATTCAGGGATGATGGTAGGTTTGGAGATGTGAGTTAGGGGGAAATGGGAGGGAAGAAAGGTGTTAGAGGGTGATCTGAAAGGGCTTATCATTTTCCTTGCCTTTGGTCTGCCATTCTTCAAAGATTCATAAAAAAGGAACTCATTGCTTCAGGGATACATTTTTTTTCCATAGTGGATTGGTCCTTACTGTAGGATCCAAATTTCTAACTTCTAAATTTAGCAATTTTGTTATTTGCTCACATTCACATAATGTTCTACAATTATACTTTTTGGTAATTCCCCCCCCCCCTTACAACCACCCCTGCCCCATCACATTTCACAAGCATGTATTGAGTACCTATCATATTGTAGACCTTAGGGCAAGGCAATGGTGATACAAAGGCAAAAATAACCAGCTCCCTCTCTCTCTACTTGCCTTTTACTAAGAGGAACAATGTGTACACAAAGAAGCACAGAGAGATATAATACTCTCCAATCTGGGCTGGGCAGAGACTGCATTTACAGATGGCTTTTCAAACTAGCTTAGTGCTGAAAGATTTGAAGTTTGAGGATGCTGACCTAACAGACTTTGGGTTGTCATGTTGATCTCTGTAATGGCAGCAAAAGAAGGAGGCTGCTGCAGAACAGATTACTCATTGAGTCAGGAAGACTTATAAAAGAAATGACTATGGGGCGACTAGGTGGTGCAGCGGATAGAGCACCGGCCCTGGAGTCAGGAGTACCTGAGTTCGAATTTGACCTCAGACACTTAATAATTACCTAGCTGTGTGGCCTTGGGCAAGTCACTTAACCCCATTTGCCTTGGGGAGGGAAGAAATGACTACCTCTCCTCCTCTTTACTGAGAGTGTTAGGACTCTTCAAGCTTATCCTTGCCACCTAAGGAGAAATAATGAAATGTGAATCACATGGCAGCTTCCACAAACTTAAGTGAATTTGAAATTGTATACAGAGCCCTAACTGTTCCTTTTTTAAACATAGATGAAGGAAGAGATGATCTTGAGATGGACATTTCTGAATTTTGGAAGCAATCTGGTGAGTTTAAGAGTTCAGTACTCCTAAGACAGAAGGTACAGATCAGAGAAACATTTCCCAGTAGTTACAACACCCATCTTGAGAGGATAACAGTGACAGTGAGGCAGAGGAAAGATGAAGAGAATTGTAAATGTAGAAACTGGGTAGAGATGTAAATTGACTCCCACCTATTCTTTTTTTTTAAGGTTTTTGCAAGGCAAATGGAGTTAAGTGGCTTGCCCAAGGCCACACAGCTAGGTAATTATTAAGTGTCTGAGACTGGATTTGAACCCAGGTACTCCTGACTCCAGGGCCGGTGCTCTATCCGCTGCGCCACCTAGCTGCCCCCTCTTTACTATTTTAAAAAACAAAACAAAACAAAACAAAACCTTTCCCACTTCATTAAATATCTTTGCTTTGGGTTTATGTTAATTGTGAAAAAAAAGGTCACTCTCTGGTTATCCAGTCAGATTACTCAAAGATTTTTTTTTAGACTACAAGACAGTGGGAGACTGTGTCTATCTCAAGGGCAAGACTGTCTCAAAGGGCCACCTAGCCACCCCAGAACTCCCACCTATACTTGAGATGTAAATTGACTAGAAGTAGAGAATTATGATTGTAACAGAAACAATTTGTAATCTTAAAGGCTGCTCATATTGGGTGGAGAGCCTCATTCTTGATGCACCAGTGATTCATCCTTTAATGTAAAATTTGTATCCTGATCTTCTTAGGCTTTATTTACTCTCTACCTAATTCCTGGTCCAGTAAGAGAAAGGGAGTTCACATTTTGCCCTCTGGATGAGAGGCAAGACATAAAATCCTAAATTGTTGGACTCCAGCTCAGGACTGCAGTATTCTCTGACCTGTGGTCCAGCTTGTTGGCTGTTTCTCTCTTTCTCTCTCTCTCTCTCACATTCTCTCTCTCATTCTCTCTCATTCTCTCTCTCTCTCTCTCTCATTCTCTCTCTCATGCTTTTCCGAGTCTGAATAATGATTCCTCATAGGCAGATCCAAATTCAAGTAGCCAGTGACTACAGTAGGAGGAAATAAATGTGAAATACCTTTTAATTATCCTTCAAAACATTCTGAAGTTTTACATATCTCTTAGAGTAATATAAATAGTTATAAAGTCACTGTCATAGTCAATCAACACTGGTGTTAAGCATTTCTTTGGCATGAAGAAAATAAAATTAATAGGTGGCCAATAGCTGATCTACATTGTATACTGAATACCTTTCAACTCTCTTGGAAGACCCTACTCATTTGCTAAATTTAAACTTTATTTAAATGATTCTTCTCAGGAATGAAGAGTGAAAGTCAGAGAATGCAGGTTAAAATATCCTTTGATTTCTTTCTTTAGAGGCTAGTCTCTAATAGGATGAATCCTCCTTTAAGGTCAAGATGATGACAGGGAAATGAACGGTACCACCATAAAGAAAAGGGTTCTTAGGGGCAGCTAGGTGGCGCAGCGGATAGAGCACCGGCCCTGGAGTCGGGAATACCTGAGTTCAAATTCGGCCTCAGACACTTAATAATTACCTAGCTGTGTGGCCTTGGGCAAGCCACTTAACCCCATTGCCTTGCAAAAAAAAAAAAGAAAAAAGAAATTGGGGCAGCTAGGTGGCATCGTGGATGAAGCACCGGCCTTGTCAGGAGTACTTGGGTTCAAATCTGGTCTCAGACACTTAATAATTACCTAGCTGTGTGGTCTAGGGCAAGCCACTTAACCCCATTTGCCTTGCAAAAACCTTAAAAAAAAGTTGTAAAAAAAAGAAAAGGGTTCTTGGAAGTGAAAAACTCAGGACTATTCACAGAAGTTGTTGGGAGCCAGGGTCTCTAAAGCTGTTTGACACAGTCACAGCAAGAAGACTCAAGGCAATCACACTGCCTGATGGAACATTGCCTTCATATATATCTATATCTATATCTATATCTATATCTATATATATATGTATGTATGTATATATATATATACCATGCATACCAATATTTATAGGTCTATTATTGATTGCAATATTTACTCATCCTAATAGTGAAATGACTATAAAGGAAGGATTTCAGAAAAATTCCTTGAATAAAACAGATTATAAACTCTGTCCAAATTTAACAGGACTACCTCTCCCTGAGGCATACAAAAGGCTTCAACATTATGATATTTCTGGAAAACCCAACACTGGGAATTCCAAGGAGATGTCAGAATATATACAGGGAATACAGATACAAGATGAATCAGATAGAATTCCAGGGAAATTAATAGTTTTGCCCCCCTTATCATACACAAGAATATATGAAAAAGATGGTGAGAAAATAGTACAGGTGACCGATATGTGAACTCCAGCAGCCTTAGTTTCATGGGAAAGAATAAAAAGGTCACAGAAACCGTGGTTTCTACCAACAAGGCCTGAAAGAAAAATTGGTTATTGTAAGAGTTAACAGATGAGTGGACAAGCAAAAAGACCCTCACTATAGATTGTTAAGGAAGTATATTGAAAAACATTACTTACACAGAAAATATAAAAAACTTTCCAATAAAAGAATTGCTTAATTAATAACTTTAAATAAATTAACAATTATACAATGTAGTAATAAATAAGGTAACAGGTTGAGGTCATCATGG
This sequence comes from Macrotis lagotis, assembly GCF_037893015.1. NCBI lineage: Eukaryota > Metazoa > Chordata > Mammalia > Peramelemorphia > Peramelidae > Macrotis > Macrotis lagotis. The sequence continues at coordinate 249,428,392 of NC_133659.1, forward strand.
TCTGAGTAGGGATAAGAAATCAATCAACTACATGATTATTAATAAACTTTTAATCACATGATTAAAACTTGTAACCACATGAATTATATGATTAATGATGAAAATTGTACAGTTTTGTAACCAAGGAAATGATCTTAGCTTGCTTGCTTGAAGCATATATGATTCTGAGACTATAAAAATAAATCCAAGCAGCTGACAGTCAACCTGCTCCTGCCTTTACCCCTTTGTTGACTCAATGCATTTCCCCAACTCTATCCCTCCTGTCAGGTTCCAAGGACCTGGTGGAGGCTGGACCCCCGCAGAAGTAATATAGACCTAGGGAAGAATTTAGTTACAAGCACAGAAATAACCTAGGAAAGAACTTAGAGGAAAGAACAGAGAAGTAAATGGCAGAGAGCCCAGGAGAGGAAAGAAGAAAAGCTTAGATCAGCATAAATCCAGTCATATGGAACTGGGGCTATATTGCTCCAGCAGCAAGGACCAAGAGCACTTGGTTCCAATTTAGAGACTGGTCATTCTGCAAAGAAGAAAAGAGAAAAAGAGAGAGCTCCAGTCTGAGGATCTTGCTTAAATACATTTCCATAGTGGGTTGGACAAGGGTGGTGCTAGGGAAGTGGTTTAACACCTAGTTCCAGGTATTCTCCAATATGTTTGCCACAGGGGCAGTCCCCCAAGGAATAACTAAGACAGTACTCCTTGTGAATGGTTGGCATTCTAAGCACTAGTCTTTCCTGTCCCAAAGAAGCGAGTCCAACATGTCTATTTCCCTGTGCCTCGTTTCAGAGACCCTCCACAAACTCCTTGATCCAGTTGTGGTTGTTTTTTAAAATTATTTTATTTTTTCCAAATTGCATGTAAAAATCATTTTTAACATTATTTTTCCAAATTTTGAGTTCCCAATTATCTTTCCCACCCCACTTTCCTCATTGAGAAAGCAAGCAATTTGATATAGGTTACATATGTGGAATCATGCAAAACATATTTTCATATTGGTTATGTTGTGAAAGAAAATACAAGCCAAAAAAAAAAAAGCCAAACCCAAGTCAAGAAAATAAAGTTGAAAAAAAAATGCTTCCCTTGGCATTCAGATGCCATTAGTTCTTTCTCTGTAAGTGGATAGCAATTTTCATCATAAGTCCTTTAGAATTTTCTTGTATCTATACAATATGGAAACAAAATAAAGAATGACAAATTGCTTTCTGTGGGGGAAAATTGTAAAACTCAAAATAAATAAAATTTTTAATAGAATTTTCTTGTATCATTGTATTGTTGAGAATAGCAAAGTCCTTCAATATATGCAAAGTTTTGCTTCTGCTAACTTCACTTTGTAGTAGTTCATGTAAACCTTTTCTGGAACATTCTGCTCATCATTTCTTCTGGCAAAAAGCATTGCATCACATTCATATACCACAACTCGTTCATTGTTAGGCATACCCCCAATTTCCAATTGTTTGCCTCTACAGAAAGAGTGATGACCTCCATGACTTTGCCTTAAAAAATTAAACATGTGTTAATCTTCACAGTTTGTTCTAATAAGGGACAAATGTCTCATGAAAGAACAAAACAGAATTAGATTAACATGAATATTTATTAACATATGCATTCTCTAAATTGATTATGCATGTGTGTATGGGGTCCAGCTAGAAAACCAGACCCCAAAATAGAGTTTTTGAAGAAGGATTCTTATACTTTTCCACTAAAGAAGGATCTGAAAAACTACTTCAGATTTTGTCCATCAAGGAAGCATCAACTTAGGGTACAGGGTACAGGAGTACGATATCAGATGTTCCATTAAAAAGAGCACCTTTAGGGGAAAATTGGAGTTGGGAGAATCTTGAATTCAAATCTAACCTCAGACTGGATACTTTATTTTTTAAATTTATTTTCATATTTCCAAATTACAAAATTTTCCTCTACCCTCCCTTCCCAGCCCCACCTCCCCTCAGCAGGGAACAGTCAAGTTAGCATTTTACATGCATATTTTGTTAAACATATTTACAAATTAATGATTTTTGGCATGAGGAATTAGGATTAAGGGAAAGAGATGCATAAAAGATAATTTTTATAAAGTGTTCATCACAGTTGGTAAGGGTGTTTTTTTTTTTCTGTGTGTTTTCTTTGGTTTTGTTCTTCTTCCTCTGGTTGTGGATAATATAACCCACAACCAGTCAAATAGAGTTGTACCAGCTCTCTGAACTGTGGAGAGGGGTTGCTTCCATCAAGGTTGTTCATCTCATAATGTTGTTGATGTGTACTTTGTTCTCTTGGCTTTTCTCCTTTTGCTGAGCATCAGATCCCGTAAGTCATTGCATGCTTCTCTAGAGTCCAACTATTCATGGTTTCTTAGAGAACAATAATATTCCATAATATTCACATACCATAGTATATCATGTACCTTATTTAGCCATTCCCCAATTAATGGGCATACCCTCAATTTCCAATTCTTTGCCACTACAAAAAGAGCTGCTATGAATATTTGGGAACATGTAGGACTTTTCCCACTCTTTACATTTTCTTCTGAATATAGTCCTAGAATTGGAATTTCTGGGATTAAAGATATGAACAGTTTTGTTGCTCTTTGGTCATAGTTCCATATTGCTCTCCAGAATGGTTGGATCCATTCACAACTCCACCAGCAAAGCATCAATATCCCAATCCTCCCACAATCTCTCCAACATTGATCATCTTCCCTTTTTCTCATCTGGGCTAATGTAATAGGTGTGAGATAATACCTCATGGCTGTTTTAATTTGCATTTTTCTAATCAATAATGATTTGGAGCATTTTTTCATATGATTATATATAGCTTTAATTTCCTCATTTGAAAACTATCTGTTCATATCCTTTGACCATTTATCAATTGGGGAATGACTGTGACTTTATAAATTTGATGCAATTCTCTATATATTTTAGAAATGAGACCTTTATCAGAACTCCTGGTTGTGAAGATTGTTTCTCAGCTTTTTGCTTTTCTTCTAATTTTGGCAGCATTGATTTCATTAGTGCAAAAACTTTTTAATTCAATATAGTCAAAATCATTCATTTTTTCAGTTTGTAATGTGCTCTAAATCTTGTTTGGTCATAAATTTATCCCTTTTCCACATATCAGATAGATAGAGTATTTTTTAATCTATTAATTTAGCTATGGTATTGCTCTTTATGTCTAAATCCTATACCCATTTTGACCTTATTTTTGTATAGGGGGTGAGATGTGGGTTTATGCCTGGTTTTTGCCATGTTATTTTCTAGTTTTCCCCAACAATTTTTGTCAAATAGTGAACTCTTACCCCAGAGACTGATGTCTCTGGCTTTGTCAAATAGTCATTGCTGTAGCCATTTACTGCAGTTTCTTTTGAACCTCTCCTAATCCACTGATCCATTCCTCTATTTCTTAACCAGTACCAGCAGTTTTGATGACTGTTGCTTTATAGTATAGAGATCTGGTAGAGCTAGGCCACGTTCCTTTCCTTTACATTTTTTTCATCAGTTCCTTTGCTATTTTTGCCCTTTTGTTGATCCAGATGAGAATTTTGTTACTATTTTTTTTTCTAGCTTGGCAAAGTAGTTATTTGGTAGTTTGGTATGGCACTGAATAAGAAATTTAATTTGGATAGAATTGTCATTTTTATTATATTAACTCTACCTAACCATAAGCGTTTGACATTTTTAGAATCATATGTTCATAGTTTCTGGGTTTGTCTTGGAAGGTAGATTCCCAAGTATTTAATGTTGTCTACAGTTATTTTATATTTTTAACTTTTAAATTTGTTCATTTATTTTGAATTTTACAATTTTCCCCTAATCTTGCTGCCCTTCCCTCACCCCCCCACAGAAAGCAGTCTGTAAGTTTTTACATTGCTTCCATGGTATACATTTATGTAAGTTGAATGTGATGAGAGAGAAATCATATCATTAAGGAAGAAACATAAAGTATAAGAGATAGCAAAATTACATAATAAGATCACTTTTTGAAAAAAATTTAAAGTAATAGTCTTTGGTCTTTATTCAAACTCCACAATTCTTTCTCTGGATACAGATGGTATTCTCCATCACAGATACCCCAAATTGTGCCTGATTGTTGCACTGATGGAATGAGCAAATCTATTAATGTTGATCGTCACCCCTATGTTGCTGTTAGGGTTCTACAGTTATTTTAAATGGAATTTCTCTATCTCTTGTTCTTGGGCTTTGTTGTTCATATATATTGAAATGCTGATGATTTATGTGGATTTATTTTCTATCCTGCTATTTTGCTGAATTTGTTAATTGTTTCAATGAGTTTTTTAAATGATTTTCTTGGGTTCTCTAAGTATGTCATCATATTATCTTCAAAAAGTGAAAGTTTTGTTTCCTCATTGCTAATTCTGGTTCCTTCCATTTCTTTTTCTTCTCTTATTGCTACTGCTAGCATTTCTAAATACTGAATTGAATAGTAATGATGATAATGGGCATCCTTGTTTCACCCCTGGATTTATTAGAAATGCTCTGAGTTTATTCTCATTACATAAAATATTTGTTGATATTTTAGACAGATATTATTTATTATTTTAAGGAAAACTCCATTTATTCCTAAACTTTCTAGTGTTTTATTAGAATTGGATGCTGTATTTTATCAAAGGCTTTTTCAGCATCAATTGAGATAATCATATGACTTTTATTGGTTTTACTATTGATATGATTAATTATGTTGAGTGTTTTCCTAAACCTGCCTGGTATAAATACAACCTGATCATGGTGTATTATCCTGGTAATAACTTGTTTTTTAAAATTGTTTCTTAGATGTTTGGTAAAAATTCCCTTGTAAATTCATTTGGACTGGAGACTTTTTCTTAGGAAGTTTATCAATGGTTTCTTCAATATTTTTTTTTCTGAAATAGGGTTATTTCAGTAATTTATTTCCTCTTCTATTAATCTGGGCAGTTTGTATTTCTGTAAATATCCATCCATTTTGCTCAAGTTGTCCAATATATTGGCATATAGTTTGGCAAAGTAGTTTCAAATTATTTCTTTAATTTCCTCCTCCTTAGTGGTCTGTTTACCCTTTTCATTTTTGATACTAGTAATTTGGTTATTGTCTTTCTTTTTTTAATCAAATAAACCAGAGGGTTTTCTATTGTATTGGCTTTTTCATAAAACCAACTCTTAGTTTTATTTATGAGATCAAAGGTTTTCTTGCTTTCCATTTTATTAATCTCTCTCTTGATTTTCAGAATTTCTAATTTGGTATTTAATTGGGGTTGCTTAATTTGTTCTTTTTTTCTAGTTTTTTTAAGTTGCATATCTAATTCATTGATCTCCTCTTTCTCTATTTTATTCATGTAAGCATTTAGAGTTATAAAATTTCCCCTTAAAATTGCCTTGGCTACATTTCATAAATTTTGGTATGATGTATCATTATTATCATTTTCTTGGATATAATTATTGATTATTTCTGTTATTTACTGTTTGATCCACCCATTGTTTAAGATAAAGTTATTTAATTTCTTATCAGTTCTTGGTTTATCTTTCCTTGACCCTTTATTACATGTAATTTTTATTGCATCATGGTCTGAGAAGTGTGTATTTATTATTTCTTCCTTTCTGCATTTGATTCTAAGGTTTTTGTGCCCTAGTACATGGTCAATTTTGGTGAAGGTACAATGTACTGCCGAGAAAAAGGTATATTTTTTTCTATTCCAGTTCAGTTTTCTCCAGAGGTCTATCATATCTAAGTTTTCTAAGATTTCATTCATCTTCTTTAACTTCTTTCTTGTTTATTTTGTTGTTAGATTTATCTAGTTCTGAGAGAGGGAGAATGAGGTCTCCAATTATTAAAGTTTTGCTGTCTGTTTCTCCTTGTAATTCACTCAGTTTTTCCTCTAGGAATCTGGATGCTATATCATTAGGTGCATACATGTTTAGTAATGATATAGCTTCATTTCCAATGATACCTTTTAAGAAGATGTAGTTTCCTTCCTTTATCCCTTTTAATGAGATTGATTTTTGCTTTTGCTTTTTTCTGAGATTAGGATTGCTACCCCAGATTTTTTTTACTTCCACTGAGGCATAATATATTTTGTTACAACCTTTTACCTTTATCCTGTGTGTATCTCTCTGCTTCCAATGAGTTTCTTATAAACAACATATTATAGAATTCTGGTTTATAATCCACTCTGCTATCTGCTTCCATTTTATGGGACAGTTCATCCCATTCACATTCACAGTTAAGATTACTAATTCTGTATTTCCCTCCATGCTATCTTTCTCCATTTATATTTATCTCTTTCTTTTTCCCTTATTCCTCCTCACCAAAACTTTAACTAGCTGTGTGACCTTCACCAAGTCGTTTAACCCCATTGCCCCACAAAACAAAAAAAGACTCCCCCCCAAAAAAAGAGTGCAAAAGACCTCCATAAAGAAATGTGAATCTTGCCCCTTCAGGAGGTGAGCCCACCCAGTAACCACTGACACAATATCCAATTCTTCGCCAACACAAACAGAGCTGCTATGAATATTTTTGTATACAAGTGATGTTTTTACCCATTTTGTATGTGTAAGAGCTGCTATGAATATTTTTGTATACAAGTGATGTTTTTACCCATTTTGTACGTGTAAGTCCATTTCCCGTTTTTGGTGTCTCTTTGGAATGCAGACCTAGAAGTGTTAATGCTGGTCAAACAGTATAGACCAATATGGAGTTGTGAACTGATCCAACCATTCTAGATAGCAATTGCCCAGGTGTCCAAAGGGCAATCAAATTATGCATTGATGTGAGGTGGTACCACAGAGCATTTCTATATTACTATAGATTGTTTTGATATTCTATGTGAAAACTGCCTGTTTATATCCTTTGATCATTTATCACTTGGGGAATGACATATATTCTTATAAATTTGACCTAGTTCTCTATACTTTTGAGAAATGAAGCATTTATCAGAGAAGCTTACTGTAAAATTCTCATGCCCACTCCCCTAGTTTTCTCCTTTCTTTATAATCTTGGCTGCATTGATTTTGTTTGTGCAAAAATTTTTAAATTTTATGCAACCAAATTATGCATTTCTCATCATATAATGTTCTCTATGTCTCATTTGATAGTAAATTCTTCCCTTATCCACAGATCTGACACAAAGTATTCCTTGCTTCCCTAATTTGCTTATGTTATTGCCCTCTGTGTTTAAATCTTTAGGTATTTTGACCTCATCCTGGTAAATTGTGGGAGATGTTTGCCTATATATGGTTTCTGCCAAACTGCTTTCTAGTTTTCCCAGTTGTATTTGTTCAAAAGTTAGTTCTTATCCCAAAATCTTAGACCTTTGCATGGGAAAAAAAAGGTAGATTACCGTGGTATTATGTATCTAATCTGTTCTACTGGAAATATTTCTTAATTAGTACCAGATTGTTTCAATGATTACCACTTTGTGATAAGTAAATCTGAGATCTGGTGGCTAGACTATCTTTCTTCACATTGTCTTCATTGATGCCTTGATATTATTTGACATCATCTCCCAGATGAATTTTGTTTCCCTTGATATTTTTGACATCATCTTCCAGAGGAATTTTGTTATGATTTTTTCTAGCTTCTATAAGATAATTCTTTGATTCCTATGACACTGAATAAGTAAATAAACTTAGAATTGTCATTTTTATTATGTTGGCTTGGCCTACAGATAAGCAATGAATATTTCTCCATTTGTTTAGATCTGACTTCTGTAAGACAGTTTTCTGATTATCTTCTAAGTTGTTTTGGGTTGGAGAATTGTTTTACTAGCCCTTTGTTGGTTCCACTACTCCAGAATTTTTTTTGAGAATTATCTTAATTTCACTTTTAGGAAATTTTAGAAGAACTCAGGTGAGTAACTACCTTTACTCTACTACCCCCATTTGTGACTATTTTTGTAAAATAAATTTTTATTTGTACATATTGCTTTAACATAGCCTACATTTCTCAGAATTTCTCTCATTCCCCCCAAAGAATCATCTCATGTTACAAAGAATCTTCCTTTAAAAAAAAAAAAAGATGATTTTAAAGATCAACAAAACTAATCAATACTTCAAAAAAAAAATCTGAAAATATATGTATAGGTTTTCCTACATCTGCAAAGAATTGGAGTGAAGTATTTTCTTATGTCTCTTCGGTAGGCAAAGTGGAGAAAGTGCTGGACCTGGAGTCAGGAAGATTTGAGTTCAAATATGTCCTCAGATATTAGCTGTATGTCACTTAAATTTCATTTCTTTTTTTAAAATTAATTTAAAATTATTTATTTTTCTAATTACATGTAAAGAAAGTTTTCAGCATTCATTTTTCTGTAAGGTTGTGAATTCTACATTGTTCTCCCTCCCTCTCTTCCCTAATCCCTTCCCCTGACAATGTACAAATTGATAATATATTAACCTTAATTCCTTCAACTATAAAATGGATATTATTATAGTATCTACCTTACAAGGATTTTTTGTGAGAATCAAATGAGATCATTTTTTGTGTCATCTAAACACTTTTCTTCTCCTTTCTTCTTTGGGATAATATTTTTTCTTTGTAAATTTTAGTTGTAGCTTTTAGTGTGTTTACACAGAACAAATATGGTCATTTCTTTTGTTTGTTTGTTTGTTTTGCAAGGCAATGGAGTTAAGTGGCTTGCCCAAGGCCACACAGCTAGTTAATTATTAAGCATCTGAGGCAGGATTTGAACTCAGATACTCCTGACTCCAGGGCCGGTGCTCTATCCACTTTGCCACCTAGCCACCCCGAAATATGGTCATTTCAAGAAGATCAAGAGGACAACTGGGAAGATCAGGAAAGGCTTCTTATAAAAAATGGTGCCTGAGCTGGGTTTAGAGAGAAAGGGGAAAAAGGAAATCATTCCACAAAGGTCTTAATCTAAGTTTCCCCATACTTCTCTTAATTCATATCATTTTTGGAGTTATGATAATATTTTGGGGTTTTTTAGGGTGACTTCAATACCTGCTATATTTGACTGCACCAAAATTTTCTTTTTTTTTTTTTGAGCAAAAAAAGAAAGTTTATTTTGTTTTTTCTTGAGAAAAGGGCACGCTCCAAGTCTCACAAAGGTAGTGAAAATCAAGGAACTGCCCCAGGTGACAGTCAAGCAAGATTATATGGCCTAACATGTTTCCTCCCTCCCTAGCCCCCTCTCTTCCAACTGGATTGGTTAAGGTTTTAAGAGTTACAGTCTTTACATGAAAAATCTACCCAGCAACAAAGAGAAGAATAAAACATTTTCATAAAATATTACCTCACCATCCAGATGGCGACTGTATCAGAAGAAGATTTTTTTTGTTTTTTTAGGTTTTTGCAAGGCAAATGGGGTTAAGTGGCTTGCCCAAGGCCACACCAAAATTTTCTTAAGTACAAGAATTTTCTTCACAAGCCACCATGAAAATTCATCTAGAAACCTAGTGCTAGAATGATTCTTTTAGACCAATTCTAATTATATGTAGAGATAATTTTCAACATTCATTTTTTGTACTTTATTTTATTTTTTCAATTACATGCAAAGTTAGTTTTGAATGTTCATCCATTTGCAAGTTTATGAGTTACACATTTTTCCTTTTTTGTTTTTGCAAGACATTGGGGGGTTAAGTGACTTGCCCAAGGTCACACAGCTAGGTAATTATTAAGTGTCTTGAGGCTGAATTTGAACTCAGGTCTTCCTGACACCAGGGCCGGTGCACATTTTTCTACTACCCTCTCTTCCCTCCCCTCTGTCCATGACAATGAATAAACTGGTAAAAGTTGTATATTTATACGATTGTCAAACAGAGGATTTTACACTTGATTCTGGGGGTGCCTCTAGAATTGATTGAATAGGGTTGACATGGTCACTAAGGTGCTTTAGAAGATTACTTAAACATCTGAGTGGGACATTGACCAGAGTGGGGAGAGACTTGTGACAAGGAGACTAACCAGCAAGATGTTTTGGCAGTCCAGGTGTGAAATGAGAAGACCTACACCAGGATGGTGTCAGAGGAGAGAAATAGGGTGTAGTAGACAATTATTATAAAGGTAAAATCAAGTTTTGGCAACAAATTGGATAATTGGTCATGGTTGACATCTAGACTAAAGGTCTGGGATACAGACAAGAAGGTGGTGTCCTCAGAAGCAGTAGCAGTGGGAAGGTCTGGAAGGAGACAGGACTCAGAATCTCAGAGGTCATAGTTTATTCTAGCCTCTACCTGAACAAGATTGTCTAGTATAAGATTATTCATTGTCATGGGGAGGGAGGAGGGAAGGGAGGGTAGTAGAAAAATGTATAACTCATAAACTTACAAATGGATGAATGTTGAAAGTTAACTTTGCATGTAACTGGAAAAAAGTAAAATAAAATAAGTGCAAAGAAAAAATCTTCTGTGTGATATTTAACAACTAATAGATATCCAATCTTTGCTTGCAGATCTTGAGAGAGAAATCAATTCATCCCAATGAAACTCATTCTACTTTTAGATATTTCTGATTGTCACAAATCTTTCTTCACATCAAGCCTAATTTTTTTTAGATATTTTTTCAAGGCAATGGGGTTAAGTGGCTTGCCCAAGGCCACACAGCTAGGTAATTATTAAGTGTCTGAGGTCGGATTTGAACCCAGGTACTCCTGACTCCAAGGCCGGTGCTCTATTCACTGTGTCACCTAGCCGCCCTACATCAAGCCTAATTTAATTCCTTTAATTTCTCTCCAACTGTTCCCATTCTGCCCTCTCAGATTAAACAAAACAAACTTGTTTCCTCTTCCACATGAAAACCTTATATTAAGTTAGTTATCATATTCCCCTTATGTCTCCAATATAACAATAGCTAACATTTATATAACACACTCTGCTAAACACCTTACAATTATTACCTCATTTGACCCTCACAATAACCCTGGGCAATAGGCACATTTTTATTTTTTATTTGATGATGAGGAAACTGAGGTAGACAGAGGCTAAGTGAATATGTCCTGCTAGTAAATGTCTGAGGCTGGATAGGAATTCAGGTTTTTTTACTTCAGGCTCCTTGCTCTATTCACAGTGCCACTTAGCTGTTTACTACTATAGATCTCTAGTGTTATTTAACCTGTTTGCCTCAGTTTCCAATTTGTAAAATGAGCTGGAGAAGGATATGGCAAACCACTCAAGTACCTTTGCCAAGAAAATCCCAAATTCACAGAGTTGGATGTGACTGAAGTGATTAAACCACCAAAACAAAAATAATCCTCTAGCTCCTACCATTCCATTTTTTCAACAAAGATACTATATGATATTTTGTCAAATGCACTGCTGAAATTAAGGCAAATTTAGTCTGCTGAACAACAAGTTTAATTACTCTTTAAAAAAAAGAAAATTGTTTGATTGGCATGATCTATTCTGGGTGGTCTATTTGTTTTTTGAGATCACTACATTTTTTAGATGTTTATTGACTATCCTTTTAATATTTTATCCTAGAATTTTGATATAAATTACATATATTCTCCTCTACTTTTTGAAAGTCAGGATATTTGCCTTTTCCAGTTCTCCAGTTCTATGGAATATCTCCAATTCTTCTCTTCTATGAAATATCTCCAATTCTCCACAGTCTTCAAGACACCATTGGCAACAGCTTTTCAATCACATCTAACAGTCCTTTCAATATCCTATGATAACTTTTGTCTAATCCTGGTGACTTAGAACTCATTAAAGGGTTCTCTTACTGGCGAAGACTATTCCAGAAAACTCAGTAGAGAATCATTTATGTAGCAAAATACACATAAATAGCTTTTGCTTAGTGCTATAGCCAATTTAAACCCATATTGAAATATGATGAATACACTCAATAAGAAGGGAAAGAGATGAAGGTTAATTGTAGCAATTAACTGAGCCATAACTTGGGAGAAATTCAGATCTAGGTAGAAGAGGCTGGCAATGAGGAGAGACAGAAATCCCAGGATACCCCTGAGGCTGGTAAGTACAAACATCATTGATGATGTTATACATGCTGTACCCATGTCATGGGGCAGCAGGAAATATGAACTGGGCAAGAGAACATCATTTCTATTAATATTAGGTATTCAAAGCCAGATGGCAGGCAGGTAATCTGACCAGATTAGACTGAAGGTGACTGGGAGTTATGAGTGAGAACCATGGGGTAACTGAATATTTGCTTCCTCCTTCCAGGACACTGACATTGGGTAGGAGTGTGCATCCCTCCCCATGGTAGTCCTCTCTGATTTCCAGTCTTTTAATGCTCCCATTGTCCAAAAAGGATGCTATAGGAAGGATGTTCATCTCACTTGATTTGGATGACCTAGAGGAAGAAGATCACCTTTCCCCAACCATCTTGGCACATTGGTGAGAAGGCAAGGTTACTCTGAATTTGTTACAGCTCTGGCAGTGAGGGGAAAGAGGTTGTAAAATTACTCTGGAGAAAAGAAGATGAAGGGGAACAAAGAGGGGTCCATCTCCTCATTGTAGTATGAACAAATTACCATGCTGTCAGGAGAAGTATCTAGGCCATCACTTCTTCCACTATAATGTAAGTCACTCCAGTGCATCCGTTCTTCCAACAAGCTATCCAAATTCCACAATATTCTGTGAGTATATAGTTGTTAAAAACAAAAGCAAAAGCAAAATAAAACCATAGCTAGCAAGATTTCAGATTCTATAGTTATTTCTCTGCACATGTATGACATTTTCCATTACAGGTCTTTTATTATAATTATCTTGGATAATTGTATCACTGAGAAGAGCCATTTAATTCAAGCTTACTATGTATCATGCACTGTGCTAAGCACTGGAGATGCAAAGAAAGTTAACATGAAATGTACTATTTTTGATCTCAAAGAGAATAGTATGTTTTATTGAAGGAACTAATTATTTTTATTTTTACTAACCAGCTGAAGGTATTTAATGAAATAGCAGAGTAAAAATTTGCAAATTTGCAGTTTCTTTCATAAACCTAGTGCATACTCTTTCACAAACACATGTAGGATGGGTGGAAAAAAAAAGTGGCTATACCAAAAAAGACACAAGTTAAAAAAGCATGCATATTCTATTAGGAACCAGGAGGGATGGGAATTCAGGGAAGCCTGGAAGGATTTGCATGAACTGATGCTGAAAGAGATGTGCAGAACCAGAAGAATATTGTATACCCTAACAGCAACATGGGGTAATGATCAACCTTAATGGACTTGCTCATTCCATCAGTGCAATAATCAGGGACAATTTTGGGGTATCTGAACTGGAGAACACCATCTGTACCCAAAGAAAGAATTGTGGAGTTTGAACAAAGATCAATTACCTTTAATTTAAAAAAAAAACATTATCTTATTATGTAATTTTGCTCTTATACTTTTTTTTCTTTAAGGATATGATTTCTCTCTCATCACATTAATTTAGATCAATGTATATTATGGAAGCAAAATGTAAAGACTTACAGACTGCCTTTTGTAGGGGGTGGGGGGAGGGAAGCGAGATTAGTGGGAAAATTGTAAAATTAAAAATAAATAAATAAATAAAAGGAAAAAAAGCATACCTAAAGGGAACATGTATATCTAGCAAGCACATTGTGGAGGGGCAATTATGCCCCTAATATTTTCTGGAATTGTTACCACTTTGTTCCTAATGGACCTGTTCTCTATCAGTCTTCACCAATCTTTTACTAGATTTGCAGGCTCTACCTATTATGGAGTGTGGTTGTTAGTGGTTATAGCTTCTGGGGTCCTTTCTGAATAATTTCACTAGTTCCATTATCACTAATGGTCATTGCTTCATTGGGTTCCATTTTCCAGCGACTCTTTGCTTCCAATTTCAGACTTTAGTTGGAGTCCTTAAATGAGTTGCTAACTCCTCCCCACAAGTGAAGAAACTTTAACATCTATCTTTTTTGGTTTGTTTTTGGTTTTTGCAAGGTAACGGCTTTACTTGACTTGCCCAAGGTCATACTATTCAGTCTGAGGTTGAATTTGAACTCAGGTCCTTCTGACTCCAGGACTGGTGCTCTATCCACTGCACTACCTAGCTCTTCTTGACATCTGTTTTTAATTTAGAAGTTGGAGGTTTTAGATTTTTCTCTTTTAGAGTAAAAGGGCCCACATATACCCAGTTACTGGACTAGAAAATAGTTCTTTTTTTCCTCTTTTATATTTACTTTTCCAATTATAAATAGAGAAAATTTTCAACATTCATCTTTGTAAAGTTTTTGAAAATTTTTCTTTCTCTCTCTCTCTTATGCCCCCTCATCCTAGAATAACAAATAATCTCATATGGGTTATATATGTTATATATGTTATATATATATATATATTATATATATACACACACACATGTATATGTTACATATATTTCCATTTTGGTCATCCTGTGAAAGAAGAATCAGAATAAAAGGGAAAAACCATGAAAATAAAAAGCAAAAACAAAATTAAAAAGGTGAAGATAGTATACTTTGGTTTGCATTCAGATTCTATAGTTATTTCTCTGCACATGTATGACATTTTCCATTACAGGTCTTTTATCATAATTATCTTGGATAGTTGTATCACGGAGAAGAGCCAAGTGTGATATATATTGATCATCATACAATGTTGTTGTTAAGGTATATAATGTTTTGGTTCTTCTTGTTTCACTCAGCATCAGTTCATAGAAGTCTTTTCACATTTTTCTGAAATAGACTACTCACTGTTTTAGGGAATAATTCTTAATCTACTTTCTTTCCCTTTGAAGACTATTTTCAGAACTTTACCTTTTCTCATTAAAAAGAGAATCATTCTTTAAACTGTATTCCTTCATAAATATTTCAGGGTGAGGGAGTAGAGCCAATATGATGGAATTGATGATGTCTGTTCTTCTTTCACAAAGAAGACCATGACATTAGGGAGGTGATGCCATGACAAGCACATGAATTGGGTTTGAATGAGGGGCTGCCATCCTAAGTCACTAGCCTCACTTTCTCCTCCAAAACCATCTAAGTCCAGTGGCCAGATCTGAATCAGGACAACTGGAGATGGCCCTGGATGTGAGGTAATCAGTGTTAAGTGACTTCTCCAAAAATCACACAGCTAGTATATGTCAGAGGCTGGATTTGAACTCTCATGTTCCTAATTCCAAGGCAAGTACTCTAGGCCACCTAGCTGCCTCTCACTATATGAAGGAATAGTAGAGAGAAAGATAACCCAACTCTTCAAGAATGGCTCTTTTTTAAATTGTAGTTTTTTTAAAAAAAATTCTCCAATTACATATTGTGAAAATTTTTGCATTCATTTATACAAGATTTTGAAATATAATTTTTTCCCTCTCTCCTTCTCCTCCTTTCTTTTGAAAATGGTCAGCAGTTTGATATTTGTGTTATTACACAAAACATATCTCCATATTAATCTCAGTTGTAGAAGAAGAAACAGATCAATAGAAAAATAGCTATGAGGAAAAATATGCTTAAATCTGCATTCAGTTCTTTATTTGGATATGTTTAGCATCTCACACCAGGTACCAGGATAAGGACAAAATGAATTAGACATAAAGGATGACACCTTAAGCAAATTGAAAGAGTAATAAATAATTGTCTACCTCTAAGATCTATAGAGGGGAGGAATATTCATGACTAAATGAGAGATAGAGACCAGTACAAAATATAAAATAGATAATTTTAACTAATTAAATTAAATGCAACCAGGATTAGAAGGAAAGCAGAAAGCTGGAAAACAATCTTTTTTTTTTTAGGTTTTTTTCAAGGCAAATGGGGTTAAGTGGCTTGCCCAAGGCCACACAGCTAGGTAATTATTAAGTGTCTGAGACCGGATTTGAACCCAGGTACTCCTGACTCCAAGGCTGGTGCTTTATCCACTACACCACCTAGCCACCCCATGGAAAACAATCTTTACAACTTATTTATGTTTTATGTTTATGAGAGAGACTTCATTTCTCAAGCATATAGAGAACTGAGTCAAATTTATGAGACACTTGATGTAAAAATTATTGGACATAACTGAACAATAATAAATGGAACATAGTAGGATCACTGCCTTGTTATAATGGAGGGATTTGCATAACTCAAACTATGAGGTATGCTTTGCAGGGGTTACCTAAGGTGAGTAGGTTGTGGTGGAGAATTCTAACAAAAGGTGATTCATTAGAGAAGGAAATGGTAAACCACATACTAAAATGATTAAAAAGATGACATTAGAAGATAAGCCCCTCAGAAAGTGTCCAGTATGTTACTGGACAAGAAACTCCAATACTAATAAAGCAGTTCATCAAAGAAGAAAGGATCTCAGCTGTGGATGTGTTTGGTGATGAAATGCAAATTCAATGCTATTAAGATCAACATTGTATAGGGATCTACTATGAATCAATATAAACTGGATATGGTCAAATAAGAGATGGAAAGATCATGAATATTAGTAAACTGAAATAGACAGGAATAGGTGAATTTAATTCAGAGGATCATTACACATATTACTGTGGGTGAAGTACAATATCAATGTTTGTGAAATTCCTGTATAGAAAGGCATCCCTGACATCCTTCTGGGCCCTGAAAAACTCCTTCAAAATACAACTTTGGCTGGGCACCTTTGGGTCTGAAAGTAGTCTGATAAGACCCAACTACTTGACCCTGGGGGTCACAGATATACCATAAAGTTGTTTAAAGCTTCACAAAGCATCTTTGTTAGCCTAATTATCTTGCTGTATCTATCTTTTAAATTCCAGGACTGCCTCCCCCTTCCCCAGATGTGGCTGAAACCATAAGATAGTAAATTCCACTCCCTCAAACCTGTGGGAAGCCCATGAATATGTGACTCCTTCCATCTCAGGAAATATTTTCAAATATAACACAAAGACTCTGACCCTTTCCCACTTTGTCTAGTCCCCTGTCTATGTTTACATATGTTTATGACAAGACAATATGTCTAAATGCTGTCTTTGCTTCTGTATCCTGCTTGTTCTCAGTATCCCTTCCTCAAAACCTATCCCTTGAATACTTAGGCACTGTCTGATTTGGGTACTCTTCATCCCCAGGCAGTCCTCAGGAAATAAAGATCTCCAAACTTATCAAA
This sequence comes from Macrotis lagotis, assembly GCF_037893015.1. Taxonomy (NCBI): domain Eukaryota; kingdom Metazoa; phylum Chordata; class Mammalia; order Peramelemorphia; family Peramelidae; genus Macrotis; species Macrotis lagotis. The sequence goes on from NC_133659.1 coordinate 249,445,385, forward strand.
TTCTGCTCTCTGTCTTGCTCTTTGGGTTCAGCATGGGCAAGAATACTTTAGAAGAAATGGACTAGCCCTCATAGTCAATAAAAGGACAAGAAAAGCAGTACTGGGGTATAATATCAAAAATGACTGAATGATATTTGTTGTATTCCAAGGCAAACTGTTCAACATTGCAATAATACAAGTGTTCCAATCATTAATGCTGAAGAGGATAAAGTTGATCAGTCCTATGAAAACTTACATCTTCCAGAAAAAAACACCAAAGATGTCACATTCACTTTAGAAGACTGGAATGCTAAAATAGGAAATCAAAAGATGATTAGAATAAAAGACAAGTTTGACCTTAGAGTAAAAAATGGAGAGGAAAATATTATTAGAATTCTATCAAGATTATTGTTATTGGTCATAACATCTTTTTTTTTTTAGGTTTTTGTAAGGCAAACGGGGTTAAGTGGCTTGCCCAAGGCCACACAGCTAGATAATTATTAAGTGTCGGAGACCGGATTTGAATCCAGGTACTCCTGACTCCAGGGCCGGTGCTTTATCCACTGCCCCACCTAGCTGCCCCTATAACATCTTTTTCAACACTACAAAAAGCAATTCTACATGTGGACATCACCTGAGAGTCAATATAGAAATCAGATTGATTATACACTTTGCAGCCAAAGATACAGAAACTCTAGACAGTCAGTTAAAACAAGTGGAGTTGCCTATGGCTCAATTTATGATCTTATTCCAAAATTTAAAGTTAGATTGAAGAAAGTAGGAAAAAATCATCACACTATATAATCTCAATAGCATCCCTTATGAATATGAAATAAAAGTTCTATACTCTTTGCCAGCAAATTTGGAAAACACAACAGTGGTCATTAGATTGAAAAAGATCAGTTTATGCCCTAATCCTAAAGAAGGACAATTCTAAGGAATGTTCAAATTAATGAACAATTATACTCTTCACATGCCAAGAAGTTATATTTAAGATTCTGCATCAAGGCTTTAGCAATATTTGAATCAAGCATTAATGGAAAAACATACTGGTTTCTGAAGAGACAAAGGAACTAGAAATTCAGTTGCCAACTTTCTCTGGATTATGGGGGGAAAAAATCTACTTTTTCATTGACAACACTATAAAGCCTGGGTGGATCCTAACAAAATAAGACAAATCCTCAAAGAGATGGGAGAATGAGAATATTTTACTTGTCTCTTGAGAAACCTGTAAGTTAGCCAGGAAGCAAGTGTTAGAACCAAAAATAGAACTGATTTTTTTGTAACAAGGATTTATTTAACTTGGTTGATACTTGTCCTTCCTTATTGAAGAAGACCAAAATGTCATCACTGTTTGAGACAAATTACAGTGTGTCCTACCATGGATGATCAGACCAATATGAACTTGGAATGCTCTACCACAGGTCGGGCACAAATAATTCCAGTGAACAACTGGAGTGTTTATCCTAAACTTACATATGTCACATTTCCTTTGAGCTTCTACAATTCTACCTTCCTCATGGAGTGCAGCACCTTCACTGATGATGGCACGCCATGCTGAGTGGTCCTGTCCCAGTGATTCTCATGCTGTACAATCAATTCTAAAGTTCTTTTTTTTTTTGAGCTAAAACGTCCATTTATTTAATAGCAGTAATAATTTAAAATTATAAAAACCCTTTCCATTATTGAGCATTATAGGGCGAGGTTATAAAAACAGACAGGATGATGAGGAGAGGATAGCTGAAGGAGGAGTGGACAGTTTGCATGTTGGATGGCAATGAAACAGCCACAGTCCACCAGCCTTCCCACCTGGGAGCATTGTCTATGTTCCCTCTGAGGGGGTTACAACGGTTAAGGGGACTGTTAAGGAGAAAGGGGAAAATGAAAAGTATCTCAAATCCACAACCAGAGAGATGGCCTAGTCACATCCATCCTTCATTTCAAACAACCTGGTACCTCCTAGGACCCAGACTGATGAAATGCAGTTAATGTGACCTGGGGGCTTCATAAGCCAGTGGTAGCCATCAGTTGTCAGGAGAGACAGAGCTTCCCTGGAACTGTCAGATGAGTTGGGGACTGGCGGATAGAGAGGGGGAAAAGGTCTAAAGGCCTTTGGTGCTTCCAAAGTTTGTTGGAAAAAAAAGGTTCTGGGGTCTTGGGGTCTCTCCCGCCCCCCCTCCCCCACTCTGTTTCTTGGGTTCAGTGTGGGGTGGGGGAAGATTAGCTGCTCCCTCTGACCAGGAAGCAGATGGGCAATGGACAGGGTAGGGTAGGGAGCAAAGGGGAAAGAGGGAAGAAGGTCGGGTGTTGGTTGGACTGGCTGGTGGTGAGATTCACGAGTTGTTTGTTGAGTTTTCATTACTTGGTGAACTGGAGGAGGAGGAGGAAGAAGAGGAAGAGAAATTCATTTCTGTCAGTCCTGGGGGATTTGTTTCAGTGTTCTGTCCACTTAAGCTTTTCCAACACACTGGGCAGGTGTCATGCTGTTCCAGCCAGGGGTCTATGCAACCATTGTGGAATAAGTGATTGCAAGGTAACTGCCGGGCATTCTCACCAGTGTGTAGTCATCTTTGCGTACAGGACATTAAAACCCTGAACCTACGTGTCCCTCTGTGACTTGTGTGGTGGGAAGGGCTTATATTTTCTCTTTGTCTGGGACAGGTGTTTTCAAACTGATTAAGGAGCTGTGTAATGATCGCATCCAGGCCATTAGCACCCCACGCATAGTACGTGGATTTGAATGCAAAACACCCCAAGGGCCCCAATCCCAGGTTTGGTACTGTTGCAGGTGCAATAAATTCCATTGACCAGTTGCTGAATAATCCCTTCTAACGCTGGAATGCCTTCATACCTGCCTGCAGCACGCAGTGCAGTGAGGCCGGTGGTGGCTGCCGTGTGCCGACTGGTGTTCTCTCTCCCGCCTGTTCTCTGAGTCCCTGGCCGTTCCTCAGATTGCACCCCAGAGCCCAATGTGGGAAATTCAAAGCTGTCATCAAAAGTCCCAAAGGCAAACTGGCCATAGCCCTGTGGCAAGGTGAATAAATGCTGTTGTCTGTTCTGATCCGTGGTGGCTGTAGCGGAGTTGGAAATATTGTCAGTATTTCTGGTCTCTGGGGAGAGATCAGCCCAACAGCAGTGGCAGAAATACAGGCCGGGCTGTGGAGAAGCCTTCAGCATTTCCCTTCCTACCCCCCCCCCCCCCCCCCCCCCCCCGCAATTCTAAAATTCTTTTTTTTAAAGGTTTTTGCAAGGCAGACAGGGTTAAGTGGCTTGCCCAAGGCCATAGCCCTAGGTAATGATTAAGTGTCTGAGGTCGGCTTTGAACTCAGGTACTCCTGACTCCAGGGCCGGTGCTCTATTCACTGCGCCACCTAGCCGCCCCAATTCTAAAGTTCTTAAGGAGACCTTTAGGAGTCTAGAGAAGCATGGAATGAATTATAGGAACTGATGCTGAGCAAAGGGAGCAGAACAAAGAGAACATGTTATACATTAACAACACCATTATGAATTGATCAACCATAATGGATGCAGCTTCTGGAAAATGCCATCCATCCAAAGGAAGAAAAACAAAACAAAACAAAGCAAAACAAAAGAAAATACCTATAGAATCTGAATGAATACTACATTCACTTTAAAAAAATTTTTCTAATGTATTTCTTTCCTGACTCATTTTTCCCCCTTAATCCTAATTTCTCATAAGAAAAAGACTAATATTTAAACTTCTTAAATACAAAATGTATGTACAATATTCACCATCCTGTTCATTGCCAAGGGAAGGGGGATGGGCAGGGAGAGTGGAAGGAAATTATGTAGCTTAAAAATTGAAAAGCTTTCATAGCATGTAAATGGAAAAATAAAATAAAATATCAATTGAAAAAGAAACACCTAACATCAAAATTTTAAAAAAGAGTGACCTTCAGGGTGTCCAGGTATCCCTTCTTCTGACCCCCTTGTGAGCCCTTGCCTTGTGTGAGTTCTCCATAGAATAGGTTTTTTTTTTGACAAGCACATTTCTAGCCTTCTAACAAATATATCCAGCCCATCGTAGTTGCACTCTCTGTAGTAATATTAGAATACTAGGAAGTTTAGCTCTAGAAAGGTCCTCAGTGTCTGGTATTTTCTCCTGCCCAATGATCTTCAGTATCTTCCTAAGACAATTTGAATGGAAGCGATTCAGTTTCCTGACATGGCACTGGTAGGCTGTCCAGGTTTCACAGGCATATAGCAATGAAGTCAGCACAATGACTCTGTAGACTGTCAGTCTGGTAGTCAGTCTAATACCTCTTCTCTCCCACACTTTCTTTTGAAGTCTCCCAAATACTGTGTTAGCTCTGGCAATGCAAGAGTCAACTTCATTGTCAATGTGTGCCTTCTTGGAAAGGACACTGCCAAGGAAAATGAATTTGTCCACAATACTCAAAACTTATATGCATGTGAAATGAACAGCTGGATGAATCTAAAGTTGGAATTAATCTCATATACCACTCTGATGGTAGAAAGTAAAAAGTAACTAAGAAGCCTTTTGATGAGAGAGAAAGTAAAAACTGGATTAATGCTTAACATAAAAACATAAACAAAACAAAACAAAAAACAATCAACCTAAGATCTTTGCAATCTATTTCATCACTTTCAGGCAACTAGAAGGAGAGAAATGGAAGCAGTTTTAGAGTTTATATTCTTAGGTTTATAGATTATTGCAGCAATGGCTAAAGTCATGAAATCTGATCACAGACACTTAATAATTATCTAGCTAGGTGGCCTTGGGCAAGCCACTTAACCCCATTTCCCTTGCAAAAACCTGGGAAAAAAAAGAATAGCAATAAAAACATATTTTCTTGTTACCATGCCTATAGATTCATCAAAGTTCATGGGGAGGAAGGAAGGAGAAGAATAAATTTCTTTTTCCCTTTATGAATGTAGGGGATTTAGTAGACAATCTGAACTCAGACTAGCTTTATGACTCTGTGCAAATTGCTTAACCTCTGTCTGCCTCAGTTTCCTTAACTGCTGTAGATTTTGTGAAGATCAAAATAGATAATATTTGCTAAGTTCTTGGCACATTATAGGTATTGTTCCCATTCCTATGGATGGGAAATTCAAGGGTGAATTTTCAGAGTGTCATGCCACATAATAAAAAGAGGAAGGAAAAAAAAAGGAGAAATTTTCTCCAGTTTTAAAATCCACTGAGTGATTCTCTAATGCAATTACTGCCTTGCAATGTAGGAGAAGGCAGCATGAGTCATCTAAGGAGAAACCCTTGTTGCACAAGAGAACAAAGTCCATGCCTGGAAGTGGCCAGAACACAGGATCGTTTAGTTCTCAGTGGTGTTGGGAGTGGGGGGCAAGAAGGAATCTCTGAGTACACACCTCTACTTCTGCAGAATGATCAAATTTAGTCTAAATGATCTCAGGTCTCTTCCAGCTTTAAATACTAGTATCTTTAATTCAACTCAATACAAATCACAAGAAGTAGTACAAACCTTAGGAAAGACTGGATTCCTTACCTGGTTTAAAACAAAATTTCAGTAGAGTAGGAGCATGAGATAAATATAGGCAACTATTAATATATAATAATATATGAAAAAATATTATAGACATAGAAAACAAAATGTTTGGGAAAGTCAAGGAGAAGGGTCATTATTTACTGCAGGGATCAGTGGTGATTTCCTAAAGGAGATGCCTTATGAGATGGGTCTTTTATAGATAGAAACAGCAACTAGGCTAGGTGAAAGCTTTGTTTTCTTTCCAGAGTCAAAAAAATAACCCCATGCAAGGGCCTCATGTGTAGTCCTTTTTATTGAGCCAAGAGTGATTCAAGTTCTCAGTTACAGGATATCTTTTGCCTCTAATCACAACATCTTTAATCCTAGCGAGGTGGGTGGGGCAGGGCCCTATAATTTTATGTCATTAATAAGTAATGATAATTATACATGTTCACATCTAATAAATTCCCATAGTGCTAGTGTGTGGTAGAAAAACATAAGAGTGAAAGAGAGGAGTGAACACATTTTAGAAATGCTGAATTTTCAGCTCTGACCACTAGAATATAGCTTTAGAGCATTTTACCTTATTTCCATTAAGATAATAACAATAATACTTGTGTTTTCCTAACAGTTATCTTATTTAAAGCTATGACCTAATATATGTTAATATAACCCTCCCATAGGATTTATTTTCCAACTTACATTCACACTTGTGGAATAACCCCAAAGGGTTAGTTCTTGGGGAGAGGTAATCTTGTGGTTACCTGGCTTTCCTACAAATACACAAATATGGGGAGGAAATGAAATGGGGCACAAATTTAGATTTCAATGATAGTGTGATAGCAGATAGTGTATCCAATTATGCAACTGCTTAGAATTTATGTCCTTTCTCTTTGGAAAGTTTCCTGAAGTTCTTGTTCAGGGTGATGGGTAAAAAGAGTGAGCTGGTGATGGATAAATCACTCAACTGCTCAGGTGGAAGGGCATTTACAATTGTTGCTAGGCTATGCCAGGAAGATTACTCTACTGCTAGGTTCAATTCTCATAAGGGATCACTGCTGTAAAGATTGGGCAAGTGACAAGCAAAAATTATTCCCAGTCTTGGTTAGGAAGATTAATCAACCACTGGACCAACAGAATTTGTTGTATAGACTAGAATGGTTGATCCTCTGGACTTCCTGAATTCTCTGTTTAATAGATTGCTGGGCCAGCTAGGTTTTGCAGTGGATAGAGTACTGGATTTGGAGTCAGGAGGACTGGTGTTCTAATGTGACTTGATGCTTACTAGCTGTGTGACCTTGGGCAAGTCACTTAACTCCATTGCCTTGCAAAAAAAAATGAAAAGAAAATGAAGGGCAAACATCATCATCATCATCATCATTATTACTTCATAGATTGCTATATACATCAAATTGAATGTGCTCTTTTCTCTACTTTGACACTAGTAATACCCTGCTGCAAGATCCAAGTCCTTACACTTGGACTCCTGCAATAGTCTGCTTAATTCCATCCTCTCCACTTTATTCCATCCCCTATTCAACCACTAAAGTTATTTTTTTAATGTGCAAGTCTAATAATGTCACCTTTCCCCCATCCAATCTAATTCCTTTTACCATTACAATCTTTTTACACCTTACTACCCCCCCCACCTCCCAGCATTCTATATATTTTTTTGATGCAATAGCCCCTTTTTACATTGATGCAATAGCCCCTTTTTACATTCTTGGCCAAATAAGATATAATGTCTAAACTCCAGGCTTTTCCCCTGATTGTCTCTCTCTGGAATGCTACTCTCTCCCCTCTATTCTAGCTACTGACTTTCCTGACTTCCTTACAATAATTCCTGACTAAAATAATTCCCTCTTCTATAGGAAGCCTTTCCTAATTCCTCTTAATTCTAGTGCCTGTCCTCTTAATTATTTCCTATGTATATAACTTGTTTGTACATATTTGCTTGACGCCTTCCTCTTTAGATTGGGAGCTCTTGGAGGTCTTTTGCCTTATTTTGAATCCCCAGATTTATTCTAGTGCTTAGCTCTTGGATTGGATTTAAGTGAGGGAGAGCCAAACAAAGTCACCAATCTCACTCTCTTTCAGAAACATCCAAATCCAATCCAGTAGAATGACTATGACCCAGGTTATAGTGGAAGACCTTGGCGATTTTGAGGTCTTGTTCTGATCCGGGGAATTTTGGGCATAGGGGAATATTGTAATTGGAATGCAGGAAATTATGGGCATAGAGGAATATTGCAAATGGAAACAAATTTTGTAATCTTTTTCTGCATTTGACCTTTACTTTGAATCCTCCTACAACAGTTCTAAGTGCTCCAGAGTGCCTGCTTCATGACTGTTGGCACAAATTATTCTAATTCACCTATTCCTCTAAAAGAAACCTTTACATGCTTGGGGTAGGCATCCCTGTAACTCACCAATGAGTCAAGTTACCTTCAAGTTGTGCCTTGACATCTTCTAAGGAGAGAGGTAAGACTTGGATGATAAGTGGACACCAAAGGTGGATGAGCAACCCTGAAAAGTAAGCCCTCTTCCCAGAAGCTGAGTCCTTACTGAACATCCCCTACATTTCTAACATATAGAAGGTACTTAAGAAATACTTATTGCCAATAGCTCTTACCACTTACTGTGCTTTTTTGGCTGCCTCACTTTTTTTCAGATGAAAGGCAAAAACTGGGATTGGCAGAAGCCTCTCCTCTTGAACTCCATCAGACCTTCAACTTTGCAGTTCTATAATTCTGGTTCAGAGCTAGGAACAAAGTAAATACCTCACCTTTAAGGTGACTAGTTGGTTACATTTCCCCAGATACCTGTTGGGTTCTTAAGCAATTGGCTAGAGACAAAATAATTGAGAAATCTTATACTGTGAGTCAATTTAATTCTTTTTTCTGCTCTTTCATATATAACTGAAATTTTCAAACCTCTAGACCCTTTCCAAGGAATTTGTTGTCCTATCATTTTCATTTGACTCTTCATGATGCCTTTTGTGATTTTCTTGATGTAGACATTGGAGTGGTTTTCCATTTCCTTTTTCCTCATTTTATAGATGAGGAAACTGAGGTAAACAAGACACTTGTTCAGGGTTACACAGTGTATAAGGTCAAATTTTATTTATAGTTAAATATTTTTGTCTTTGCCTCCTTAACGCTCAGATTTTCTGATCTAAAGGAGGACATAGTTATTTATGACGTATCTCCAGATAAGACAGGAAGCTACTTTGGGGCAGAAATATCTTTTTATCTAGAGTTTGCATTACTCTTCCCACCCAACTCTGCCCCTAGCACTTAAGCTCTCTGAACATAATAGTTATTTAATGATGGATGCAATACAGTATGAGTTGCTAGACTTGGATTTAGCACTGGATACTACCTGACTTTGAGGCCATGGGAAAGTGAGTCATTCTTTCTGAACATGTTTCCTAATTGTTATATGGGAATAATAATATTTATACCTCTCAGGGTTGTGAAGAAAGTATCTTATGAACTTTATGCCATTATATAAATGTAAATTATTAATATTAATAAATGTTTGTGAATGAAACTTCCATTTTATATAGAGAGAAACTGAAACAGAGTCAACAATAATGACGGATACATCATTACATAGAAAATCTCAGCAGGATTAAAACTTACTTTTTTAGGCCTTATAACTTCAGCACTTTATTCCACAATTATATATGCCTAGAATACAAAGAACTTTTCCTGACATGTCATGTGTTTGACCAAACCCACTTTACCTTGAGATCACAAGGGAGGCAACCTATTGTAATACACTAGTCAGAGGATTGGGTTGACTTTCCTGTCCTCATACCCCAGCCTTTAATAGTAAATGCTTTCTAAATGAGCAAATGATCACACTAGAGAAATAAAAGATAATCAACCCTGAAGGGGAGGTTGGAATTTTGCATATTCTAACAAACTTTATTAAAGAACACAGTGTAAGATATTGATCCAAACCCAGTTTCTGCCAAACTGTTTTCCAGTCTTCCCAGCAGTTTTTGTCAAATTTTTGTTGTTTGCCATTACCCTTAAAACATATATAGTGAAAATAAAATGACAGAAAATATAGATTAGACATGAAGTTTTATTCCTAGGATTTACTTCAAATCTATAGATGAAACCCCCTAAGATGAGTCCTAAACTTATGGGTGGAGGCCATCTATACAAGATGACCATCTAAATAGAGGGAGATCAGGTTATTTATATAAGAGCAAAAGGGAAATTGTGACCTTGGACAAGTCACTTAACTCCATTGCCTTTCACAAGTTTAAAAAAAAAAAAGGAAAGGAAAAACCACATGAGCCCCATGGACAATCTATATAGATAAAGTCAGAAGGTTAACATGTACTCAAGGCTTGTTCAGTTTTATATATATTGTAGCATTTTTCTTTTATGATATAGATCAGCAGGCAAATTCAGGAGTCAAAAACTCCTCCCCAACAAAATACCAAGGTTTTAGTTTTGTCTTTGTCATTAACTAGCATTTTGACCTTAAATAATATCTTTTTTATTTTTATTTATTTATTTTTTTAGATTTTTGCAAGGCAAACGGGGTTAAGTGGCTTGCCCAAGGCCACACAGCTAGGTAATTATTAAGTGTCTGAGATCAAATTTGAACCCAGGTACTCCTGACTCCAGGGCCAATGCTTTATCCACTACGCCACTTAGCCGCCCCAACCTTAAATAATATCTTTAACAGATCAGAGAATTTGTTTCCTTATATAAAAAGTTCCTCACTAATTATACCTTGAATTTCTTACAAGGTTGCTGAGAAAACCGAATGTTATGGCAGAGAGACAAGGTTCTGAGTTCCCTCAAGTTCTGTTAATGTAATCAAAGAATGTGGTCACACATGATGAAACTTTAATGTTTATGACTTGAAATCCCTTTATAAAGTTTTTGTGTCAAGACAGGAAAAATGTGATTAGTTAACTAAATGTTAACCACACCTAAGGTCTTTAAATCTTTGGCAGTTGAAGATTCCACATTTGAGAAACAGTTCCCTAAGAGGAAATCACTCTTGTGGTGGGGTGAGTAAAGATTTCCTCTCTCTTACTCCCTCATAGACCACATCATTAAAGAGAGTGGACCATTATAAATCAACACTTTTAGCTAAGTAGATACAATATATAGTCAAGCAGAGAAATATATGGAGAGACGGTCATTCCATCATTACTAAGGTATGTGTATATATAATTTGTGTATGTGTATATAGAATTTTGGTGAGGATGTACCCTAGGCTTTTGGAGTGGGAATATTTTGCATCAACTGTTCTTATTATATAATCTTATTAGATTAACTAATAACTAATTAAGTCAACTAATTGATTGTTAATGGAAATCACACTAGTCTCAGAAGCTACAATGTTAAACAAATAATCCCATAATTTACCCTAGAATCATGAGAGCAGTAGTAACCTGCCTCTGGAGATAACCTATAAATGTGTAAAAATAGTGAGGTTGGTCCCATAAGACATGCTATATGCATGAGATCTTTTATAGAAAGTGCTTTGAAAAGAAAAATATTATTGTAAATATGAACTGTTATTTTACAGTTGTATGTTTTTTCAGATGAGGACAGCAGTATCACATGGCATACTTTAATATTTCAAAAGGGTATATATGTTTAATGTGAATTTACTGTCCATTTACAACAGATTGCTATCCCTCTATGACATAGTAAGTGGTCTTTGACAATGATTGTGGGTGCAAAATTCACTTTCCTGAAATCAACATGGTAATAAATCTTTCCAAACCAACAGCACAAGTATTTATTAAATGTCTTCCAAGTGCAAGACACTTTACTAAGGACTGGGATATAAAGGCAAAATGAAAAACAAACAGTCCTTACCCTTAAGGAATTAACAAATGAAAGTTGGGAGTTAGGCAATATGATATTGAAAAAATAATTATATTTGTGACAATTTGAGAAGTAAAAAGAGAGCACTAAAAATTTAGGAGATAAGGATAGATTTCAAGCACCCTGAACTTTTAAGAAGTGGAGGTGACCTAGATGGGCTAGTCCAAAGATGAAAGCTATAAACTTGCCCCATGGTAAGATTTGCCAAGTTATAGTCTACTTTCAATAACCTAGCATCATCTTCATAGCATAAGAATAGGAAAAGCACAAATTCTCTCTCTTTATTTTTTGCAAGGCAATTGGGGTTAAGTGACTTTGCCCAAGGTCACACAGCTGGGTAATTATTAAGTGTCTGAGGTCGAATTTGAACTCAGGTCCTCCTGACTCCAGGGTCAGTGCTCTATCCACTGCACTGCCTAGTTGCCTCCACAAATTCTTTTAAAGGCAAACCAAGCTTTTAACTGCTTGGCCTATTTCTAAAGATTGTTAGTGAAAAAAGAAATGTTTATAGCAATTCTTTTTGTGGTGGCAAAGAACAGAAATTGCAAATATGGCCATCAATTGTGAAATAGCTGAATAAGTTGTGGTAAATGATTGTAATTATCTCAATGATTTTAGAAAAACATAGAAACACTTGAATGAAATAATGTAGAGTGAAATGAGCAGAACCAAGAGAACATTTTATACAGTAACAGCACTATTGTTTTAAGAATGATTTTGATGTTATTTTGTCAATTATAAATACCTTAATTGGGGGTAGCTGGGTGGCAAGGTGAATAAAACACCAGCCCTGGAATCAGGAGGACCTGAGTTCAAATTCGGCCTCAGACACTTAATAATTACCCAGCTGTGTGACTTTGAGCAAGTCATTTAACCCCATTGCCTTGCAAAAAAACTTGCAAAAAATACTTAAATTATCAGAAAAGGATAAACAAAAAAGATACTAATCGTATCCAAAGAAAGACCGATTGATTGTTAAATTGAAGAAGACCATGAAGTCAAATGAATAATGGCATGACATGCACATTGTTTTGATTATAGTGAGGGGACTGTTGTTCAAAGACATCTTTCTCCCTGCCTTTTCTAGAACCATCATCCTTCCATGGTCTGATCTAATAGAAAATGAGCCTTTTGGTGGTGGTCTGAATACTGCAGGAGTCCTTGACCTTTAAGATATGGGTCTCTCTCATATCAGGGTATCACAGTGTTTCAGTACTGACCCTGAAGTATATATATATATATATATATATATATATATATATATATATATATATATATATATATATATACCTATTTGTGTCTAATGGTAACCAACTGTAGAATACAGAAGGTGGAGAAGGAAGAAATAAAAGAAATCTACATAATTATTTTGTTGGATATTTGTACGTTTTGTTGTATTTGAATAATAGATTTGCACTTTCATATAAAGTACTATCATTTATTGTGCTATATTATGGAATGTTTATTTTATTTGATAAATTAAAAATAAAATTTAAAAAATTTTCCAACCAAGATTTACCTTGACATTACAATTTCTCCTTGTTTCCTTAATACCTGGGTTTTTGCAACCATGCCTAGTACCAAAGCTTTACATTCATCAAACTGAAGTAGATCAACACTTCAGAAGACAAGGGGATTGACAGCAGAGAATTTAATTTTTATAGGAGTTGGAAGGTAAGATATTTTATACTGGGAATAGTTTATGATCAATTTTCATGTTTCAACCTGCCTGGAAAATGTTTTTGAAGAAAGAATTCAAAGCATTTGTCTTGAGCCAAAACTCATTTTTATTTTGCAGTCCTAGGTAACAGTAGCTTCTGTAATAGAGTCTATCATGATGTTTTCTAATCAAAAATCTGGTTAAGGATTAAAAGAAATCATACAGAATTATAATGACTTTTAAAATTTCTTTGAAAAAAGAGAACTGAATTCTGAGGAATAGGGATTAATATGTCAGTAATTACTATTGTTGTTCTTTGTACTTTGTTCTGGAAAAGAATCATGATATCAGGGAGGTGATGCCATGATATGCAAGTGAATTGGATTTAAGTGAGGGAGATTGTGCAAAGTCACTTCCTACTCCAGAGCCATAGGAATTCAGTGGCCAGATATGGATCAGGATGACTGGAGATGGTCTTGGATGTAATGAGAGACCTTGGCCTTTTAAAGCTAAAGTCCTTAACAGATTTGAAGTAACACTTTTTCAATGATAATATTTAGATCAATCATAATTGCTCTTGAATAGTGTATGTCCTTCCTTGCCAATGGGGGAAGAGGGAGAAGTTGCAAGAGAAATAAAGTTAGTCTCTGGCAATGATATAGGAAGAGAGATAAATGTCTGATCCTACTGTCTAAATTGTTAGAGTAAAAAAATTACTATGATTAAGTTCAGTTCAAAAGAATCATGAGACACTATAGAAAAATTTAATTTTACTTATGCAGTTGATTGGTGGGTTGGTTATTGTCCTTTTTACTCAAGAAGACCAAAATGGTGAGGTCAATATAGTGTGTCCAATGGTGGCTGACCAGACCATACAAGTCTAGAAGATTCTCCCACAGGTCAGCCATAAATAGCCAGTATGAACATTTGGGATGAAGATGTCTCTAAATTTGCACATTTCACTTTTTTTTCCAAACTACTACAGTTCTGCTTTGCTCTTTGAGCACAATTCCTTTTTTGATACAGGCATGTCAAGCTGGATGGTACTGTGCCAATGCTTCCCATGTATCACAAAAGATACCCAAGTTCTTTGGAGTGTCATTGTATCACTTCTTTTGACTTCTATATGAGCTTTTGCCTTATGTGAGTTCTCCATAAAATAATCTTTTAGGCAAATGTGAGTTTGACATTTGAACAACATGGTCAACCCATAGAAATTGTGCTCTTTGTAGTAGAGTCTTAATGGTTGGTGGTTCAGTTCAAGAAAGGACCTCAGTATCTTGTACCTTATCTTGTCAAGTGATCTTCAGAATCTCCTGGTATGGCGCTTGCATTGAACTTGCATAGTGCTGTCTGCATTTCACAGGTAGATAGCCATTAATGCCTCTTCTTTCCCACACTTTTCTTCAGAGCCTCCCCAACAGTGAGCTAGCTCTGGCAATGGATGTGTCATCCTTGCTATGCAACAGCAGGACAAATGAATAACAGTTTCCATTAATATAACATTATAAGTTTTCCACAGTTCTTTACTCACAACAACCTTGTGCAGTAAGTAGCATAACCCATTGTCCACCTAGAGAAACTACTCACAAAGTAGTTTCAATTCTGGATTTATAGAATGTGGTTCATTCTGAGGACATCCTGATCCTTAATCAAGGGGAGATCAATTTTCTCTTGCTCTGACCCATGGTCCCTTTGTTCCTACTCCAAGTAGCTCCTGGGAAATCTCTAAAACATAGCATAGGAATGTGTCATATTTCTATCTAGGCTCTCTCCCCAAAATTGAATAACAATAAAGTACAAGGTACAAGAACAAGGTTTATTTTCTAAACTCTGGAAAGAACTCCCAATGTATGTAGGGCTCTCCCAACAAGGATTGCTGATTTGGGGGGTCATCTAGAAGTTACTTCCTTATAAGTGAGTAAGAAACCAAAGTGTCCTGGGTGAAAATTTCTTTCACATTTTCCTTTTAGTGCAAAATTCAGCCCATAAAGTTCTCCAATAGACCCCTCTATAACATAAAAAATAATTCCAGACAAAAAGAAATTCTTCTAGTGGTACTCCTTGCAAAATCAAAGGCATCCAAATAGAGGTTCAGATTTGCTCAATTCCTGGACAAGCAGTCTAGCTCAAAAAGAAATGAAACTGAATTAGATGAGTCCTGAAAATTTTTAAGGCTCTCTAAAAGGGAATAAATACTTGGGTTCGGAGAGAATCAATTCTTCAAATCCTGGATGAGCTCTCATATTGTAGTTATTTGGGTTATATTTTCCCCAATTCACTCTCATCTATAGGTCCTAGCTGGATGATCAAGCTGGATGTTCAAGGTACTCTACGTATTATACTCTTAGGGATAAAGCTTTACCTGTGTATTAAAGTTATTGCTTCTGCAAGAGGGTTCAATTAGCTTAGAGAAAGGCAATTACTGAAATAAAATTCTAAGAATAGTAGCTATAAGACATCAAACCCATAAAACTAAGGCACATTTTCCCATGAATAAATGACATCAATAGGAAGAGTAAACACATAATGTTTTTGTCCTTTGTTTTTGAAGAAGGCCATGACATCAGGGAGGTGATGCCATGACAAACACATGAATTGAATTTGAGTGAGGGGGCGCTTTGCTAAGTCACCAGCCTCACTTTCTCCTCCAGAGCCTTCTGGATCCAGTGGCCAGATATGAATCAGGACAAATGGAGATGGCCCTGGATGCAAGGCAATTGGGGTTAAGTGACTTGTCCAAGATTACACAGCTCCTAACCCATCAAGTGTCTGAGGCTAGATTTGAACTCCTGTCCTCCTGACTTCCAAGGCCAGTGCTCTATCCATTGCACCACCTATGCTTCCACCTATATTCATATATATCTAAGGCACCAGAGAGGAGGAGCAGCTCATGCCTTAGTTACTGCTAATTTCTTTTCACTGAGTTTATTGATTTTGGTTTGCAGTTTTCTCCAGTTACTATTCCATTGGTCACTGGTAGATGCTACTTTAATCATACGCTGTGGTTATCATTATCAAACCACTGCTTGGCTTTGGTTAATACCTCCTCCCTTTCAGAAAGAACTGCTTTCCACATCTCAGGACAGGCAGAAGTCTCTTCTTTGTGGCTGGTCATCTCTAGAATAGGGTCCTTAGGTATTAGACCCTCTTTTCCACAACTCTACTCCCAAGCAGTTATTTCTTTAGCTTTGGACCTCTAAGTTTCTTTCTTCTACTTTTAAGCAAATAGTCAAAGAAAAATCACAGACAAACCAATTTTCTAGGCTAATCAATCTTCATTCACTTTTCTGAATTTTTTCATATTCAAATGGGCTACTACAAGTTCACAGCCCTTATAATCTGGTGATATGCTCAATTGATATCATCTCCACATGAAAGAAGATATCAGATATTAAAAAGTCATGATGTTGTGCAATGAAGACTCCACTCCATAATTTGAAGCATGCATATTCATTCAATAATTGTTGACCTGCTGACTTCTTGGTAAAAAGACAGATTATTGATTATTCACTGAATCAGAAATGAGATATATACAAACTGGTGAAAGTTGACTATGACACTTTTCTGCCTGGTTTCTGCCTTTTTCATGTGACAGACACATTGTAAGCCCTGGAGAGGAAGAGACTAATTTCCTTCCCCCAATAACTGTGCCACTAGAGGTCCTTGTCAGAATTTGCAGCCAGTCAAGCCTCATCTTCTGGCATTGAGTTTCCAAGGACTGACTTGAGGGACCCAATTTAGCAGCAAAACTCTGTAGGAATGACCTGAAGAACCTAGTCCAGTGTACCTGAGACTCACATTCATACAGTAAACTTGCTGTATTTGTAAAGAAGATGGTGTGGCAAAAAGCAGTGTTGAAACTACTTTAAGTTTTAGCCTACAGCAGAACCAAGATGGTGGTGCAAAGCTAACCCACTCCCACAGCCTTTCCCTACCAAAGATAAATGAAGCCTCTACTTTGACATTCACAATAGAGATCCCACCAAGAAAAATAGAAGATTCAAAGAAGTTTTAAACTGTAGACATCATGGAGGATCTTCTGTGAAGGTCTGTCTCTTTGGGGGAAAAGGGGAAGTAAAGTCCAGGAGGTGAGAAAGCAGGGAAAGTCAAAAGGAGGCTTTTAACCACAGTGCAATCCAGATCCTGACAGTTTAATAATAACAGAGGTCCCAACAACTAGATAGCAAGCCAGCAGGGAGGATCCCAACCCCAAACAAAGTCTGAACCCTAAGAGCACCAGGGTAAAAGACAGGACTGGGTTGGGAACAATCATCTGTTAAGTCAGAATCTGGACATAAAGGAGGAAACAAACCTCTGCAAAGGCAAGGCCTGAAGTCATAGGCAAGTCTATAAATTGGAATCAAATAGAAAAGCTGATCAAAGAGCTTATAAAAGAATTTAAAAACCAAAGAAGAGAGGAAAAAGAAAATGGAAAAAAGAAATGAAAGTCATGTAGGAAAATTGTGACAAGTTGACCAAAGAAATCAATTCCACTAAAAGTAAAAATAACCATTTGGAAAAGGAGACAGCAAAGATAATTGAAGAAAATGAAATCCTAAAAATTAGAATTGAACAGTTAGAAAGTCATGAATCTACAAGACTACAAGATTCTATCAAACAAAATAAAAAGACTGAAAAAAATTGAAAAAATGCAAAGTACCTTCTAGGGAAAACTAATTACCTGGAAAACAGATCCAGAAGAGACAATCTAAGAATCATTGGACTACTAGAAAGCTTGGACCCCCCCCCCCAAAAAAAAAGAACCTGGAAAACATCATGCAGAAAATTATAAGGGAAAACTGCCCCAATCTACTAGAACAAGATAACAATATAACAATTGAAAGAATCCATAGAGCCCCTCAAGAAAGAAACCCCAGGATAAAAAACTCCAAGGACTGTAATAGCCAAATTCCAGAACCCTCAAATAAAAGAGAGAATATTGCAAGTAGCAAAAAGAAAACAATTCAAATACAAATGGAACACAATCAGACTGACCCAGGACCTATCAACCTCAACAATGAAGGGTCAGAAGAACTAGAATAACATATTTCAGAGAGTTAAGGACCTGGGATTACAACAGAATTTTCTGACACAAAGACCAAAACTGAACAGAGAATTCAATCACAAAATACATGACTGAAGAGTTACATTAAAAAAAAAGGTCAATGAAAAAGGGGGCTGAAAAAACAAAATTGTTTTAAACAAATGTTGGTCCCTAAAAGGGAAGCTATAACAATTTTAATTCTTTAGAACTTTACTTCTCTAAGGAAAATTAGAGGGTAGAATATAATTGAAGAGAATGAACTTAAAGGATATGGGTATAATTGGGTCTTGTCTCTTAACTGAAGAGGTCTAAGATTACATCACTATATTTGAGACAAAAAGCCCTGGAAAAAAAAAAACAGGAGTGTTAACTTCAATTTAAGTGTTTCATTATACTATGACTCACTTTAATCACAAGATACTAAGTACCTGTCTTGATGAGGGCATCATAAGCTGGGAGTACCTGAGACAATGTCTCTGTCCCTTACAATCATTTTTAAAGTTCTCAGTGAGAAATGAAAATTAAAGTTTTTCTGAGATACCATCTCATACCTCTCAGATTGGCCAATATGACCAGAAAGGGTAATGATCATTGTTGGAAGGGATGTGGGAAATCTGGGACACTATTACACTGTTGGTGGAGCTGTGAACTCATCCAACCTTTCTGGAGAGCTATTTGGAACTATGCCCAAAGGGCAACAAAAATGTGCCTAGCCTTTGACCCAGCAATACCACTACTGGGTCTATATTCTGAAGAGATGAAGAAAAAGGGTAAAAACATTACTTGTACAAAAATATTTATAGCAGCCCTGTTTGTGGTGGCAAAGAATTGGAAATCAAGTAAATATCCTTCAATGGGGAATGGCTTAGCAAACTGTGGTATATGTATGCCATGGAATACTATTGTTCTATTAGAAACCAGGAGGGACGGGATTTTGGGGAAGCCTGGAGGGCTTTGCATGAACTGATGCTGAATGAGATGAGCAGAACCAGAAAAACACTGTATATCCTAACAGCAACATGGGAGTGATGATCAACCTTGAAGGACTTGCTCATTCCATCAGTGCAACAATCAGGAACAATTTTGGGCTGTCTGCAAAGGAGAGTGCCATCTGTATCCAGTTAAGGAGCTGTGGAGTTTGAACAAAGTTCAAGGACTATTCCCTTTAATTTAGAAAAAAACAGATATCTTATTGTCTGATCTTGTTACCTCTTAGAATTCTTGTCTCTTCTCTAAGGATATGATTTCTCTCTCATCACACCCAATTGGATCAAGGTACAACATGGAAACAAAGTAAAGACTGACAGATTGCTTTCTGTGGGGTGGGGGAAGGAAGTAAGATTGGGGGGAAAATTGTAAAACTCAAATAATATCTTTAATAAAATAAATTTTAAAAAAGAAAAAAAGAAAATAAAAATCAATTTAAAAAAAAATAAAGTTCTCAGTGAGATCTTCAACACCTCCCAGTACTTACCTGCAAGTACCCAGGACTTGTTCCCAACCCAGTACTTCTTCAAGATACTTACAGCTAATAGATCAGCATCTGGTACTTCACTTAGCAAGAGGCAAAGTACCCTGGGTGGGGAAGCAGGGTAAAGGGAGAGAGACAATAAGCCTTGGTTCACTTAACAAGGTGTTAAGTATTCTGGGTAGGGGTGGTAAAGTGTGAAAGAAAAGAGGCCTGGAGGGAGAGGCACAAATAGTTCGAGAAATGATATGGCTTTGGATGATACTTTGGCACATGAAGAGGATTGTGTGTACTTGAAAGATACATGAAAAAGGTGTAAGGTAAAATTGATTATTGTTACAATTTGATGCAATTTCAGTCAATTCTGCTTATCAAGCAATCAAATAAACAATCTGTGGTGATATCTTGATAACAACAGGAGCTTATCAAACAATCAAATAATTGATGATTAATACTATTAGAGCACCATGGGAAGAGGCACAAAGATATATAGTTTTAGCAGGAAAGAAAGGAGAATGTGAATGTTGAGTAAATTTTATTCAACTGATTCAATTTAGTGAGGGAATGAGATACATTCCCACTTGGATTGAAAAATGTAACTTAGGGCAGCTAGGTGGCGTAGTGGATAAAGCACTGGCCCTGGAGTCAGGAGTACCTGGGTTCAAATCCGGTCTCAGACACTTAATAATTACCTAGCTGTGTGGCCTTGGGCAAGCCACTTAACCCCATTTGCCTTGCAAAAAAAA
The DNA here is from genome assembly GCF_037893015.1 of Macrotis lagotis. Lineage (NCBI taxonomy): Eukaryota > Metazoa > Chordata > Mammalia > Peramelemorphia > Peramelidae > Macrotis > Macrotis lagotis. Next base: position 249,465,638 of record NC_133659.1, read on the forward strand.
TCCTTAAAAAAATGTAACTTAATTTATGTGGGGGGAGGGAGGAATATTTAGGGAAGAAGGGACTGATAAAAGGGAAGGGAAGGTATAAATGAAAATAAAGTGAAAGTTAAATTTCTAAAAGAAAAGTCAAAGGGGAAAGGTAGTGAAATTTTAATGAGGAGAAATAAGAGAAAAGTGAATAGATAAATATAAATGGAGAAAGATAGCATGGAGGGAAATACAGAATTAGTAATCTTAACTGTAAATGTGAATGGGATGAATTGTCCCATAAAATGGAAGCAGATAGCAGAATGGATTATAAAACAGAATCCTACATGTTGTTTATAAGAAACTCATTGGAAGCAGAGAGATACACACAGGATTAAGGTAAAAGGTTGTAGCAAAATATATTATGCCTCAGTGGAAGTAGAAAAATTTGGGGTAGCTATACTAATCTCAAACAAAGTAAAAGCAAAAATCAATCTCATTAAAAGGGATAAAGGGAGGTGGCTAGGTGGCGCAGTGGATAGAACACCCACCCTGGAGTCAGGAGTACCTGAATTCAAATCCAGCCTCAGACACTTAATAATTACCTAGCTGTGTGGCCTTGGGCAAGCCATTTAACCCCACTGCCTTGCAAAAAAAAAAAACTAAACTAAACTAAAAGGGATAAGAAAGGAAACTTAATCTTCTTAAAAGGCATCATTGGTAATGAAGCTATATCATTATTAAACATGTATGCACCTAATGATATAGCATCCAGATTCCTAGAGGAAAAACTGAGTGAATTACAAGGAGAAACAGACAGCAAACCTTTAATAACTGGCGACCTCAATCTCCCTCTCTCGGAACTAGATAAATCTAACAACAAAATAAACAAAAAAGAAGTTAAGAAGATGAATGAAATCTTAGAAAACTTAGATATGATAGACCTCTGGAGAAAACTGAACTGGAATAGAAAAAAATATACCTTTTTCTCTGCAGTACATTGTACCTTCACCAAAATTGACCATGTACTAGGGCACAAAAACCTTAGAATCAAATGCAGAAAGGCAGAAATAATAAATACACACTTCTCAGACCATGATGCAATAAAAATTACATGTAATGAAGGATCAGGGAAAGATAAACCAAGAACTAATTGGAAATTAAATAACTTTATCCTAAACAATGGGTGGATAAAATAGCAAATAATAGAAATAATCAATAATTATACCCAAGAAAATGATAATAATGAATCATCACACCAAAATTTATGGGATGCAGTTTTGAGGGAAAACTATATATCTCTAAATGCCTATATGAACAAAATAGAGAAATGAATTGGGTATGCATCTAAAAATACTAGAAAAAGAACAAATTAAGTAACCCCAATTAAATACCAAATTAGAAATTCTAAAAATCAAGAGAGAGATTAATAAAATGAAAAGCAAGAAAACTATTGATCTCATAAATAAAACTAAGAGTTGATTTTATGAAAAAGTCAATAAAATAGAGAAACCTCTGGTTAATCTGTTTTAAAAAAAAGACGATAACCAAATTACTAGTATCAAAAATGAAAAGGGTAAACAAACCACTAAGGAGGAGGAAATTAAAGAGAAAATTCAGAGCTACTTTGCCAAATTATATGCCAATAAATTGGACAACTTGAATGAAATGGATGGATATTTACAGAAATACAAACTGCCCAGATTAACAGAAGAGGAAATAAATTACTTAAATAACCCTATTTGAGAAAAAAGAAATTGAAGAAACCATCAATAAACTCCCTAAGAAAAAGTCTCCAGAGCACAATGGTTGGGGAGAGCCTCATTTATCAAGAACTTGCATCATTTTAAATATTTCAGTTTTAAAATCCATCCAATCAGGAGAACTATATTTAGGAAGTATATATTTTGTTCCTTTTTCTTTGATTTCTAGTTCCTCGGTTTTTAAAGATTGTTGTTCACACATTTCAGCAATGTTTGACTCTAATTCATGCCTCCATTTGGATTTTTCTTGGCAAAGATATTAGAGTAGTTTACCTTTTCCTTCTCCAGCTCATTTTATAGATGAGGGACTAAGACAAACAAGGTAAAATGACTTGCCCAGGACCACAAGTATCTGAGGTTATTTTGAACTCAGAAAGATGAATCTTCCTGACTTCAAGACTGGTCTTACTTCCTTAGTATTGGGATACATTGTGCCACCTACCTGTCCTTTTAAAGATTTTCAGTATAGTAAATACTTTGCCTCTTGCCTGTAATGTGAATTTACATTGAAGACACAATATTCTATGTTCGTCTTGCACTGATTTTTGACCTCTTAAGTTATATGAAAGAGTTATGTTACCACAGATGACTGTTTTGCAAACTTTGCTGATTGTTTTATGGAGAACCTTACATACTTGCTATATCTGAGAAAAGTAATAAAATATTTTTAAGAAATAAAAAAAAGAAAAATTCTCCAGGTCCAGATGGATTTACAAGTGAATTCCACCAAACATTTAATGAACAATTAATTATTATTCTACATAAACTATTTTAAAAAATAGGAGAGGAAGGAGTTCTGCCATACTACTTTTATGACACCAACACGGTGCTCTAAATCAGGACGAACCAAAACAGACAAAGAATATCATAGACCAATCTCCCTAATGAATATTGATACAAAAATCTTAAATAAAATTTTAGAAATGAGACAACAGCAAGTTATTACCAGAATAACACACCAGGATCAGGTTGGATTTATACCAGGCAGGCAGGGATGGTTCAACATTAGGAAAACACTCAACATAATTTAAACATATTATAGTAAAAACAACAGAAATCATGTGATTATCTCAATAGATGGTGATACGATACAGCATCCAATCCTAATAAAAAAAATACTAGAAAGCTTAGGAATAAATGAAGTTTTCCTTAAAATAATTAATAGTATCTATCTTAAATCATCAACAAATATTATGTTTAATGGGAATAAACTCAGAGCATTTACAATAAATTCAGGCGTGAAACAACAATGTCCGTTATCACCATTACTATTTAATGTAGTATTGGAGATGCTAGGTGTAGGAATAAGAGAAGAAAAAGAAATTGAAGGAATCAGAATTGGCAATGAAGAAACATAGCTTTCATTCTTTGCAGATGATATGATGGTATACCTAGAGAACCTGAGAAAATCATCTAAAAAACTTCTTGAAACAATGAACAAATTCAGGAAAGTAACAGGATATAAAATATACTTATACAAATCATCAGCATTTCTCTATGTGAACAACAAAGCCCAAGAACAAGATTTAGAAAGAGAAATTCCTTTTAAAATAACTGTAGACATCATTAAATACTTGGAAATCCACCTCCCAAGGCAAACCCAGAAGCTATATAAACACAATTATAAAGCACTTCTCACCCAAATAAAGTCAGATCTAAATAATTGGAAGAATGTCAAATGCTCATGGTTAGGTAGAGCTAATATAGTAAAAATGACAATTCTACCCAAATTAAATTACTTATTTAGTGCCATACCAATCAAATTACCAAATAACTATTTTGCTGAGATAGAAAATATAGTTAAAAAATGCATCTGGAGCAACAAAAGAGCAAGAACAGCAAGGGAACTGATGGAAAAAATAAATGTAAAGGAAGGTGGCCTAGCTCTACCAGATCTCAAACTATACTACAAAGCAATAGTCATCAAAACTGCCTGGTCTTGGTTAAGAAAAAGAGGAATTGATCAGTGGATTAGGAGAGGTTCAAAAGAAACTGCAGTAAATGACTACAGCAATGTACTATTTGACAAACCCAGAGACATCAGTCTGTGGGATAAGAACTCACTATTTGACAACAATTGTTGGGAAAACTGGAAAATAGTATGGCAAAAACTAGACATAAACCCACATCTCACACCCTATACCAAAATAAGGTCAAAAATGGGTAAAGGATTTATACATAAAGAGCAATACCACAGATAAATTAATAGATCAAAAAATACTCTATTTGGTCTATAGAAAAGGAATAAATTTATTACCAAACAAGAATTAGAGCACATTATAAACTGCAAAATGAATGATTTGGACTTTATTAAATTAAAAAGGTTTTGCACTAATAAGATCAATGCTACCAAATTTAGAAGAAAAGCAGAAGACTGGGAAACAATCTTCACAACCAGGAATTCTGATAAAGGTTTCATTTCTAAAATATATAGAGATTTGCATCAAATTTATAAGGTCACAAGTCATTCCCCAATTGATAAATAGTCAAAGGATATGAACAGATAGTTTTCAAGTGAGGAAATTAAAGCTATACATAATCATTTGAAAAAATGTTCCAAATCACTATTGATTAGAGAAATGCAAATTAAAACAACATTGAGGTATCATCTCACACCTATTACATTAGCCCACATGAGAAAAAGGGAAGAAGAACAATGTTGGAGTGATTGTGGGAGGATTGGGATATTGATGCTTTGCTGGTGGAGTTGTGAATGGATCCAACCTTTCTGTAGAGCACTATGGAACTATGCCCAAAGAGCAATAAAACTGTTCATACCCTTAGACCCAGAAATTCCAATTCCAGGACTGTATCCAGAAGAAACTGTAAAAAATGGGAAAAGTCCTACATGTTCCAAAATATTCATAGCAGATCTTTTTGTAGTGGCAAAGAATTGGAAATTGAGGGGATGCCCATCAATTGGGGAATGGCTAAACAAGTTGTGGTACATAAATACTATGGAATATTATTGTTCTATAAGAAACCATGAATGGTCGAACTCTAGAGAAGCATGGAATGACTTACAGGATCTGATGCCAAGAGAACAAAGTACACATCAACAACATTATGTGATGAACAACCTTGATGGAAGCAACTCCTCTCCACAGTCCAGAGAGCTGGTATGACTCTGTTTGACTGGTTGTGGTTATATTATTCACAACCAGAGGAAGAAGAACAAAACCAAAGAAAACACACAGGAAAAAAACACCCCCACCAAATCTAATGAACATTTTATAAAAATTATCTCTTATGCATCTTTTTCCTTTAATCCTAATTCCTCATGCCAAAAATCATTAATTTGTAAATATGTTTAACAAAATGTGCATGTAAAATGCTAACCTGACTGTTCCCTGCTCAGGGGCGGGGGGGGGGGGGGGCTGGAAAGGGAGGGTGGAGGGAAATTTTTTAACTTGGAAATATGCATGTACAAATGGATGAAAATTTTTAAAAAATTAATTAAAAAAGTTTTAGCCTATTCAACTTGAAGCAGCAGTGAATAGAGCATTGGATCTGGAGTCAGGAAGACCTAAATTTAAATTCAACCTTTGACAAGATCCTGGGAAAGTTTCTTAAGCTCTTCTTTTGTCCTCAGTATCCTTAACTATAAAATGGAAGTAATAATAGCAATACTTTGTAGGATTGCTGTGAGGATCAAATGAAATACCATTTGTAAAATTGCTAAGTAGAGTACCTAACACTATTCTATATAAAGTGTTTACTCCCCTCCCTCCTGCAGGGACTGAGGTATTATAGAACAGAGTGTATCTACCCCACCCCCCACCCCAGATGTGGGGTGAAATTTGCGTGCAACTTCTGTTTTTGCTTGCTTTATCTTCTCAGTAAATATCATTTTGTAAGAAGTTAATTGATATTAATTGGTCAAATAGAACTGGTGTGCTAATCAAAGAAAATACTTAATAAATGTTTTCTTGAGGGGAGGCTAGGTGGCACAGTGGATAGAGCACCAGCCCTGGAGTCAGGAATACCTGAGTTCAAATATGACCTCAGATATTTAATAATTACCTAACTGTGTGACTTTTGGCAAGCCACTTAAACCCCATTGGCTTGCAAAAGAATTTATAAAAGAAAAAAAAGAAAGAAAGATACCTCCAACCCTTCACGAGGAAAATTTCAAAGTCTGTTTAAAGATATATGGGAGAAAAAACATTTTTAGTAGCTGGAGCTAGTAAGTTTTGACTTTTGAAAGTCCCTAATCTGATCTTTACCTAAAAGATAAAGTTGGCAAGGAACGATAACCAGACACGGGTCTCAATAGTTAGCAAGTCTTGAGTCACTGAATTATGGGACTGGAAAGAAAGTGATAAATATATTCTCTCTGCAACATCCCAGACAAAGGGTTTTGCTTGTAACACGTTGAGTGTTAAAGTCACTAAAGCATCTAATAGTTCTATTAAGAAGATTTATGTTTATCAAACTGAAATCTCCCTCTTCCCATCTTCTCTCACACATTCATCTTAGCTTTCCCCTCTAAGAATAGTCTCATTTCTTTTTCATTTTCATTATGTCTTTCAAATATTTGAATGTACTTAAATAGTTCCCCTGGGGATTCTCCAGGCTAAGCATACTTTGTTCCTACAGATGATCTTCATAGGACCTGATCTGAATTACTTTGTCATTCTTTTCTTTCCACCTAGTAACAATTGGTACCCAGGCCAGTGGAGGAAGTCTTATTGTTACCTCCAATTTAAAGGGAGATACTATTAGATATGAAGTGTCTGTCTTATCCCAGAAAATGTCCTCTATCCCATAGGATATACTACTAGGAATATATCCATTTATTCTCCTCAGTATTTCAACTTCAGCATTGATTTCAAGAATAAATGAAAATTTCTGTTTTACCCTTCTAGTCTCAAGGGGGTTTTTTAATCTGGGAGGTAGGTAGGTAGGCAGGTAGGTTAGACAGTATCTACATGTTCAACCCATCTTTGTCACATTCACAGGTTTTGCAATAGAAACTTAAGACCTCAGGAAGGGATCTATCTACTGGTCATTGGACAGACTGTCTAGAGTTCCTGAGGCTTGAATAGACTGCTGGGAAGAGGATGCCATGATGGACAATTTCAGCAGAAGTCCCATAAAATACTAATAGAGAACTACAATGGTAAATGCAAGAATGAGGGCTATAATTTCTTCCCCTTCTACTGAAGAGTTTAGGAGAGAAGAAGAGTACTATCATATCTATGTATAATGAAGATTACATAAGCAGTAATTTTCTGATGGATTGGTGAGGGGGTGGGAGGAGAAGAGGGAGAAAGACTGGTTAGGGGGCTATTGCATTAGGATGATAATTAGATCCTATACTAGGATGGTGAAAATGTGAGTATAGAGGAGGGGACAGACACAAAAGATATCGACTTTGTTATAACTCTTAATATACTTTTAGGAATTTATGGCTGGACCGAGTTTGGAATTAAAGGGAAAAAACAGAAGTTTTGCATATGCCAAGTATGTGACAAATGCTTCTTAATTCTCTTGATAGAAGTACTTGAGCAAAGGAGCCAGAAGGTTCATTTCCATGATTATAAAACTTGAAGATTCACATCACTTTAATCAACAAGTATTTATTAAATACCTACTTTGCAAAGAGATAGAAGGCTAATCTTTTAGATTTTTGAGGGAAGACACAGTCGGTACATATTGAAAGAAGGACTTTCTGATTCTCAGGTTTCTTTGTGCTTCTGTTCTTGCTATATCTTCAAAATAAATAAGTACTCCCTTTGTAAAAACTAATCTATGTTAATTGATTAAATGGAACTGGGACATTAATCACATGTGAGGGGAAGACACCAGAAAAGCAATTTCTGCTGTGATGGCTTTAAAGAAAGACACACCAGAGACTCAGGTGTATTCTTAGAATGCTGAATATGAGATGAAACCAATCTCATTTTGGGACAGAGGTCAGAGTATCACTTTTTCCTTAGACCTATATGACTCACAAGGGTCCAGATCTTCTGGCCATGTAGGGATGAGTCTACTTCAGGTTTAGGATGTCCTTCTGGTGGCCCATCTTCTCCACTGAAAAGTGGTGTACTATCTAGGAAGCATCTTTTGCTGGTCAGCTTAACCAATTTCGGAGCCTAAAACTTTCAAGCCTATAAGGTAGCTGCCAATGCTGGAAACATTCATATTTCACAATTGCTGTTTGATCTGTTCTGAGGAAAAGAAAACTAGTGAGGTCCTGGTTCAGGCTCTCCTAGGTTAGTATAGTTTCTAGGGGTAAGAGAAAGAGAAATGTATGCCACTAGCCACCATCATATTTAAGGGAGAAGTGACAGTTCAAAAAACATCCTCAAATGGTGGTGGTGGAGGTAGGGCTACTTGTGTATGCAACTTTTATATACCTCTTTAAACCCACTGAGGGAGTAACTCTTTCCGGTTCAGTCTTCAAACACTTTTTATTTTTTATTTCTTGGTAAATAATATTTTATTTTTTCCAATCACATGTAAAGAGAATTTTCAATAATCATTTTTTAAATAAGATTTTGAGTTTCAAATTTTTTACTCCCTCCTTTTCTCCCTTTTCCCCTTCCCAAGATACCAATTTGATTTAGGTAATACATGTGTAAGCATGTAAACATAATTTCCACATTAATCATGTTATATAAGAAGAATCAGAACAAAAGGGAAAAACACAACAAACAAAACAAAAAGTGAAAATGGTATGCTTTAATCTGTATTCATAGTTCTTTCTCTGGATGTCGATGGCATCTTCCATCAAGAGTCTTTTAGAATCATCTTGGATCATTGTATTGCTGAGAAGAGCTAAGTCAGGGCTGATCATTACACAATGTTGCTATTACTCTGTCATTTTTATTATATCATTTCTGCAATTGATATTTTTCCATTTGTTTAGATCTGACTTTATTTGTGTGAAAAATGTTTTATAATTGTGTTCTTATTAATTCATGGGGTTGTCTTAACAGTAGACTCTGAAATATTTTATATTGTCTATAGTCATTTTTAATGAAATATTTTTCTATCTCTTCTTGCTGGTAATATGTAGAAATGCTGATAATTTATGTGGGTTTATTTTATATCCTCCAACTTTGATAAGGTTGCTAATTATTTCAAGTATTTATTTAGTCAATTCTCTAGAATTTTCTAAGTATTCTATCATATCAGACAGAAAGAGTGATATCTCTGTTTTCTCATTTCCTAGTCTAATTCCTTCCTTCTTTTTCCTCTCTTATTGCTAAACCTAACATTTCTAATACAATCCTGAATAACAGTGATGATTATGGGCATTTTTAATTCACCCCTGATCTTATTGGGAAGGTTGCTGTCTTATTTCCATTACACATAATGCTTGATGATGGTTTTAGATAAATACTTCTTATCATTTTAAGTAAAATCCCATTTATTCCTTTGCCCTCTAGTGTTTTTAAAGAAATATGTTCTGTATTTTATCAAAAGTCTGTTCAGTATCCATTGAGATAATCATACGATTTCTGTTAGGTCTGTTATTGATATGGTCAATTATGCTAAGAGTTCAACCAGTCTTGCGCTCCTGTTAGGAATCCTACTTGGTCATAGTGAATTGTCCTTGTGATAAATTTCTGTATTCTCTTTGCTATTATGTTATTTAAAATTTTTGCATCAATATTCATTAGGGAAATTGTTCTATAATTTTTCTTTTCTGTTTTGATTTTTCCTGGTTTAGGTATGACATAAATATATAATAAACATATGACATATTTATGTCATAAAAGGAATTTGGTGAAACACCCTATTCACCTGGTTTCCCAAATGTTTATATATTATTGGAATTAAATTTTCTTTAAATGTTTGGTAGAATTCACTTATAAATTCATCTCACCTGGAGATTTTTTCTTAGGGAGCTCATTGATGGCTTGTTAAATTTCTTTTTCTAAAAATGGTGTTTTGTAAATATTTTATTTTCTCTTCTGTTAATCTGGCTAATTTATAGTTTTGTAAATATTTATCTATTTCATTTAGATTATTTTTTGCCATACATTTTTATTAGCATACAGTTGAGCAAAATAACTTTGAATTATTGCTTTAATTTCCTCTTCAATGAAGAAGAATTCACATTTTTCAATCTTGATGCTGGTAATTTGGGGTTTTTTTCTTTTTTTAAAATTAGAAGTCAAAGGTTTATCTATTTTGTTAATTTATAAAACCAGTTATTAGTTTTATTTGTTCAGTGGTTTTCTTAATCTCAATTTTCTTAATCTTTCTTGTGATTTTTCAGAATTTCTAACTTGGCATTTAATTTGGGGGGGTTAATTTATTCTTTTTATTTATTTATTTATGCTTTTAAAATTACATTTCCAATTCACTGATCTGCTCTTTCTCTATTTTATTCATATAAGCATTTAAAGATAAAATTTCTCCTAAGTACTGCTTTGGTTGTATCCTATATATTTTGGTATGTTTTTTCATTATTATCATTCTCTTTGATGAAATTATTGATGCTTTCCCATGATTGATTGAATGACCCTATTATGCTGTAGGATTAGATTATTTAATTTCCAATTTATTTTAGTCTGTCTTTTCATGGTCTTTTTTTTTAGGTTTTTATGCCATATTACACAATCAGTTTTTGTGCATATGCTATGTAGCTGCTGAGAAAAAAAAGATATATTCCTTTCTATCCAATTTTCTTCAAAGGTCTATCATATCTAACTTAACTAAAATTCTATTCAGCTTCTGAACTTCTTTCTTGCTTATTTTGTAGTTAGATTTATCTAGTTCTAAGAGGAGGAGGTTGAGATCACCCACTATTATAATATTGCTGCCTATTTCTTCTTCTAAGTCAATTAATTTCTCCTCTAAGAATTTGGATGGCATGCCACTTGGTGCATATTTGTTTAGCATTAATATCACTTCATTGTCCATGGTACCTTTTAGCAAGATGTGATTTCCTTCCTTGTCTCTTTTAATTAAATCTATTTTTTGCTTCTGCTTTGTCTGAGATCAGGATGACTATCTCTGCTTTTTTTTTTACTTCATCTGAAGCACAATATATTCTTCTCCAACCTTTTCCCTTTGCTCAGTGAAGCATTTTACATTTTCTTCTATTTTTTCATTTTTTTTATTTTGTTTGACTGATTCTTGATGTCTCATAGAGTCATTAGCTTCCTTGCTTAGTTCTAATTTATAAGGAATTATTAATATTTTTTTTTAGGTTTTTGCAAGGCAAATGGGGTTAAGTGGCTTGCCCAAGTCCACACAGCTAGGTAATTATTAAGTGTCTGAGGTTGAATTTGAACTCAGGTAGTCTTGACTCTAGGGCTCTATCCACTGCACTACCTAGCCACCCCAGGAATTATTTTCTTTAGTTAACTTTTGTACCTCTTTTTCCATTTAGATAATTCTAAGGTGTTTTATTCAGTGAATTTTTTTTTCATTTGGTCAATTAATTTTTTTTTTTTAGTTTTTGCAAGGTAATGGGGTTAAGTGGCTTGCCCAAGGCCACACAGCTAGGTAATTATTAAGTGTCTGAGGTTGGATTTGAACTCAGGTACTCCTGACTCCAGGGCTGGTGCTCTTTCTACTGGGCCACCTAACCATCCCTTAATTCAATTTTTAAGGTGTTGTTTTCTTCAGTCAATTTGTGCTTCCTTTTCTAAATTGCTGAGTCCTCATCATTCTCAGTATAACTCTCATTTTCCCCCTAATTTTTCTTTTATCTCCCTTATTTGATTTTTAAAATTCTTTTTGAGCTCTTCTAAGAGGATATTTTGGGCTTGATACCAATTCAAATTTGCTTTTGAGGCTTCACATGTAGGTATTTTGACATTGTTCTCTTCTGAATTTGTGTTTCATCTTTCCTGTTGACATAGTAGTTTTTTATGGTCAGGGCTCTTTAGTTTTAATTCATTTTTAGCTTATTTCAAGACATTTGAAGTTGAGTTCAGCTCCTGGAGATAGGGGCTCTAATCCAAGTTTCTGGCATTGAGGGACCAGGGTTCTCCAGTTGTTAATCTGTATTGTGGTTAAGAGCCTCCCTCTGGTTTGTCCCAACACCACCCGTGTGGGGCTCCAATCCTTATTTACCCAAGTGAAATAGATCTTTCCTGAAGTCCTTCGGGCTGGAAAATTGTTTCATTTCATCTTTTTGTGGATTCTGTTGATGCAGTATTGTTTTAGAGGTTTGATTTAATGCTTTCTGAGGAAAACTGGAGAGAGCTGAGGGAACTTCCTGGCTTCTCCTTGCTATCTTGGTTCCCTCCCCTCTCTCCCAAACACTTTTATCTGTCCCATTGTCTGATGGGAAGTTCTTTAGTACAACTCTCACAATATTATAGTAAATAATTAGTTATAAAAAATTACTTTTCTTTCAGAAGGGGGAATTTTTTTTCACCTTTGTCTATAAATGGTGTATTTAAAAACCAGCTAACTTGACTTTGTATTCATGGAAAGACATCCCTCTTGAAACTAATCCTATTTTGCTCACCTCTAATCAACAGGGAAATTATTATAAGAATTGTCAAGCACAAATTGCTTTCTCCTTAAGTGATAGTCTAGCAACCTCAATTGGTTCTCCAGAAATTTAATTACCTCCATATGGGTTATTCATTGGATTTGTTAGATACTCCCTCACTCACTAGTGCATTAAAATGACAATCTTAATAATAATCTTTAAAGAGGTAAAACGGCAGTTATTCTCCCTGAGGTTCCCTTTGTATCTGCTTGGGACATGTGACTTTTTTTTTCGTTTGCGTTTTTTTTTCAGTTGCTAAAGGCAAAGGCTTGATTAGTCAGACATCACTAGAAAAGAGCATGGAGTTGTTTCAAGGATCCCACTCTTGTGATGAGATGGATGTTTTTTTTTTTGTTGTTGTTGTTGCTTTTAGTTTTTAATTTCCTCTCTGGAGGAAAATCTAGATGTCTAAGGATATTAGGTTCACAGATGATCTGCAGTTGTCTTTGTTTGCATGACAGTGAAATACTCCTCTCCTTTGGGGAGAACAATTTCCCAAGGTTCAGAGATTTGCAAGTGAGACTTGGATGATTTAATTAAGTTCAAATCTTTCAGATGGGATTCTTTCCCGAGGCTATTTTTCCCCCTTACTTGTATATGGCAGGGGGAAAAAAACCAAAACAACCAACTTTTTTTTTTTTTGGTCATCGACACCCACAACTTGAAGCAGAACTCTCGCTGTAGCTTGGAATGTACAAAATGAGTTGACTCTCTGAGTGACTTTTCAGGAGACCAATCAGTCGGGGATGGGGAGCGGCCAACTCCGCCCCGCTCCCAGACTCTCTTTGGCTGGTTCCCGCAGGAGAGAAGGCGGCGGTGGGCGGAGGGAGGTACCTGGAGCGGGGAGTGATGTCAGCTCCCAGCCTTCCCGGATTCCTGACATGGTGCGAGAGGGAGAGCGGGTGGGGGAGTCCAGGACAGAGAAGCCCGAGGATTAATGGTTTGCGAGCCCGGCGAGGACCTGAGTGCTGAGCTTGCGAACCCCCGGGAGAAGTGAACTCCAACTTTTGCTTTCGCGCCGGCGATTCTGCACCCAGGTAAACTTGTTTTGTGGCGCTTCGGGAGAAGGGAGGGAAATAGCGTGGTGTGTGGAATAGCGTGTGTTCCTTCAGCCGCTGGGCTTTGCAGCTGCCGCTCCTCCTCTTCCAGGGCTTGGTTTCCTTCTCCAATTCCCTCCCTGTTTTTGAACAGGAACACTCGCTTTGGGGAGGTGGGGGAGAGAGTGGGAAGGGTGTAGTTTAACACACTGGCCTTCGCTTTGGTTTTCTCCATGGAAAATTCCTGAAGATTTGAAAATGCAAGGTCTGCCTTTTCTGTCCTCTTCCTCTTTGCCCCTCATCGCCCTACCTCCCAGCCCTCCCACCCATGGATCATCCACACCCCATTCTGGGGGTGGGGTGGGGGAGATGTTGGGAAAGGGAGGAAAATAATTTTATTTTGAGCAAAAGAAAGGGTTGTCTCTAAGTCTTCTCTCAGTCGGTTATTTAGAAATTAGACTTTTCAGGAAAGAAGTTTCTTTGTTGCTGTTTCATTTTTTCCTTTTTCTTCACTATTTCCACTCTACATAGCGTTTAATACCAGACAGGATATGAGAAATTCAGTTTAGGTGGCTGAATCATATCCCCCTTGAGACTTCATCAGTTAGTACATACTATGCCTAAATACTTCATTGGAAGGCACCTTTTAAAAACCCTCTTATCTTTTAAAACAAAATAAATTTTTGTCGTTAAATCAGGAGGGTTTTTGCCGGAATCAATGCTTGTTTGACATGCTTTAAGGAATCATTGACCTTTAAGCTCTACTTTCGACTTATTACTGTAGTAGAGTATCTCACTAATGAAGAGTGAGTTAGAAGGCTACACTCTATGTGATTATTGGGAACAAGATTTTCAAACCTGTAGGACTAGAACAAATATCTCCTTTGAATAGCATCACATCTAGATTTATGTTAGCTAACTAGAATACCCATCAAATGTAGACGGGGAAAATATATTTTTGGAAGCCTTTCTAAGAGATTTGTTTTTAGTAAATTCTCATCATTATCCCAGACGTTGTGATTTGGAGTCTGCCTGACGTTTTAACCCAGAGGCGGAACCAGTCATCAGCATTTGAGATTTTTCTCTAAAAAAATTTTTTTAAAAGTATGGAATAATGATCAAGAGTAGTTTCTCTTTGCATTGGGTGTCATTCCTTGATATCAACTAATAGAAGATTGTTATTGGTTTCATTGTGAGTAAAACTGGTTCCTAGATTTGGTCATCAGTCTTTTTTTTGTTTGTTTGTTTTTTAGGGGTTTTTTTTTTTTTTGCAAGGCAAACGGGGTTAAGTGGCTTGCCCAAGGCCACACAGCTAGGTAATTATTAAGTGTCTGAGACCGGATTTGAACCCAGGTACTCCTGACTCCAGGGCCGGTGCTTTATCCACTACGCCACCTAGCCACCTCTATCAGTCTTCTGTATCAAAGAGAATCAATCGATGGGGAAAGACAGCAATCCAGATTTTATGCAGTATAACTTGTGGCTAATAAGTATTGAGGCAGAGAATGCTTATAAACTACATTAAAACAATCTTTCATCTTTCTAGTTGAGTGATTGACTTCAGAATAAAAAAGTATGGGATTTTGTTTAGTTTTTTGGTTTATGGAAGAACTAAGTTCAATGTCTTTTTGTATTTCTACCACCCAGAGCAATTTAGCTGCTCTAGATGATTAAGATCAAATTTGTGTTAAAATATGTACCCTTCTGGAAAGATCAGAATAGTTTCATTTTTGAGGCAGCAGGAGTTGATACCTCTGAAATAGTAGACACTTTGTATTTTGATTTTTAAAAAAATGTAAGTAATATAGATGGTCCTCAAATTAAAAGTGAATTTAGCTATTGCATTTCCAGTGTCATTCTTCTTTTAGAGCAAATGAAGTGATGGAGAATTCTTCTGGAAGGTCACTGTGCATTGAAACCATAATTGACATTTTTGTATTATGTAAAATAAAATCCTACATTCTTGATCTCCAGAATGCACATACAAAAAAGAATTGCAATGAACTTCTTCCCTATGTGACAACATAAACTGTCTTTCAGTAAAATTGTCTTGATGCACCCTCACCAGATTAATGTCTTCTGTTAAAGCTCCTGGCTTAGGGTATTGCACCTCTCCAAACAGGTGTTACTTTTAATTTTTTTTTTAGGTTTTTTTTTTTGCAAGGCAAACGGGGTTAAGTGGCTTGCCCAAGGCCACACAGCTAGGTAATTATTAAGTGTTTAAGACCGGATTTGAACCCAGGTACTCCTGACTCCAGGGCCGGTGCTTTATTCGCTATGCCACCTAACCATCCCTTACTTTTAATGTTAATTCACATTTCTATCCCCTGACTCAGAGATCATTTTTACTGGTTGACCCATATCTAGGATGCTCTTCTTATTTCTACTTCCTGTCTACCCTGGATTCTTTCTTGTCTCAGTTAAAAGTTCATTTTCTACAAGTTTTTTATAGTTCTTAATCTTAGTGTATTTCTTCTGAGATTACTTCCAGTTTTTCCTGTATATTTATTTTATTCGTATCTAGTTGTTCGCATGTCATCTCTCCCATTAGACAGTGAATTTATTGATAACAGGGAGTTTTTGAACTCCCTTCATTTCTATCCCCAGTGTTTAGCAGTGTTAGCATCTAGTAGGCACTTAATAAAGGCTAGCTTTGCAGAGGCAGCTAGGTGATGCAGTCAATAGAGTCCTATGATCTGGAAGACCTGAGTTTAATTCCTGCTTTAGCCACTTACTAGCTGTGTGACCTTAGGCAGTCACTTAACCTCTTCTTGCCTCAATTTCCTCAGCTGTAAAATAGCATCTGCCTCCTCTTATTTTGAGGATCTAATGAAATAATACTTGTAAAGTTCATAATAAATTTTATATAAATATTAACTTTTTATTTTTATTTGTTTGACTGACTAGCTAATAAGGGGTTGATCTGGAGAACCAGCTCTTGAAGTGAGTCTTTCTTATAGAGTTACATATGCATGCCCTGACTCTATGGAGAAAGATATATGCTAAAGGAGTTGTACCTTGGGATGATACAGCAATATTTTATTGGTCCCCATTATTGGTGCCAAAGAAGATTGGTATCCAAACCAGGAAGAGCCACCCACTCAGAAAGCTTGAAAAGAAATGCCAGTGTCTCTAATTCTTTCTCTCTTCCCCTTTTTTGAGTGTGAGACTTGGCACTCTTAATAGCTTTTCCTAAGATGCTACTTTGCTCAGGGGGCTCCAGCTATGGACCCACACAAGTTGGATTCAGTCCTGGGGATCCCAAAAGAAGAGAACTTTTTCTGGCACTTTCTACCTCCTCTTTGTAGAAGAGATTTTCCAAGGAAAATCTTTAGTATATTGGACTATAAGAACTGAGGAGGGATGACTGTATCTTTCTAAGCACAAGTCCTGAGGTGTAGAGCCTTTCCCATAGAGCTTCCCCAGCACACCCAGATTCATGGTACCAGATGTTCACTTCCAGTAGGTCATGAGTGCTCTCCTAATCACCTCCTATTACATTAATAGCTTTTTAGTTTTAAATGCAATGGTTGATCTACCTTCCTCAAGTCTCTTCCCACTCCAATCCATCTTTTCCTCAGCTACCAGACTGATCTGAGAGCACAAGTATCTGACTTTGACTCCCGACTCAGTCAATTTCAATGATTCTCTATTCCTCCAGGATTTAATAGAAAACCATCTTCTTGGCTTTTAAAGGCATTCCACAGCATGACCTCTTCTTACCTTTCACCTTTATTCCCTTTCATTGCTTAGCCATCCAGATCCTGTAGCAGTCTCCTGACAATTCCCCCCTCCCTGTCTGTTTGTTAATGATAATTTATTATCATCTCCATCACCTTTCCACTGGCTGACCCTCATTGCTGGCATGCTGTCCTTACTGCCTCCTGACTTCTATGGCAGCATTCAAAACTCAGCTCAAACCCTAACTTTGGAAAAAGGCCTTTTCCTGTTCCTCCATAACTAGTCCCCTTCCTCTGAGACATCTCCAATTTATCTTGTGTATATCTCATTTATACAGAATTATCCTGTTGCCCTCCCCATTAGAATGTGAGCACAGTGCCCGACTTAATGAATCTTTGTTGACTGACATACTTTGTAGGCAAAGGTTATTTAATAAATATTTTTTGATTTGAATTAGTTTGAATAATTTATCTTTCTGTGTAACTGCATGCAGCAAATACCATATTGAAAGAGGTCAACATATATGGTGCTTTTAAAAGATAAAACAAGGAGCTCTAGAATTGAGTGACATTGAAGCAGATGGAAAGGTTGTCCCCAATAATTGTTTTTGGACTGTACTAAAGGAGCCACATTCTATAGTTATGAAGTAGTTATGGAAATAATAGTTTAACATGGTGAAGAGGTAGTCTGGGATAGAGGTATGTTGCAATTGAAGTTTTCAAATATTGACTTTGTAACTTCCTAATTGTGTGTCT
Source organism: Macrotis lagotis (assembly GCF_037893015.1). Lineage (NCBI taxonomy): Eukaryota > Metazoa > Chordata > Mammalia > Peramelemorphia > Peramelidae > Macrotis > Macrotis lagotis. The sequence continues at coordinate 249,483,309 of NC_133659.1, forward strand.
TTGAGTAACTTAGCCTCTCTGGGCCTCAGTTTCCATATGTACAAAATGAGATAGAGAAAGGAGAGGAGATTAAGTTAAGCTGAAAAAGGAAGTTTAGAAAGAACTAGCTTCACGCATTTGGGGTTTTGGGTGGACATGGAGTAAGGTTTGTTCTGTTTAGACTCTGGGGGGTGGAATGAGGAGCTATGGGTGAACAGATAGATTAAAATCTATCAATCACTCAGCATTTAGCAGGTCCATATTTGCTAGGTTTTGTGTTAAACCCTGGGGATACAAAAAAGGCAAAAGGCAGCCTTTGCCCTCAAAGAGTTGACTGTCTAATGTGGAGACCACCTGCAAACAAAGCAAGCTAAATACAGGATAATAAATACAGGAGGTAATTAATAAGGAGAAATCTTGCTGGAGAAAATAGGATTTAAATTGGGCCTTAAAGGAGTCTGGGAGGTCAGTAGTTTGAGAAGAAGGAGAAGATTCCAGGGTTGGGAGACAGAAAACACCCTGAGTCAACAAACAGATCAGGTGTCTTGTAGGGTGTGAGTCCTTAAGTAGAGGCTAAAGATGATGTTGATCAATGAATTAATTAACATTTATTAAACAAGCAACTAGGTGATACAATCTGGCTTGGAATCTGGAAGATTCATGTCCCTGAGTTCAAATCTGGCTTCAGACACTTAATAATTGTGTGACCCTGGGCAAATCATTTCCATATTTGTAAATTGAGCTGGAGAAAGAAATGCCAAATCACTTCAGTATCTTTTTTTTTTTTTAGGTTTTTGCAAGGCAAATGGGGTTAAATGGCTTGCCCAAGGCCACACAGCTAGGTAATTATTAAGTATCTGAGACCGAATTTGAACCCAGGTACTCCTGACTCCAGGGCCGGTGCTTTATACCCTGTGCCACCTAGCCGCCCCCAGTATCTTTTTTAAAAATATATTTTGGGGAAGTTAGGTGGTTCAGTGGATAAAGCACTGCCCTGGAGTCAGGAGGACCTGAGTTCAAATGGTATCCCAGACATATAATACTTACCTAACCATGTGACCTTGGGCAAGTCACTTAACCCCTTTACCTTGCAGAAACCAAAAAAAAAAACCAAAAACCAAAACCCAGAAACATCTTTTATTTATTTATTTTTTCCAATTATATCCTAGATAGTTTCAAACAATCAATTTTTGGTAAGGTTTTTGAATTTCACAATTTTCTCCCCCTCTCCATTCCCTCCCCTCTTCCCCTGAGAGAAAACAGTCTAATATAGCTTATATGTGTAAAACTGTGTTAAATATATATTCATATCAATCATGTGAAAGAAGAATCAAGTTGAAAAAGGAAAAAAAATTGAGGGAAAAACATAATACATAAAACAACTTTTAAAAGTTAAAGATAGTAAGCTTTGGTCTATATTTAAACTCCATAGTTCCTTCTCTGGATATGGATGGTATTTTCTAATACAAGTCTGTTAGAATTGTCTTTGATTATTGTACTACTGAAACGAGCAAATCCATCGTGGTTGATCACCCAGTATTACTGTTAATGTGCACAATGTTTTTCTGTTCTGCTCATTTCACTCACTATCAGTTTATGCAAAACCTTTCCAGGTTATTCTGAAGTTCCATTCCTCATTATTTCTCACAGAACAATAGTACTCCATCGCATTCATTTGTTCAGCTATTCCCCTGTTGATGGGCATCCCTTCAGTTTTCAATTCTTTGACGCTATGAAAAGAGCTGTTATAAATATTTTTGTACATAGTAGATTTTTTTTTACCCTTTTTTGTGATCTCTTTGAGATATACAGACCAAGTTGCTCCAGCATCTTTGCCTAGAAAACCCCAAATGGGTCATGAAACTTGGATATGACTGAACAACAACATTAAAACACTTGCTATGGGTCAGAGACCCTATGAGAGTTATAGTGATATAAAGTAAAGCAATATTTGCCCTAGGGAACTCACATTGTGCTGGGGAATATAACCTGTTCACAAATAAATATGGGGAATATACCAAACAGTGATTTGGAATTGTGACAGGAACATCTGGGAGGATCAGAAAAAACCTCTAGAAAGAGAAGTGAAGCTGAGAAGAGAGAACATTCCATTCCAGGAATGGGGGACAGCAAAGGCATGGAGATACTAGAAGGAATGCTTAATAGTTCATCTTGTATCACGTAGGCCAGTTCAGCTGGAGTGCAGGGCACAACAGGAAAAATAAAGTAAAAGTGAAACCATCCCCCGATGTCTGAAAGATTTCATGCAGTCGGTCCTGGGCTTTGTTTTTTGGTTACCTACTGTATGCTCAACCGGATGGATTTTAAAGCAAGAGTCCTTACAAGTAACTGCTTCTTTGACTTTTGAGTCAATTAATTGAATAGTTTACATTCTTCTTGACTACCCTATGAGCTAATCGTTATTGTTTAGTCCTTTGAATTGTGTCCTCTTTGGTTCTGTCTTTATGAAGTTTTCTTGACAGATAATGGAATGGTTTGCTGTTTCCTTCATCAGAACATTTTACAGATGAGAAACTGAGACAAAGGTTAGGTGACTTGCCTAAGGCCACATAGCTAGCAAATGTCTGAGGTTGGATTTGAACTCAGGAAGAGTTTTCGTGTCATACATAGCAGCTAGATGGCACAGTAGTGGAGAGATCACTGGACCTGGAGTTAGGCAGAGCTAGGTTCAAATCCTGCCTTAGACTCTTACTGGGTATATGTGGGCAAACCATTTAACCTTTGTCTGCCTCAGTTTCCTTAACTGTAAAGCAGGGAATAATAATAACTTCATAGGGTTGTTGTAATTTGATTTGATAATATTTGATAATATTTATAAATTTGATAATATTTCTAAAGTGCTTTGCAAACATTATTGTTAGCACTATTGTTTGCAAGTAAGTGGCAAGGCTAGAATTTGAATGCAGGGTATCTGATTCCAAGATTGTTGGACTATTCATATAACTTAAATGAAAGTTGGTGTATTTGTTAAATATACAGCATGTATAAGGTATTGTAGAGGGTGCTATGGAAGATACCAAGTTAACTGTCCAAGCCTCTATTTAATCAGATACGTGGCTATACATGCTTTCTGTTCAGAAGCAAAACTGATTTGAATCAAATTTATTATTTCAATTTAGTTGTAGATAGTAGTCATAATAAGGAGTGCTGTTGCTCCTGCAAGATTGAGAACTGGAAAAACATAAATAAAAATATAACATTGGAGCAAAACTTCGCTCATGTCCTACTTTACAAGTTACAGCTATTAAATGACTCAGCCACATCAATAACTGTTTGTGTCTTAACCACAGAATCTGGGAGGTATTTGGAAAGGAAAATCTTAAAATAATATCATAAAGGTAAAAGTATATTAAAGGTATTGTATTTCCAGATGTTCTGTCTCAAAATTATATCTTTCCTAAAATAAAAGAAGTCTTTTGAAACAGGGAATCAATTGTAAATATATTTTAGGGAACCATGATTTTTGTATTCTCTCTTCTGACTGAACAGCTGGAGCTGGTACAGTTAGTGTGATCTCTTTTGGGGTTTTCTTGGCAAAGAAAGTGTGTTGTTTTGGGAATTGAGTGGAACAAAGTATCTGTTGTCATATCAGCTTTTTATTTTTGCTATTGGCTTGTTCCATTAATAAATCAGTCATCACACTGGAATGGAAATTGTTGGAATAATGGTAGTTTTACACTGGGTATATACAGTTTGCACATTGGCAGTGCTTTATGCCATTTGTTTTTGAATTTTCATTACACTTAAAAAATTTCGGTAAAAATTCTTTGAGTTGTATTTTTTAATTAAATGTTTTTTGAATTAAAAAATATATTTTCTTTCCTCATCACCCCCTGTTAAATGGGAAAAAAACAAAAACAAAACCCTTTTTAACAACTGCACAGTCAAAATAAATTCCTCCATTGGTCACGTGCAAAAAAATGACTCATTCTATGCTCCGAGTTTATCATCTCTCTCAGAAGGTTTTAGCATTGATCTGTAGAATTATGGTTTTCTGACTTCCTTTAAGTCCCAGCTAAAATCCTCTTTTCTACCAAAAGCTTTCCCTAATCCCTCCTGATTTCTAGTGCCTTCTTTCTCAGTTATTTCCCGCTTTTTTATTTATTGTCATATAGAATAAATACAAACATTGGTTTGCTTATTGTCTCCCCATTAGGTTGTGACTGTCCTTTTGTTCTTTTTGTATCTGTCACTTAGCACACAATGTGAGGCATATGTAGGGGTTTAATACATTTTTTTAGCTGTTTGGTCATTGCATTCAAAGTTGTTTGTTTTTATTGTGCTATCCTATAAATCGTTCTCCTCACTTCACTCTGTATAATTTCACACATATATTTCCACGTGTCTCTGAGTCAATCCTTTCATTATTTTAGTGGGATTATGGTTCTTGTCAGAGGATGATGTTGATGAAGATGATGATAATACCATCCCTGTGTTAAGTTAGATTTTATAAAATAGAATCCAACAAAAATACTACTCCATAAAACATTCCATTTGCTACCTACCTCCATTCATTCTCTTGAAATGTACACATAATCATAAAATCTTGGTCTATTTTTTTTTTTTTGTTAACCTATCCATTAATCAACCTAACAAGTAGTCACTCAGCTTCTGCTTGAAGATTTAAAGGAGAGGAATACAGCACCTCTCAACACATTTTTGGACTTGGAACCTAAATTTTGTATATTTGTAATTTCTGACCATTGTTTTTGGTTGTACCTCTTTGGCCTAAATGGAATAAGTCTAATTCATTGTTCATGTGACGGGCCTTCATATACTTGAAGAGAGCTTTCATATTTCTTCTGAGTCTTCTCTTCTCCAGGGTAATTCTCTTTTCTTTCCCTAGTTCTTGATCTTTATAAGACACAGACTCAAAACCTAGTTAGCTTTATCTAGACAGGCTAAAGACTGGCTTCTCAATGTCCTTCTAAAACCATAATGCTCAGAATTGAACACAATATTCCAGATGAAGTCTGATGAATAGTTGAAAGTGCAGGGTCTTGTTCCTGATATTTTTGTTTCTCTAATACAGCATCACATTAGCTTCTTTGGCTGTCACATCAAACTGCTCACTCATATTGAGCTGTCAGTCTACTGAACCCTTCCATCGGTTTTTAGACAAACTGCTAATAATGACTTTTCCATCTTGAACTTATTCAATTGATTTTTTTGAACCTAAATTGTTAGACTTTATCTTTAATGAACTCTTTCTTATTAGATTTAGTTTGGTGATAGAATAGAATCTTTTTTTGGAAACACACTTTGGGGGCATCTAGGTGGCGCAGTGGATAGAGCACTGGCCCTGGAGTCAGGAGGACCTGAGTTCAAATGTAGCCCTAGACACTTAAGAATTGCCTAGCCTATATGATCTTGGGCAAGTCACTTAACCCCATTGCCTTAGATAAATAAGATTTAAAAAAAAGAAAAAGAAAACACACTCTGACATTTAATGTTAGTTTACTTCTCAATTTGGTGTTATCTGTAAATTTGGTAAGCTTGAAAGCTTTGGTTTTGACCAAGACATTGATGAAAATGTTAAACAACAGAAGAACAAGCACAGAGGGACAGATAGGGTGCTAAATCTGCTGTAATAGAGTAAATTTTCTTACCTAGAATTTCTCTTTCTCAAGGACATTCCAGTTTCAATCTTTATTCTCTTTCTAAATCTAACTACACAATAAAAATATATGATATTGTATCAAAAGCTATGCTAAAGTCTAGGCAAACTATATAAAGCATTTCCTTCATCTTCAAGTTCAGTAATGCTATCAGAAAAGAAAATGAAATTAGCTCAGCTTGATGTCTTCTTGACTATGATGGATTTTGTTTTGTTGCTTTTTTGAAAATAATTTTTTAAAACTATCAATAAAACAGCCCAGTCAACAAAATAGCCAAAAATAAATACAATGTAAACAAGGAATCAGAACCATTTATGTTAAAACATTCTTTAATAATAATAATAATAATAATAATAAACATATAAGCTGTCAGTTTTACATACTTACACATATAACAGATATACCTAGTTAGAAGTGACATTTATGCTGCTTTTTTCATTCTGCTGCATTTACTTTTCATTATTCAAACTGTCTCTTTCCAAATATTTATATCTGCTTTGTTATTTTTAATGATATGTTATGATGATATGCCACAATTTTCCCAACCATTTCCCAACTATTAGATGTGTTATTTTTCATTCTTGATTTCAGCAGTTACAGATATTTCGTATAGATGGTTCTTTTTTTCATTTTAAGTTACACCCTTAGAAAATTCTCCCAGTAATGGGTTCTGTAAATAGATGAATATGATTAGTTTTCTAATTCTTAATATATATTGCCAAATTTGTCTTCTAAAAGATTGCATCAGTTTACACCTTTCTGGTGTATTTCAGTCTCCCAACACTATTTTTGCTATTTTAAATTTATTTTTATATAGATTTTCATTATATCTTTAATTAATTAATATTTTTCCTTCTATATCTCTTGTCCTTGTTTCTCTCAGAGAAATATCATTATAACAAAGAAAAAAAGGAAGGAGGGAAAAATTGAACAAGTTTGACATGATATATAAGATTCCACATTCATGGTCCTTCAAATCTGCAAAGGAGCAGATTTGTTTTCTCATTTCTTCTTTGGGACTATGTTTGTTCATTCTTATTTTATAGCATTGTTTCAATTGTTTTATGGATATTATTCATTGCATTTACACTGTCTGTAGTCATTGTGTATATTGTTTTCCTGGTTCTGTTCACTTCTCTTTGCATCAGTACATTTAAATCTTTCCATGCTTTTCCGCCTTCCAGAGATCTTTGCCATTACAAAAAAAATTTTGGAGTATATGAATCCATTATTTTTGTTAGTGACCTTCTTGGGGATATGTATCTCACAATGGATGAGGATGATCAAAAAATATGGACATTTTAGTTGTTTTCTTTGCATAATTCCTAATTTCTTTCTAGAATTGTTCCAGGTTGGAATAATTTACAACTTCACTAATAACAGTAATGTAAAACTCTTCAAAAATTGACTTCTGTTTTTTTGTCATCATTACCAATTCATGGAGCTGATTTGCCTTTCTTTTATCATTAGATCATTCTTTCATATGTTTGTTAATGATTTACTCTTCTTTTGAGGACTACTTATTCATACTCTTTGATCACTTAGTTACTTGGGAATTCTTATTAGTTCTCTATATATCTTTGATATCAAACTTTTATAAGAGATATTTTGATACAAAATTTGTTTCCCCAATTTACTGTTTTACTTGTTATATAAGATGTATTAAATTTTGTCTTAGTTTTTAATTTCACATATTTCACAATGATTTATCTTTTTGTAGTCCCTGTCTTTTCTTTGGTTAAGAATTCACCCCCTACTCATAGCTATGAAAGTTATTTGGCATGTCTGTATGTTTCATAGATATATCTGCATCTCTTGAAATTTTTTTGAATATTTCATTTATTTATTTATTTTTCTAGCTACTTGCAGCAGTAGTTTAAAAAAAAACATTTTTTTTGCTAGGTTTTGTGCTTCACATTTTTCTCCTTCCCCCTGACCAAAAGCAGTCTAATGTAGGCTCTAAATGTATAACCATACTAAATAGAGATCCATGTTAATCATGTTGTGAAGGAAGAATCAAATCAAAATGGGAAGAAGGCCATTGAGAGAAGAAAAAATACATAAGACTATTTTTAAAAACTGAAGATAGTATAAGCTTTGGTCTGCATTTAAATTCGAGAGTTCCTTCTCTGCATATGGATGTTTTTTTCCATCACAAGTCTTTTAGCATTTGATTATTATACTGCTGAAATGAACAAGTCCATTGTAGTTGATCATCATCTAGTGTTGCTGTTAGTGTATACAATTTTTTTCTGCTCATGTCACTTAGTATCAGTTTATGCAAGTATTTCCAATCTATTCTGAAGTTCTGTCCCTCATGATTTCTTATAGAACATCAGTGGTCTATCACATTCATATACCACAGTTTGTTCATTCATTCCCCAATTGATAGGCAGATCTTCAGTTTCCAATTTTTTGCCACATGAAAAGAGCTACTACAAATATTTTTGTACGTGTGGGTTTTTTACCTTTTTTTGTGATGTCTTTGAGATACAAACTTAGTAGTGGTATTGCTGGATCAAGAGGTGTGCAGAGTTTTATTGTCCTTGGGGCATAATTCCAAATTGCTCTCCAGAAAGGTTGGATCAGTTCACAACTACACCAACAATGTATTAGTGTCCCAGTTTTCCTACATCCCCCCTACAACACCAATCATTTTCTTTTTTAGTTATATTGCTCAATCTGATGATTTGGAGCATTTTTTATATGATTGTAAACTTTAATTTCTTCATCTGAGAATTGCCTTTTCATATCCTTTGACCATTTATCAATTGGGGAATGACTTGTATTATTATAGACTTGACTCTATATACATATATATATATAATTTTTTTTTTACTAGGCAAATGGGGTTAAGTGGCTTGCCCGAGACCAACACACCAGGTAATTATTAAAATAGTGTCCGAGGCCAGATTTGAACTCAGGTACTTCTGACTCCAGGGTTGTTGCTCTATCCATTGCACCACCTAGCCACCCCAGTTCTATATATTTTAGAAATGAATCCTTTGTCAGAGATACTAGTTGTAAAAATTGTTTCCCAACTCATGCTTTCCTTTTAATTTTCATTGCATTTGTTTTATTTGTGCATGGACTTTTCAATTTAATGTAATCAAAATCATCCATTTTGCATTTTATAATGTTCCCTGTCTCTTCTTTAGTCATAAACTACTTCCCTCTTTCACAGATCTGACAGGCAAATTATTCATTGCTCTCCTAATTGGTTTTATGATATCCCTATACCCATTCGACTTTATCTTGCTATAGGCTGTGAGATCTTGCAAATTTTTAATGTTACAGTCTATAAGGGTAGGTCACTTGGGGGGGCAGCTAGGTGGTGAGTGGTTAGAACACCCATCCTGGAGTCAGAGGACCCGAATTCAAATCCATCCTCAGATACTTGATACTTAACTGTGTGACCTTGGGTAAGTCATTTAATCCTACTGCCCTGCAAAAATAATAATAATAAAAAGAGTGGGTCACTCATTCTTTTTTTTTTTTTTAGGTTTTTGCAAGGCAAATGGGGTTAAGTGGCTTTCCCAAGGCCACACAGCTAGGTAATTATTAAGTGTCTGAGACTGGATTTGAACCTAGGTACTCCTGACTCCAGGACCGATGCTTTATCCACTATGCCACCTAACCATCCCTGTCACTCATTCATTTTGAATTTATTGTGGAATAAAGTGTGAGATTTTTGGTTAAACCTATTTTCTTCTAGACTTTGTGAATTTCCCAAAAGTTCTTATCAAATAAGCAGTTCTTTCCTAGATATATTTGAATTCACTTTCTTCTGATTACTTCCTTCCTAAGTTTATTAATTTTTCTATTTTTAACCAGTACCAAATAATTTTGATCTTTTTGGGTTATATTATAATGAGGGTCTTGGGGTATGTGATTTGAATCACCCAAATCTTGATTAGAGAGACCTACCAATTTCCATATCACACATCTGACAAAAGGGAGAATCAACATTTTCCTAGTTCTTTCTGAGTAAACACAAAGAGCAGGAATCCTCTCATCAGCCCAGATTTAGAATTTCTTTTTTTACTATCTTTGCTTAGATCTTAGCTTGGGTAAGTCTTTGAGCAAGATTTCCTACACTGGTTATTTCTGGATAAGAAGGGCGGGGGGGGGGGGGCGGGGGGGGGGGGGGGGACCTGGTTCTGATTCAGTAATTAGTTACTAAAACAAGAGAAAAAGTCATTTTTTCCTGTGTATGTATACATACAAACACAAATAATCTGTCTATAGAATGTAAAGTTCGTGGATAAGAGCTTTGCATTTGTAAACACTATACTTAACACTTGTACCAGGTATAATTTGCATAATTTTGATCTGGCCTGTAATTTTTCATCCACTAGGAAACTAATGTAGAAGGAAATTATTCCTACCTATATATAAGAGATCCTGAGAGTCTCAAATTTTCCATTTTTTGTTGTCTGAGAAAGATATCTCTATAGCACTGGGACTTTAAGTGATGTCTTTAGAGTCAAACCAGTAGCATGAACACATGAAAGAATGAAAAAGTATTTATTAGGCAATATGTGCAAAGCACTGTTAAGCCCTGGGAATACAAAGCAAGACAGCCTCTCCTTTCTAGGAGCTCACAATCTAATGAAGGTGATAACATGTATGGAATATAACTATTACAAATCAAATGGAAAGGTCCCAATGTTCATAGGATGCAAAGTATATAGTAATCCATCATATTGAATCCACAGATTGAAACTGTATCATTTTCAAACATTGAACCATTTGATACTTTGGTTTGGTAGCAAGGTTTAGTGTTCCTCTCCTAAGGCTTTGGAAGATCTCACTCAGCTCTTATAGGTACTTGGTCATTAGTTGATATTGTTGGTGATGAAGAAGGTGGGTCCTTCCCCATTATTATGGATATAGGGGCTGAGCTGAAAGCAGAATTAATTCATCATCTGAAGGGCACTGCCATTCCTAAGTTTTTTGGATATAGGATCCTAGACTGTTGTGAAATGAGGGGAGATAAAAACTATTAGAAATAATTAACAACTTTAGCAAAGTCACAGGATATGAAATAAACCCTCATAAATCCTCAACATTTCTATATATGACTAGCAAGATAGAGCAGAAAGAGCTAGAAAGAGAAATCCCATTCAAAGTAACCTCAGACAATATAAAATACCTGGGAGTCTACCTGCCAAGGGAGACTCAAAAACTTTTTGAAAACAATTACAAAACACTTTTCACACAAATGAAATCATATTTAAATACCTGGGCAAACATCAACTGCTCATGGATAGGTCAAGCTAATATAATAAAAATGACAATTCTACCAAAACTAAACTACTTGTTTAGTGCCCTACCAATCAAAATTTCAAAAAATCACTTTAATGAGTTAGAAAAAATTGTTAGTAAATTCATATGGAGAAATAAAAAGTCAAGAATTTCCAGGGATTCAGTGAAAAAAAGTGCAAAAGAAGGTGGCTTAGCTTTATCAGATCTAAAATTATATCATAAAGAATTAGTCATCAAAACTGTCTGGTATTGGTTAAGACATAGAGTGGTGGACCAGTGGAATAGACTAGGTGCAATAGCAGGAAATGATATAGTAATCTGCTGTTTGATAAACCCAAAGAGTTCAGCTTCTGGGATAAAAACTCTCTCTTCAATAAAAATTGTTGGGAAAATTAGAAGTTAGTATGGAAGAAACTTAAATTAGTCCAATACCTCACACCCTATGCCAAGAAAAGATCAAAATTGATACAGGATTTAGACATAAAATACAATATTATAAGCAAATTAGAACGTCAAGGAATAGTTTGCTTATCAGATCTATGGAAAGGGAAGCAGTTTATGTCCAAGGAAGATATGGTTGTCAATTTAGAAAAAAAATTTGTTATCTCTTATAATTTATTTTTCTTCCTTAAGGATATGATTTGTCTCATTACATTCAACTTAGATCAACGTATACCATGGAAACAATGTAAAGACTAACAGACTATCTTCTGTGAGGGGTGGGGGGAGGGAAGCAAGAATGGGGAAAAATTGTAAAATTCAAAATAAATGAAATCTTTCTTTAAAAAAAAGAAATGAGGGTAGATAATGATGATGGTAGTCTGACTTATCTGGCATGTGCTACCTTAATATCCCTTCATCAGGGTAAGTTCTGCTTCATCTAGGTTGATTTATCTTCTCAACAGGTACCAATTTGTGTATATGATGGTCTCCCTCTCCACAATGGTTGCTCCTGTCAATGATGCAAGGTTGCAGGGTTATTGTTGGAAAAAGAGGTAGTCCTTTGGGAAAACTCCTTTTTCCAAGGCTTTTAGATTCAGGATTCTGAGCTGTATCCATTGAGTCAAAAGTAGTAGTCAAAAAGATGATAGTAGTAGAGGTTTAACTTGCTTTGTGCCTCCTGTCTCTCCCACAGGGTATCTTGCCTCTTTTTGCCATCCTGGTTTGACTTTGAAGTCTTCTTGACTCTGTGATCATTTTCTACTTGCTACCTTGATACTCACTAATAAATTTTTAGTTTTTTGATACTGGTCAACCAAGATTTACCTTAGTTTCTTTAGGGACAACAATAAAGATTTTAGATTATATCATTAAAAAAAAAATACCTCCCAGTACTTTTAAATTTACATCTTTAGGCATTGATCTGGGTAATGTGCAATGGCATATAGGGGAACTAAAATATTCTATGCTAAAAGAGTAACATTTGCCTTGATTTAGAAACCTTTACTCCTTTAAATATTGAATTTGGCCCATGTCTAAGCCCAAGTGGGTGTGTATTTCTCTGAGTTTTAGTTATACATTTCTCCGGAGACTTGAGTGACTCACAATTTTGACATGCACATGCATGTTTTCATTGGCAAGGATGATAACTGTAGAATGGCAAGATTATGCCTAAACTTTCTGTGGATTCATCTTTAGCTTCTCACTCAAAAATCTCTGAGTTGATGGAATTGTGTAAGTTCTAATCAAGACAAGGTTATCCCTTTTGGCAGTTTCTTGCCTATAAATATGAATCATGTGGAAGCCATCAAGGGAAAAAAAGAGAACGAATGCTTTAATATCAGGAGTGTGGGCTGGTAATGGATTGATCTTAAAGTATTTTATGCTGGTTTACTTTGTGTTGAAGAATGTTTGGTATTTAAATATCACTTAATTTTTTTTTTGGCACACAGACTGAGAACTTTATTATGCTGTCTTTGAAAGACCATAACATTAGTTCAATTTTGGACAGGGGAAAACTTGGTCTTTTGTAGATAGGCATATCAAACAATTAAACAGATTTCCATAAATGGCCAGTGAATGTGATTTTTTTTTAATGTTTATTTTTTTAAAGATTTTATTTGAGTTTTGAGTTTTACAATTTTTCTCCCAATCTTACTTCCTTCCCCCCCACCCCACCCCCGGAAAGCAATCTGTCAGTCTTTACTTTGTTTCCATGTTGTACATTGATCCAAACTGAGTGTGAGGAGAGAAAAATCACATCCTTAAGGAAGAAACAAAAAGTATAAGAGATAACAAGATCAGACAATAAGATATTTTTTTTTTTGTCTAAATTAAATTGAATAGTCCTTGAAATTTGTTCAAACTCCACAGCTCTTTATCTGCATACAGATGGTATTCTCCATTGCAGAGAGCCCAAAATTGTCTCTGGTTGTTGCGCTGATGGAATGAGCAAGTCCATCAAGGTTGATTATCACCCCCATATTGCTGTTAGGGTATACAGTGTTTTTCCGATTCTGCTCATCTCACTCAGCATCAGTTCATTCAAATCCCTGCAGGCTTCCCTGAATTCCCATCCCTCCTGGTTTCTAATAGAACAATAGTACTCTATGACATACATATACCACAGTTTGCTAAGCCATTCCCCAGTTGAAGGGCATTTACTTAATTTTCAATTCTTTGCCACCACAAATAGGGCTGCTATGAATATTTTTGTACAAGGGATGTTTTTACCCTTTTTCTTAATCTCTTCAGGGTATAGACCCAGTAGTGTTATTGCTGGGTCAAAGGGTATGCACATTTTTGTTGCCCTTTGGGCATAGTTCCAAATTTCTCTCCAGAAAGGTTGGATGAGTTCACAGCTCCACCAACAGTGTAATAGTGTCCCAGATTTCCCACAACCCTTACAACAATGATCATTTATCCTTTCTGGTCATATTGGCCAGTCTGAGATGTGTGAGGTGGTCCCTCAGAGAAGCTTTAATTTGCATTTCTCTAATAATTAATGATTTAAAGCAATTTTTCATATTTCTATGGATTGCTTTGATCTCATCTGTAAATTGCCTTTGCATATCCTTTGACCATTTGTCAATTGGGGAATGGCTTTTTTTTTTAAATACGACTCAGTTCTCTGTTTAATGTGTAATTTATAACAGATATAGAGAACATCTATACATTTCCTTTTACAGAAAACACCACCTGGCCATACCTACAATTATTACTATTATTTTTTAATTTTAATTTTTTTTCTCTCCCCTTTATTTTTTTCACCCAAGCAAGTCTATCTATATTCATGGCGGGGAGGGGTATTTTGTTTACTTCTAAACAAGAATATTTTATTAATGTAAAAAAAATTTGCACAAAATGAGAATAAAAAAATAAATTAAAAAATATGACTCAGTTCTCTGTATATTTTAGAAATGAGTCCTTTGTCAGAATCATTAGTTGTAAAGATTGTTTCCCAATTTACTACATTTCTTTTGATCTTGGTTACAGTGATTTTAGCTGCATCACACTTTAATTTAATGAAAGAGAGTACTTAAATGGACATGTCATCTTTTCATATGGACTTTTCCTCCACTGTTGTTTATGATAATCCACCCATGCCTCTTTATCCTATGTGACTTTTTTTTCCATATCTTCCCCAAATGTAAGATCCAGCAAACATACTGGCAAACTCCTATTAGGTCCTTTACCAAAAATATCAATACTAGTTCAGTATTTGGGTTATTAGTATTCTTTCCACAATTTCACAACATCTGTTTTGGTCTGTATAATATGCTTTCTTCAATTATATCTCAATGTATATATAAGGTGTATGTTTATTAATCTATGAGAAAAAATTTATTTTTAAACTTCTATTGAGAATAAGTTTTTAAAACAAATTTTAAGGTTTTAATAGCAGAAATTCCTAGGATAGGGTACATAAACTTGTTTTTAAAAAAAAGGTGAAAGGATCAAGCTTTTATTAGGCATATATGATGGGTCAGGCACTATGCTAAGCACTTTGCAAATATTATCTTATTTGATTTTCATCACAGCTCTAGAAAGTAGGTGTTTAGGAAATTGAAGCAGACAGAGGTTGCCCAGGGTCATACAACTAGCAAGTGTGTAAGTTAGGTATTCTTGACTCCAGGTCCAACACAGTTTCCACTATGCCTCCTAGTTGCTTATCGATATAGTTTTTTTTTTGTATTTAAAAACTATTCTGAAAGAGGTCCATTAGCTGTACCAGACTGCCAAAAGAAATCATTATACAAAAAAGTTAATAACTTCTTACTTTATATGTTTCTGCTTTAAAATTGTAAGAACAAAGGCATATGATAGCACATAAAATAAAATGCATGCCACTAGGGTCTTTTTCTGGAAAATATTTGCATTGATTGCTTAATATGGATAACTAAATGTGACACATAAGAGAGCTTTTGTTTTGTCTTAATGAAAACTTGAATATACTCTCCTCTTTCTTAGGATAGAGTCAAATAGATACTCCTGCACTTTTAGATCTTCATTAATAGGGAGTAGATCTTACATGCTTCAAGAGAGAATTATAAGAAGTGAAAATTCAAAGAAAACACATTTACTGAACTTGGAGTCTGCCAGTATGAAGTCACCTGGATCTCAGTGTTTTTCTTCTTTGGGTCAACTCCTTGAAAGCTGTTGGGTTTGTTTCCCTTCCACCACCTTCATGTGACTTTGTGAAACAAAAAAAGTCCCAAATTTGGAGTTAAGTTTTTTTGATCATTCTTCTCTGCTTGCAATTGTTTTCAAACCTTTCCCTCCCATGTTCTCTCCCTACCTTTAAGAATTTGTACTCAAGGGGGTGTCTAGGTGGCACAGTGGATAGAGCACTGGCCTTGGAGTCAGGAGTAGCTGGGTTCAAATCCAACTTCAGACACTTAATAATTACCTAGCCATGTGGCCTTGGGCAAGCCACTTAACCCCATTGCCCTGCAAAAAATCTAAAAAAAAAAAAGAATTTATACTCACCTAATGAATGCTAAAGCTGTGCTCTCCACTTCACAGTGGTCTATGATTTCTTTTTTTTTTTCATCTAGAATGAAATTAAAAAGCTCCCCTAAAAAAGAAAATTAGAGAGCCCAGAAAGTAAAGGTGACCACCTCAACTCTAGTTTTCCATTTCCACTAAAACTCAATATTCAGTTCTCTATAGCTTATCTTTTCTATTTTCTTTTGCATCATCTCTCCTTGAGATATATGTTTCTGTGTGTGTGTGTGTGTATGTGTGTGTGTGTGTGTGTGTAATATGTCAATTTCAGTTTCAGAAAATGTGACCATCTTCCACGATGAATACAAGTTGTCTATGTATGACTTTGTTAAGTATTTCACTTATATGTGTATATGTCTTGGAGGACAAGGGATACACTCTTATGCTATAGTATCCTTAGCACTGGTAGTGCTTTGTTCATATTAGTTTTTAAAAATGAAATCTATGGACATACACTTTTCTGCTAATACCTGCTCTAAGGTGGGCTTTTTGAGGCCTCCCAAGACACAGCAACAATGCCTATGACTGGGAACTTCAAGGGTTGACTTTGAACTTTCCAATCACTTACCTTCCTCAAATACTTCCATTCCCCACAGATATATTGTATTATTCCCCCCTCCCCAATTAGACAATTTCTACTTCCTTTTACTCTGTATTTATAGGGACTTGAATTCTTATCTTTCTTCTTCATTCCCATCTACTTCACCCCTCTCCTTGCTATGTCCTACTCCAAATCTATTCCCTCTTTAATATTTTTTCCATAATTAACAAATTCCCTCTCAAATTTAACTACTCTTCTCTTTGCTCCTGCCATCTTCTGGCACTAATGGAGACTAGGCTTCATTGCTGACTCTTCATCCTTGGTCAAGCTTTCTGGTTCTACATGCACTTTTTTTTTAATACCTCCCTCAACTCACTGGTGAAAGGACACAGAATACTTCTCAATTCTTCATTGCCACTTCTAGATTCTTCCAGACATTGCTTTCCCTCAGTAATCTTTCCTCTTTTGAAGTTCACACTATCTGTTTATCACTCAATAGAGAACCTGTTGGCCATCATCTATTGAACTTTGGGATATTCAGTTTCCTTCCTTAATGAATTTTAGTGCTCAATCTCCCCACATAATCTTCATCTTCTATATATTCTCTCAGATATCTTCTGAATTCTCCAGTTTATTAAGCTCTAAAGTCCTTATCCTTCATCCCCCTCTGTATCTAGTAATTTGAAATCATCTTTCATATGATAATAGTTTTTAATTCTTTTGAGAATTGTTTATTCATATCACTTATCCATGGGGAATGGTTCCAAGACTTGTATTTTGGATATCAAACATTGGGTTATGTTCTGAAAAGTTCACCTAAGGTTAGGACTCATTTTATGCATAGAAGCAATATTATATTTAATTTTTATCTTGTACCTATCTGTGTAAAGCACTGTATTATCAGTGGTTGTTAGGGTCTTGGGGTAATTCAGAGAATCCTGGTTAATCTACTTAATAATTTTGGTATGTTTTAGATTAGGTGACTTCTCAAGTCCCTTCTATTACAGAAAATCTGTGTAATTCCTGACAGCTATCAGTGATTACACCCTAATTTAAATTCCTAAGAGATTTTTCTGAACCTTCTTCATTTATAATGCATATTTCTTAAATTTGTTATTGTTAATCTTTCTTTATGTTAATCTATTTTTTTCTCCCCAATTAGACTAAAGTCCTTTGAGGACAGTCTCATAACTTATTGAATCACTACTCAGTAGATGCCCAGTAAATGTTTGAAAATCCTGTGATTATCAGATACAGAGCTTTTGAGATAAAAAAATATCTACAGAGTTTTAGTATAAATGCCATCCATGATAACCTGAGATAAAAAATCCTAGACTTAGGTTTCATTCCTTGTTTAAATGATGACTTCCCACTAATCTCTGGTGTGTCAAGTTTGGATATGACTCCACTTCCTTGGAGGAATGAAACAAATAAACTCTGGCAACAACAATATTAGCTAGCATTTATATACTGGCACTATTATTAAGCACTCTCCACTATTTTCTTATTTGATCTTCACAACAATCTAGGTGGTGGTTGGTCTTATTATTCCTGTGTTAGAAATGAGAAAACTAAAGCTAGCAGTGATTTGCCCAAGAATATACAGTTATCATGGGAGTGATGATCAACCTTGATGGACTTGCTCATTCCATCAGTGCAACAACCAGGGACAATTTGGGGCTACCTGTGATGGAGAATACCATCTGTATTCAGAGAAAGAATTGTGGAGTTTGAACAAAGACCAAAGACTATTGCCTTCAATTTAGAAAAAAAAAATCTGTTATCTTATTATGTAATTTTTCTATCTCTTATACTTTATTTTTCTTCCTTAAGGATATGATTTCTCTCTCATCACATTCACCTTAGAGCAATGTATACAATGGAAACAATGTAAAGACTAACAGACTGGCTTCTGTGAGGGATGGGGGGGAGGGAAGCAAGAATAGGGGAAAAATTGTAAAACTCAAAATAAAATCTTTCTTTTTAAAAAAAAAAGTAATAGACAGAATCCACAGAGGGACCCAGTGAGGCAGTTCTTCTACTCAAGGTAACCTGGAAAAGAGCAGAAAGGCTCTGCTCCCCAGGGTTGGAGGGGTGGCACACCAGAGGGGTGGCCCACCAGAGCAAAAGAACTTCAGCCTCTCGGAGGCAACTCCAGGGTGTTGGGAGCCATGGCTCACAGCAGCTGGGGAGTTTACTGATCTACTTCCTGGGGGAGCCCCGGGCACAGCTTGGGGGCACAACTTGGGGGAACAGCGGGGGACCTCTGTCAGAGCAGGAGCCCCCAGGGCATGAGCCTACTGATCCTAGGGAGGGGAGTGAAGAGAGACTGCAGTCTCTGTCCTCTGCCCCTGGAACAGGACACTGGGGTTCTGACCACATTCAGATCCTGATCCCAGTTTAGGCCCCTCCATAGAACAGCAGCCCCCCCCCCCACCTCAGCCCCTTGGCAGAGGGGGGCGCATATAGTCATTCACAGACCAGGAGGGAGGAGGACAGAGCCTCACACACTGAGATCCTTGTGGGAGTGTCCCAAAAGCTCAGGAAGCACCCCAAAACCAGGCTTAGGCTGGGAAAATGAGCAAGCAGAGAAAAAAGAGAGACACCATTGAGAAATATTTTGCCTATGAGCCCAAGAAAGATCAAAATACTCAGTTTGAAGATGAGGAAACACAAGTTCCTGCATCTAAAGACTCCAAGAAAAACAGAAATTGAGCTCAGGCTATGACAGAGCTCAAAAAAAGACTTTGAAAATCAAATGAGGGAGTTAGAAGAAAAACTGGGGAAAAAATGAGAGAGATACAGGAAAAACATGAAAATGAAGTCAGCAGCTTAGTCAAGGAAATCCAAAAAAATGCTGAAGAAAATAGCATGCTAAAAATCAGCTTAGGTCAAATGGATAAAACAGTTCAAAAAATTGTGGAGTTCAAAAAGTTATTGAGGAGAAGAATGTTTTAAAAAGCATAATTGGCCAGATGGAAAAAAGAGATAAGAAAGGTTTCTGAGGAAAATAAATCCTTCAGACAAAGAATAGAGCTCAGGGAGATTGCTGAATTTATGAGAAATCAGGACTCAATACTTCAAAACTAAAAGAATGAAAAATTAGAAGAAAATGTGAAACACCTCATTGAAAAAACACCTGATATGGAAAACAGATTTAGGAAAGATAATTTAAAAATTATTGGAATACCTGAAAGTCATGATCAGGAAAAGAGCCTTGACATCTTTTTCAAAGAATTACTACAGGAAAATTGCCCTGATATCCTAGAAGCAGAGGGCAAAATAGGAATGGAGAGAATCCACCAATCCTCCTGAGAAAGAGATCCAAAGTAAAACAATCCCCAGGGATATTATAGCCAAGTTCCAGAACTCCCAAGTCAAAGAGAAAATATTACAAGCAGCCAGAAGGACACAGTTCAAATATCGTGGAGCTGCAGTCAGGATCACACAGGACTTAGCAGCAACTACATTAAAAGCTCATAGGGCTTAGAATATAATATACTGGAAGACAAAAGGAGCTTAGAATGCAAGCAAGAATCAACTACCCAGCAAAACTGAATGTCCTCTTCCAGGGAAAAAAGATGGACTTTCAAATGTTCCTGTTGGAATGGCCAGAGCTGAACAAAAGGTTTGACCTTCAAATACAGCACTCAGGTGAAGCATAGAGATTGGAGAAGGGGAAAATATGAGGAACTTAATGATGATGAACTGCATGTATTCCTGTATAGAAAAATGACATATAATACTCATATGAACCTTCTCAATTAACAGAACAGGTAGAAGGAGATTTCATAGATGAAGCACAGGAGAAAGCTGAATTTGAAGATAAAATATGGTGTAAAAATGGAGTCAATAGAAAAAAGGGAAATGTAATGGGAGAAAGAAAAAGGAGAGGGGGAATAGACCAAGATATTTCATATAATAAGATTTTTCTTTATTACAATGAGCTATTGCAATGATATAGAAGGGGGGAAGGCAAGGGGTAATGAGGGAATCTTCACTCTAATCAGAAGTGGCTAGGAGAGGAAACAGCATATATATTCAATGGGGTATAGACATCTGGAGTAAGAAGGAGGGAGGGGGACAGGGGGAAGGGGTGGGGATGTGAATGAAGGAGTCAACGAGGAGAGGATGGGCCATGGGGGGAGAGTGGTCAGATGTAAAACATTTTCTTTTTCTTTTTTTTTTCTGCATCAAGGTATATTAATGCACAGCTGGCTGGATAAGAGTTGATTTTCTAATCCATCTTGCCCCATGAAAGAAAATCGATTAAGATTATAGTTCCCCCCCCCCCCCTCCGCAACTGGGAAAGGAGCTTGAATCTGGTTCCTGAGTGTGTGGCAGCTACTGATGCTTTCTGGAATCAGTCATTTCTCTCTTGTTCTGTTCATTCCAAGAGACACTTTAGATCAGCTATGTCTCATAGTCCTTGTGCATTTGATCAAGGAGTTCCTTTTTATCATTGTCTGGAAGGAAGCTGGACTTGGCTGCATTGATATTCAGTCTCATAAACTCCTCTTTGGTAAAGCCCATTTGCTTTTTTATCATATTATAATCTGTGTAAATGGTAGATTTGAAGATGAGGAGGTCATCTGTATTGAGTGAATAGTTAGCTTTATCATCTTTAAAATGTATGACTGCATGTGGAATGCCTTCTTTCCAGGCTCCTGTGAGATAGCTTGACCGGGGCACACCTAAAAGTGCATTTTTTCTTGCAGCAATTTATTATACAGGGTACTGTCTTCCAATGTGTGGTAACCATGGCCTATCCTCTCAGCATGTATCCACTCCCTGCTGTACATTACCAGCAGGCCCCACTTCTCCGGCATGAACCGTCCAATGAATGCCATTTTTCACAGACTCCTCATAGGCTTTTACATGCCCAGAGAATTGTGTACTGTCCTGGATGGTCTCATCCCCAGCTAGCTCGATGCCCACCACCGTCTGATGGCAATACTTCTTACAGAGTTCCACCACCTCAGGGGACCATTTTGGCATGTGACGCATGCAGCATAGAATAGACCTGACTTTGATGTTAAAGTCTCTCTCGTCCTCCTGCAGGCCCTGGTTGACAAGGAACACGACATCATCAGGGGTGATGACACCCTCAGCCTGATTCCAAGGAATAGGATCCACCTTGGAGTTGGCCAGCAGGTGGGGGCTGTACCTCACCTCCACATACTTTACATTTTCCTTGGACTTCATCTCCACAAACTTGTAGGCCACTCACTTGATGGCCTCCTGGTCACCCGCAATGGCTGGCATGTACAAGCCAAACTTGGCCAAAAATTCTGGGAGGCTTAGGGGTTTGTCCATGCCGATCAATTCCCAAAGTTCCTCCACTGTTTTGACAGGAAATGAGATTCCTCTCTTCTGGCCAAAATACCAGATGGTCTCAGGCTTGATTGCTCCATCCAAATGAACATGAAGTTCTACTTTAGACTTGTTAAACACTTGCGGCTGGCTCATGGTGACAAGTCCGTCTGTGGGGTCAGCACGCTTTCTCTTCAGGGTTCCCATCTTACACATTTTCTTTTTTACTTCTTGCAAGTGGCTGGGATTGGATGGCCTGTCCGGGACCATAGGGCCAGGTGGATGCTGCGCCTAAGGGGTGGTCTGTGGGTTCGGGAACTCTTAGCCCCAGGGCCAGGGATCTGTCTGCTGTGCCACTCAGCTACCCTACAGCAGAGTCAGAGTGAAAGGAGAGAGAAAATATAGTACATGGTAGTGGAGAAATATGGCAACCATGGAAAAATATGGAAGTAACTTTTGTGATGGACATCATAAAGAATGTGATCCACCCATGACAGAGTTGGTGGTGTTAGAACACAAACTGAAGCACATTTTTTATTATTATTATTATTATTTGGGGGAGGGTGCAGGGCAAGTGGGGCTGGGTGGCCTGCCTAGGGCCCCATAGCAGGGTGATCGTTGGGTGATTGAGGCCGGATTTGGACCCAGGTGCTCCTGGCTCAAAGGCCAGTACTCTGTCCGCCACCCAGCCACCCCTACTATTATTACTATTTTATTTTATTTTGGGTTTTTTTTTCCTTTTTTTTTTTTGGTTTTTGCAGGGCAGTGGGGTTGGGGTAGCTTGCATGTCACACAGCTGGGTGATTGTTGGGTGTACGGGGCTGGATATGGCCGGATATGGGCTTGGGTGCTCCTGGCTCCAGGGCTGGTGCTCCATTCACTGTGCCACCTGGTCATACCTACAATTATTATTATTATTATTTTTAGGTTTTTATAAGGCAAATGGAGTTAAGTGGCTTGTCCAAGGCCACACAGCTAGGTAATTATTAGGTGTCTGAGACTGGATTTGAACCCAGGTACTCCTAACTCCAAGGTCGGTGCTTTATCTACTATGCCACCTAGCCGCCCCTATTATTTTTTTTTATTTTAATTTTTTCTCTCCCCTTTACTTTATCGCTTAAGCGAGTCTATATTTTTGGGGGAGGGGTATTTTGTTTACTCTTTAACAAGAATATTTTATTAATGTATAAAAAACATTATTTGTACAAAATGAGAAAAAATATTAAATTAAAAAAAAGGAATATACAGTTTTTAAGTATTTGAGACTGGATTTGAATCCTAGTCTTCTTCAGTGCAGACCCAGTACTCCATCCAGTGGGCCACCTGTCAGCAGGTCCTGCCAAACTGGAAAGGCTTCAAATAGAGGCTGAATAGCAGATAGTATCAGCCAGTTCAAAGACCAGCCTAATTGAGTTTGGAAAAACTTATTGCTAGGTGATGAAATTTTTTGGGTAAGTTCATGTATGAAGAACTAATAAGATGCAGTGTGGTCATGATCTGCATCAGTAAATGAACCCTAGACAAAAATCTTCACTTGTTTAAATGTAGAAATACATTAGATAAGGATTGCCCAACCAGCTCTGCAGGAGAATGTTTGTGTTGCACTATGTACTAACATGAGCTGGCACGAACTTATTAGAGCTGGAAAAACAATTCTTTATTTTTAGGGTGTTACTATTAAACTTCCTGCTGGCTTAAGCAATTTGTTCTATAGTGATACTTGTGTGTGTGTGTGTGTGTGTGTGTGTGTGTGTGTGTGTGTGTGTGTGTTCTTTAATAGGTATTTAGGGGCTAAATTTTCAAAATAGGTCTTAGTAAAGGAGAGGCATATAGAGTCTATTAATTCACATCTGGAATGCTGGTATGTACTTGTAAGTCCTAGATGAATTTTCTTGCTATTTTACAGCTTGTTCTTTCCTTTCCCTGGGTCTGCTTTTAGTGGTGTCATTAGGTTTTATTGCGACTTGTAGTCAGTCTTGTACATTTTTCACTTCAAAGCCTTTTCAATCTTTCTTTTACTTTAAAATGAATTTATTCCTCCCATGTATCTCCCAAAGGTGGGGAGGTGTCTTTGCACTGAGTCATTAATGCTTGAAAACAGTCACCCAGAGCAATGCAGGTAGGCCAGGTGGGAGGGGAAGCTTCTAAAGGAGACTCCAGCAGAGTGTTTACCAAGAGCTTTTAGCTACTGAAACACTCCTCAATTATCCACCTGGCTTGTCAAGAGAGAAGTGGACAGCTTAATGGTGTTGCCTTTGTGGTTGGTATGTCGAGTGGAAGATTTTGTTGCTTTTCTGCTTTAAAAAGCTCTAGATCTCTGAAATGACATTGAAACAACAACAGCTACAATAATAACAGTTGACTTTTGGATAGTCCCAGACTCTTTTGATTCTCCATGTTTTTCTGTTCCAGTCTAGACCTGTGATTCCATCAATGTACAGAACTGTCCCTAAGGGAACACCCTCTACCTATGAAGATTGCTGTCTTTTTTTGTACTTTAGAATCTGCATTGTCACACAGTTGGTTTGTGTCAGAAGCAGGACTTAAATCCAGGTCTTCTTGACCCTATGTCTTTGTTCTATATTCACCATACTGTGCTGCCTCATGATTAATAGATAGGGAGACTGAGACTGAGAGAGATTAAGTGACTTAGAGTAGCACAGCTAATATATACATGAGGTTCAAATCTCATTCAAATCCATTTTCCTGACTCCAAAGTCTGTCAGTCAAACCACTTATCTCCCCCATCCACATCATAACGTAGCTGTGGCCAAAACAAACAAATATATTAATTTATAGATTAATAAACTGAAAAAATATGTTATTAAATAAATAAATATAGCATGGGGGAGCCAAGAGAGTTTTCATATTATTTGAACTACTTATTAAATTACCTAATAGTTTGTCTTTGCAAAACATTTCTGTGCTTTGCTTTGTTAAGATAATTGTTCCCACTGTTCTGCCCCCTGCTGACCCTAGGAATGTCATGATACCTCTGGTACAATGCAGCCATTTCAGACCAAATAGAATATTTTCTTTGCAAAAGTTTATAAATGACAAATAGAACATGATTAGGAAAAATATATACATACATTTCTTTACACACATTATATAGTTGCTGCATTTCTGTGCAATTAAACAATTATTCAGGTAATATGGCAGCACTAACTTAATTCTGAAATGCTTCATGGAAAAGAATGAGAAAATAAGCTGCCAGGTCAGTCTGCAAGGTTATTTGCTAGATGAAAGGCAGGTTAGTTTTTGTCTTGTCTTTCTTGTGTAACCACAAAAGAAGTCTGCAGATATTGTTTGGTTTATTCTTTTTGTAACATGGGAGTTTTCATGCTTTTGGATATCTATAGTGCATCTATTTTGAGGTGTTCCCTCTAAGTCAAGAGATGATAAATATCTTCCAGATTAAATTCTTACATCTGACTGATGTTTATTTTTTGTGAGTTATTATATCTAAAAATTCTCTATGAAAAATGAAGGATTATTATTATTTTATTATATATTATTGTAATATAATATTATTCTATTATTTACCATTATACTAAATTATAGTGTATCAATTATATACTGACTAACATGTTTGGTACTATTTTCAAAATTTGATTTTCTAGGGACTTTTTTCATGTCTTCAATTGAAACCAGGATTTATGACAGCTTTATTTTTAAGAAGTTTTAAGAAGTTCAAGTGTAAATTAATTTTATAGCTTTAGCTATAAATAGGAATTTTTGGACTGGCATGTTTATTAGTAACGAGGAAAAAAAGACAGGGAAATCTGCCTCAAGACTTATCTTCACAAGTCTCTACAAAGCACCTTAAACTCCCCAAACCAAATTCATTTACCCTTGTAAATCTATCACTCCTCTTAACTTTATATTTCTAATGAGTATAATAATAATAATAACAATAACTGACATTTATATAGGATTTTGTTTGCAAAAGTCCTGATTCTCTTTTGATTCTCCATGTTTTTCTGTGACCTGTGATTTCACAATGTAGAGAACTACCTAAGAAAATGTTCAGCTCTTTTCTATTTTTGTCTGCAATCACAAAGTTGATTACACAGGTGAGAGACTTGGAAGGACTCTTTCTTCATCCTTCCCAGCCTTGGTTTTCATGTCCTTTTAGCTATGCTTTGGCAATATCTCTTACATTTTCTTCTTCCTAATTACCTTTCTTTGCCTTACCACTGAAGAGACAAGATGGTATAATGGATAGAGTATTGAACTTGGATTTAGGAATATCTGAGTTGCCTCAAATACTTGATAATTTTGTCTCTAGCTTCTCTGTTTCCTCATCTGCAAAATGAGTGGACTAAGAATAACTTTTTGTGTTTGTAAAAGTTATTAATATAATAATTATTGCTGCTACTACTACTACAGTCTCCAGTTTCTTATTCAATCCATCATTTCTACCATTTTGTAAAATCCTGTTCTGATCAAATCACCAATCAAAAATCTTCAGTGACTCCCCCTTGCCATTTAAATAAAGTGTAATCTCCTAATCCTGACAGAACCAGATGTATGCTGCTCATAATTTACTCTCCATAGTTTGCTCTCTTCTTATCCATCTGTATCCATGGTGCTTTGTTCATGTCATAGCTGTCTTTCCTGGAAGAGGCTTCACCACTGTTTCTATTTTCACTAGTCTCTTGTTGAGATCTTAGTCTTCCTTCAAGGACCAAATCAGGTACCACAATCTACAAAAAGATCTCTTACAACACACCCCTCCTCCTTCATTTTTCTTATAAGGATTCTACCCTTCCTCATCTTGTTTATAATAATTCAGTGTAGGGGTAGCTAAGTGCTATAATAGATAAAGCACTGGGTCAGGAAGTCCTGAGTTCAAATCCAACCTCAGATATTTACTAACTTTGTAACTTTTTGGGGTTTTTTTGCAAGGTGGTAGGGTTAAGTGACTTGCCCAAGGTCACACAGCTAGGCCATCACTAAGTGTCTGAGAGTGGATTTGAAATCAGGTCCTCCTGACTCTAGGGCTGGTGCTTTATCCCATTGTGCTACCTGGCTGCCCCTTTAACTCTTTAACTCTTAATCCCAATTGCCTCCAAAAAAAAAAGGAAAAGGAAAGGAGAGGAGAGGGAAAAAAGTATAATTATACAGTCTGTTACCTTGTACCATAATTATTTATGTATATACCTGACTGTAAAATTATGATTCTAGGGTCTTGTCTTTCTCCATTATTAGATTGCATCCTTCCTTTGTTGTATTTGTCTTTTGTATTCTAACAACTAGCTGTGTATTCAGGGTTTTTACGTGACAGGCACTTACAGTGTATTGAATTGAATTTGTATAATTCATTTTTGTTTAAAATAAAAACAAGGGACAAAGGTAGATGAAGTTGGCAAACTTGAACCTAGTAACAGCTGGCTTTCATTTTGCATTCTGCCCTCTAAAATTTTGAATAAAAAATAGTTCTCACCCAGCCTAATAATCCCATTGGAAATCCCAATAATAGTAAATCAAATGTATCTTTATTTCTTCATCCACATTTTGGTGAGTAATAGAGCAGGTGTAGTGAAATAACATTAATATTCACTTAGAAAACTGATTCCCACTTTCTTTCTTAAATTGATGCATAGATACTCTTTTAGTTTCCAGTTTTTTTGCTATCACAAAAAGATCTGCTATAAATATTTTTGTAAGTATATTCCCATTTCCTCTTTAACTTGATCTCTTGAAGATATAAACCAATTAGTGGTTTTGCTGGGTTATTGACTGTGAGTTGACTGACTTTGAGGCATGGTTCTAAATAGATTTTGAAGTGGTTTAAATGAGGAGTGTACCCATTTTCATGCTGGCTTTCCATCAGTTAATATTTTCCTTTTTTTTGGTTGAATTTGCCTAAATAATGAGTGTGAACTTGTACTTCAGAGTTGCTTTAATTTGCACTTGTCATGTATCCATTTGAACCTGGGATCTTAATGTATGACATGAGGTATTGATCTTTACCTAGTTTCCGCGAAACTGAATTCCAGTTCTCCCAGAAATTTTGGTTAAATAGTAAGTTCTAACTGGAATTAGCTGGAACCTTCATGACTCAAGTACTAGATTTGTTTATATATTGTTTGTTTATATATTGTATACCTAATCTGTCCTATTGATCATACTCTCCTTTTCTTAACTATTAATCGTTTTTGATGATGGGGATAGAAAGCTAGTTTCAAATGTCTGATTATAGTTCTGATATTGTGATCTTAGGCAAATTACTTAATTTGTCAGTTCTCTAGAAAACTCTTCAAGTTTGAGATGAGTACCATAATTTCATATTTATCCTTGGTTACTTGACCTTCTTCTGTAAATGTCTTTTAAAAATTTGATTATTTAATGAATACTTTACATAGCCCAGTTCATTTCTTTAGTGAATATTCCATGTTCTTCTTTATTGAGTTGTTTTATCAGAATTTCTTTCTTGAAAACATCCTAGATTGCCTGAATTGACCTTTCTAGAACTTTGGGCCATCAGAACTAACTTTTGTAAACTTTGAACTTTTTAAAATTTCTTTTTCCTAAATCTAGGGGTATTTCATACTATGCTAGATATTTCTTTCTTTAGCTAACAGGGACTGTAATTTAACATTTTTCAGGTAAGGTTCTTGTCATTGTGGTTTACTTGTTTATTATATATTTGTTGGTTGAACAATGGCTAGTCCAGGCAGCAATTTTCAATAATTTCTCCTTGTATGATCCAGCAAGGCAAGTCAAGAATGCCTTAGGACATGGGTGTCCAACCTTTTAGCTCCTCTTTTGCTGCATTGCCCAACAAAAACTTATTAAGTACAGCATAAAGAATTTAATATTTGTGGCTATATATCCATATTATTAACAATATAATATAATATAATAATATTAATAATTAATAAAATAATATTATAATATAATAAAATATAATGGCCTGTGGGTCACAGTTTGGACACATTTACCCTAGGTGTTTGGCTGTTACTAGTGAGACCATCAGGATTTATCTATCATTAAAATATATTGTATCTGTTTGAGCTTTGTCTTTATCCATTCACTTTTTTTTTTTAGGTTTTTTGCAAGGCAAATTGGGTTAAGTGGCTTGCCCAAGGCCACACAGCTAGGTAATTATTAAGTGTCTGAGACCGGATTTGAACCCAGGTACTCCTGACTCCAGGGCTGGCGCTTTATCCACTGTGCCACCTAGCTGCCCCTGTCCATTCACTTTTGGAATACCTCCATTTCCTTGTTCTAACCAGATATAACACATAACTATTCAGTGCTATACATTGAGACTAGAGAGAGAATTTTTAATTTGAGAGACAGCATGGAATAGTGAACAGAGATCTGGCACCTCAAATTCAGGAAGACCTGGGTTTAAGTGCCATCTCTTACACATACTGACAGAAGGATTTTTAGATTAATTATTTAACTTATTATTACTCCAAGGAACTCTCTAAGATAAATTACATAGAAGTTACTGACTACATTGCCAGAAGGAATTTCCTATATTATAGAAATTAACAGATCCAGTTGCTATCTCTTTCCAGATCCCTGTCATTATTCTACATTCACAATATTATCTATGTTTCTCTTGCCACCATTCTTCCTCCCTCCCATGCTGTATCTTTTGACACCGGGGTCTTACTTGATGTACAATTCTATTCAAGAATTCCTTTTTCATATAGTAAAATCCTAATTATCATACTTAGGAGCTCAAATTTATATCTTTGCATCAAGATCTGAAGATTCCCTTTGTATTTTATATAGGCATTTGAAATCATGAAAATAACTACTATTCCTCTTCCAATATATTATTGTCTTTGAGTTCTTGGGATTATAACTTTGTTATTCAACCTAGGCATACCGGTTATTTTCTGTGGCGTCTGACTAAGCAATTGTGTGTGGTCATAACATCTATTGAGTGAATTAGTGAGTAAAAACACTCTCAATTTAA
This sequence comes from Macrotis lagotis, assembly GCF_037893015.1. Taxonomy (NCBI): domain Eukaryota; kingdom Metazoa; phylum Chordata; class Mammalia; order Peramelemorphia; family Peramelidae; genus Macrotis; species Macrotis lagotis. Next base: position 249,512,938 of record NC_133659.1, read on the forward strand.
AGATCTCTTAGTTCTGTAAGTACCCAAACAAATATAGTCCTCCTGGTCTTCATCCCTGGTCAAAGGTCTGTCATTTCTACCTTTTTTCCTATTTTTGTTTTTGTTTTGTTGTTGTTGTTTATTTGTTTGCTTTTAATTTTAATTTTATTTTTTCCAATTATGTGCAAAGATAGTTTTCAACATTCATCCATTTGCAAGTTTGAGTTCCATATTTTTCTAACACTCTCCCTTTCCTCACCTTTCCCCACGGCAGTGAAAAATCTTGTAAAAGTATATGTACAATTGTGTTTAACGTATTTACATATTACTTATATTGTGAATGAGGAATTAGAACTAAGGGGCAAAACAAACCATAAGAAAGAAATTTTAAAAAATTAGATGAAATATGCTTTGATCTGCTCTCAAACTCCATAGTGGTTTTTGCTTGCTTTTTTTTTATGGATGTGAATATCATTTTCCATAACAGTCCTTTCAGGATTGTCTTTGTTGAGAAGAGCTGTGTCCATCATAATTGATTCAACTCACAATATTGCTGTTAATTTGTACAGTGGTCTCCTGGTTCTGCTCATTTGTGCTAAAAATCAGTTTATGCAAATCTTTCCAGCCTTTTCTAAGTCTGGCTACTCATGATTTCTTTTTTTTTTTGTTAGGTTTTTGCAAGGCAAATGGAGTTAAATGGCTTGCCCAAGGCCACACAGCTAGGTAATTATTAAGTGTCTGAGACTGGATTTGAACCCAGGTACTCCTGACTTCAGGACCGGTGTTTTCTCCACTGTGCCACCTAGCCACCCCCTACTCATGATTTCTTACAAAGCAATAATATTTCATAAACCATAACTTGTTTAACCATTCCCAATTAATTGGCACCCCTCATTTTCCATTCCTTTGCCACAACAAAAGAACTACTTTAAATATTTTTGTACATGTGGGTCTTTTCTCCTTTTTTATTATCTCTTTGGAATACAGACCTAGTAGTGGTATTGCTGGATCAAAGGGTATGTATACACAGTTTTATTGCCCTTTGGGCACAGTTCCAGATAGCCTTCCAAAAAAGTTGGATCAATTCATAACTCCACCAACAATGCATTAGCTTTCTAGTTTTTTTCCCCCTCATCCTCTCCAACATTGATCATTTAATTTTTTTGTCATCTTAGTCAATTTATAGGCATAAGATTATATCTTAGATTTGCATTTCTCTAATTAATAATGGAACATTTTTTTCATGTGACTATAACGGAATGATTTGTATTATAAATTTTACTATTTTCTCTGTATATATTGGAAATGAGTCCTTTATCAGAAACAAGTTGTGAAAACTATTATCCCAGCTTTTGCATTCTTTCTTATCTTGACTGCATTGGTTTTATTTGTGCAAAACCTTTTTAATTCAATCCATTTTGCAATTTATAATGTTCTGTATCTCTTATTTGGACACAAATTTCCCCCCCTCTCCATAGATCCATCAGATAGACTCACTCTCTCTCTCTCTCTCTCTCTCTCTCTCTCTCTCTCTCTCTTTGGGTAAGGCAATAGGATTAAGTGACTGGCCCAAGGTCACACAGCTAAGTATTAAGTGTCTGAGGCTGGATTTGAACCCAGGTCCTCCTTAGTCCAGAGCCAGTGCTCTATTTACTGCACCATCTAGTTGTCCCTATTTCTTTTTCTCTATATTGGCTTATGGTATCACCCTTTATGTCTAAATTCTGTAACCATTTCAACCTTATAGTTTTTCTATTCTCCAGTTTTCCCAGCAGTTTTTTTTTTCCTTATCAAATAGTGACTTCTCAGATGTAATATTCTGGAAACTAGAGTTTTTGAGTTTATTAACCAACAGATTATTATAGCTATTTACTACTGTTTCTTTTGTACCTAAATCTATTCCAGTGATCCACTTTTTATTTTTTTATGTTTAAACATTTATTTTTTATTAAATTTTATTTTTCTTTATTTGTTTTCCAATTATATACAATAGTAGTTTCTACCTATCATTTTTTGTAAGGTTTTAAATTTTACAATTTTTCCCCTCACCCTCCCTTCCCTCCCCCACCCCCTACAGAAGGCAATCTGATAATCTTTACATTGTTTCCATGCTGTACATTGATCAAAACTGAATGTGTTGAGAGAAAAATTATATTCTTGAGGAAAAAATGAAATATTAGAGATAGTAAGATTATGTAGTAAGATAACTTTTAAAAAAAAATTTAAGGTAGTAGTCTTTGGTCTTTGTTTAAACTCCACAGTTCTGGGGCGGCTAGGTGGCACAGTGGATAAGAGCACTGGCCTTGGAGTCAGGAGTACCTGAGCTCAAATTACCTAGCCATGTGGCCTTGGGCAAGCCACTTAGCCCTATTGCCTTGAAAAATCTAAAAAAAAATAAAATAAAATAAAATAAACCCCACAGTTCTTTCTCTGGATACAGATGGCATTCTCTATTGCAGATACCTAAAATTGTGTCTGATTATTGCACTGATGGAATGAGCAAGTCCATTAAGGTTGATCATCACCCTTATGTTGTTATTAGGGTATACAGTGTTCTCCTGGTTCTGTTCATCTTGCTCAGAATCAATTTATGCAAGTCTTTTTTTTTTTTTACTTCTTAATTTAATGTTTATTCTCATTTTGTACAAATAATATTTTTTATACGTTAATAAAATATTCTTGTTTAAGAGTAAACAAAATACCCCCTCCCCCCAAAAAATATAGACTTGCTTGAGCGATAAAGGGGAGAGAAAAAAATTAAAATAAAAAAATAGTAATAATTGTAGGTATGGCCAGGTCACACAATGGACGGAACACCAACCCTGGAGCCAGGAGCACCCAAGCCCATATCTAGCCCCATACACCCAACAATCACTCAGCTGTGTGACATGTAAGCCACCCCAACCCCACTGCCCTGCAAAAACCAAAAAAAGAAAACAAAAATAAAATAAAATAAAATAAAATAAAATAGTAATAATAGTAGGGGTGGCTGGGTGGCAGACAGAGAATTGGCCCTTGAGCCAGGAGCACCTGGGTCCCAATCTGGCCTCAGACACCCAATGATCACCCAGCTATGCGGCCCCAGGCAGGCCACCCAGCCCCATTTGCCCCGCACCCCCTCAAAATAAAAAAAAATAATAAAAAAATGTGCTTCAGTCTTTGTTCCAACACCAACAACTCTGTCACGGGTGGATCATATTCTTTATAAGTCCATCACAAAAGTTACTTCCATATTTTTCCAAGGTTGCCATTGCTGATCGCAACTCCCTCCTTTGGTATTTCTCCACTACCATGTACTATATTTTCTCTCTGCTTTCACTCTGACTCTGCTGTAGGGTAGCTGAGTGGCACAGCAGACAGATCCCTGGCCCTGGGGCCAAGAGGCCCCGAGCCCCCATACCACCCCTTAGGCACAGCATCCACCTGGCCCTATGGTCCCAGACAGGCCTTCCAATCCCAGCCCCTTGCAAGAAGTAAAAGAGAAAATGTGTTATATCTGACCACTCTCCCCCCATCATCCATCCTCTCCTCCATCACTCACATCCCCCCCTTCCCCCATCCCCCCTTCTTACTCCTGATGTCTATACCCCATTGAAAATATATGCTGTTTCCTCTCATAGCCACCTCTAATGAGAGTGAAGATTCCCTCATTCCGCCTTGCCTTCCCCCCTTCATAACATTGCAATAGTTCATTGTGATAAAGAAAAATCTTATTATATGAGATATCTTGGTCTATTCCCCCTCTCCTTTTTCTTTCCTCCCATTACATTTCCCTTTTTTCTATTGACTCCATTTTTACACCATATTTTATCTTCAAATTCAGCTCTCTCCTGTGCTTCAACTATAAAAGTTCCCTCTACCTGCTCTATTAACTGAGAAGGTTCATATGAGTATTATCAGTGTCATTTTTCTATACAGGAATACATGTAGTTCATCATCATTAAGTCCCTCATATTTTCCCCTTCTCCTCCAATCTCTATACTTCACCTAAGTCCTGTCTTTGAAGAGCTCTGCAGTCTCTCTTCTTTCCCCTTCCTGAGTTAAATGGGCTCATGCCCTGGGGACTCCGGCTTACTGGCCCGGCCTGCTCCTGTTTCCTGGTCTGCGTTGTCCAGGCTGCTGCTTGCTGCTTGCTGTGTGCCCTGAGGGCTGGGCTTCATGTGTTCCCTCTGGTAGAGGTCCCCCAGCTTTTCCCCCAATTTGTGCCCGGTGCTCCCCGGGGCATAGCTCAGGAAACTCTCCCACTGTTGTGAACCTCAGGCTCCCAGGCCCCTGGGGCTGCCTCCGGGAGGCTGAAGTACTTTCGTTCTGGTGGGTCACCCCTCTGGCAGGCCACCCCTCCAACCCCAGGGAACAGAGCCTTTTTGCTCTTTTCCAGGTTACCTTGAGTAGGAGAACTGCCTCTTTTGGACCCTGTGTGGGTTCTGTTTCTTGAAAATTTAAAGTCCTTAGTTTCGAAGTTTTATGAGAGAGTGCCTAAGAGACTTTCCTCTCGTTGCTATCTTGGCTCCGCCCCCCCCAGTGATCCACTTCTATTTCTTAGTGCCACGAAATTTTGTTGACTGCCACTTTATAGTGTAGTTTTAGAGCTGGTACTGCTAAGCTACCTTCCTTTGCATTTTTTCATTAATTCTGATTGATATTCTTGTTCCTCCAGATGAATTTTGTTACTATTTTTTCTAGCTCTTTAAAATGGCTTTTGGTAGTTTAATTGATGTGACATTGAATAATTTAGGTAAAATTGTCATTTTTATTATATTAGTTTAGCCCACCCATGAGAATTGTACATTTTTGCACTTGTTTTGATCTGATTTTGTGTGAAGAGAATTTGTATGTATGTCACTACTTTTTAAGAGTTAATTCAAATAGCCACAAAGATCAGAAATTCTTTCTTTGATATCATCCTAATCATATATTCACTTCTTTTTTCCTTTTGTTTTTTAATCTTCATTTAGCAGCTGTCATGTAATAGCTTGGGCCAGTGAGGTTTTTAATTTTCTACCTTTGCTTGTTTGTCAGCTGAATCATTATTAATTCTATGAATGCCTGAAGTACAATAATTTAGCTCAGTCTCCTAGAAGTGGTTCCTTTTATTCTCATACTTGATTTTAGACAACATGGCTACAGTTTCCAAGATTAATTTTGCTAGTTTCCTATAGCTAGGTTATATAATGGATAGAGTCAAGAAGACTCATTTTAGTTCAATCCGGCTTCAGTTACTTAGTATCTTTGTGACCCTGAGCAAATCACTTTAACCGTGTTTGCCTCAAGTTTCCTCATCTGCAAATTGAGCTGGAAAAGAAAATGGCAAACTACTACAGTATCTTTGCCAAGAAAAGCCCCCAAAATGGACTGGACATGACACAGTTGTTCTTCTTTTTGAATAAATCAGGTCACATTTAGGGCTCTATGGTATCTGAAAATATAACTTAGATCATCCTGTTTTAGTAATTAGGGAAACAGGTTTTTTTAATTTCTAAATTTCTCTAGGCTCAATTTCCAGTAATTTGATATTAATCAAGTTAATGCAATTGTATTCACTCTGGTGAAATAAAGATTATATATTCTTGTTCCTTATTCATAGCAGGAGCCACTCATTCAATCTGAGTGTTTACTTTAAATGGTGAAAATATTTCTTATCATTTAATATCATCATAGCAATAATATATTACTCTTTATAGTTTATAATTTTCAGTGTGCTTTTGCTTGTATTATTTCAGTCTTTCTCAATACATACCATATAGTTGAGTTTTGGGGGGTTAAGTGGCTTGCCCAAGGCCACACAGCTAGGTAATTATTAAGTGTTTGAGTTTGGATTTGAACTCAGGTACTCCTGACTCCAGGGCCGGTGCTCTATCCACTATGCCACCTAGTTGCCCTGTATAGTTAGTTTTTAATACTTTTGATTAGTTCATTTTAAAAATATTTTTGATGAAAAATGCCATTCCTCAATTGACAAATGGTCAAAGGATATGCAAAGGCAATTTACAGGTGAGATCAAAGCAATCCATAGTCATATGAAAAATTGGTCTAAATCATTACTTATTAGAGAAATGCAAATTAAAGCTTCTCTGAGGTACCATGTCACACCTCTCAGACTGGTCAATATGATCAGAAAGGATAATGATCATTGTTGGAAGGGTTGTGGGAAATTTGGGACACTATTACATTGTTGATGGAGTTGTGAACTCATCCAACCTTTCTGGGGAGAAACTTGGAGCTACGCCCAAAGGGCAATGTGCATACCCTTTGTTCCAGCAATACTGGGTCTATACCCTGAATAGATGATGAAAAAAGGGTAAAAACATCACTTGTACAAAAATATTCATAGCAGCCCTGTTTGTGGTGGCAAAAGAATTGGAAATCAAGTAAATGTCCTTCAATTGGGGAATGGCTTAGCAGACTGTGGTATATGTATGTCATGGAACACTATTATTCTATTAGAAACCAGGAGGGATGGGAATTCAGGGAAGCCTGGAGGGCTTTGCATGAACTGATGCTGAGTGAAATGAGCAGAACCAGAAAAACACTATATACCCTAACAGCGACATGGGGGCAATTATCAACCTGGTTGTTCTCTCACATTCCATCAGTGCAACAATCAGGCACAATTTTAGGCAATGGAGAATACCATCTGCATGCAGATAAAGGGCCGTGGAGTCTGAACAAAGACCAAGGACTATTATTTGATATTTAGAATAAAAACTGATATATTGTCTGATCTTGCTATCTCTTATATTTTATGTTCCTTCCTTAAGGATATGATTTCTCTGTCACATTCAATTTGGATCAATGTATACCATGGAAACAATGTAAAGACTGACAAATTGCCTTCTGTGGGGAGTGGGAGGAGGAAAGTAAGATTAGGGGGAAAATTGTAAGACTCAAAATAAATAAAATCTTTAATCTAAAAAAAAATATTAAAAAAATATTTTTGTTGGTGTAAGTCAAATACAAATATATGGCAAATCCTACAGACCTGAGCCAAACAAAGTAGGTCCAATACAAATTCTTTAAGTCCATGGAGGGGAGCAGGATGTTCAAACAAATCCCATCCTTGTTACTTTCTGGGTTATTTATTCAGAGATCAAAGGAATGCTGAGGAGGCCAGGAGCAATATATACCTTTTGTTGTACAACCCTGGTGGTGGAAAGCTGCAGGCTCAAGTCTATCTGCATTGCCCAAGTTTGCTTATCAGTTTTCCAAGTTCCTAGTCCCTTGCTTCCCCTTGTTCAGTACACTCCATGTCTGCAAGCAATGCAAAGTCTACCCCCTAGCCTGGACATTATAGGGGCATAGAATAAAGCTGGCATCATGCCAAGTCTGAGACTTAGATAAATATCATCAACTATTAACAAAACTTATAACTGGCTATCTGGATTCCATGCCCAAATAAGGACTGAACATCCAACCTAATTATATAACCGTAATCTCCTAATATCAGCCTTTTCCAGTCAGGCTGGACTGATATGATTAAAGGAGATTTCATTGCCAAATGGTTTATCTCATAATTGGTCATTTTCATATCATCTTCATTTCCAAATATATCTGTATTTCTGCACTACCTTATAAAACATTGACAAGGATTTGTTTTTTTTTAAAAGGAAAAAAGTGGTTCAACAAAACCAACTAATCCTTCAGAACTGAATGTTATAAGTAATTTTTCACACTCACAACCCTCCCACCTTTTTTAAAAAAATTCTTTTAAGTCTTTATTTGTGTCATGAAATCAAAAGATTCAACAGATTTGATTTCACATCTTGGCTAGAGTTTCCAAAGGAGATGGTACTGAGATCACTGACAGCTAATGCCCTATCCTCTAAACTTACAGTCATTTCCTTTTTATTTTCCAACAAAACAGCAATGGGTAAATAAAGACAGCATGAAGCTTATGTCAACAAACCAAAAAAAACTGAAATGTGTCCCAGTGTACCATGTGCAATTTTAGTGAACAATTGAATCTTCTACAATGGGATTTCTGCATTGAAATTGAACCTTTATAGCCATATAGTGGGAGATGCTGCTTAATATTCTGAGCAGACTCTGAGCATTCATGATAGTGAACCATGGAATTTTCCTCAGTGAATTTTTTTTTAACATTTTTTGTTTGTTTGTTTTTTAGGTTATTGCAAGGCAAACAGGGTTAAGTGGCTTGCCCAAGGCCATACAGCTAGGTAATTATTAAGTTTCTGAGGCTGGATTTGAACTCAGGTACTCCTGACTCCAGGGCTGGTGCTCTATCTACCACGTCACCTAGCCGCCCCTTTTTTTAATTTTCAAAAAAGATTTTATTTTTTTTTTCTAATTACATGCAAGGGTAGTTTTCAACATTCATCGTTTTGCAAGTTTTTGAGTTCCACATTTTTCTATTGCCCTTCCTTCCTCATTGCCCATGGCAGCAAACTATCTGATATAGATTGTACATGTACAGTCAAGTTTAATATATTTCCTTATTCTCTTCATGTACTTTCCAGGAACACAGTATGGTAATGTTGTCACAAGAGCTGGTGTGAGAGGGATGGGGAAGAGAAATGTATATTATTCTTGATTAGTGTATTAGAAATGCTCCACCACATCCTGTCAAACACAAGAACAAAGGCTAAAACAATTGACTAAGCTAGAGAGAAAAGGGTAACTCAGTGTTCTTGGATTAGGTTTTTATCTCCAGAAATTCAAGTCAGATCCCATTGTCATTATTTGGATTGCAATTCAATTTCTTTTGCTCTCTTCTTTGGATCTAGACTGGAGTTATTTTCAGGGAAGTTGCTTTTCTCAATTTTTATCCTGGTTTGCAACTTAGATGCTTAATGTCAATCAATAAGTGAATACTTCTCACAGTAACCTTGTGAGAATAGTTATCATTCTCACTTTATAACTGAGGAAAAAAGATTGAAATAAAGTAACCTGTCCAAAGTTACATAATCAGTCTGGCACAGGCTTCATAGACAGTTTGTGGTCCCTAGAAAGAAAAATGCTGTATTTGGAATCAGAAGACCATTAGATCCTGGTTCTGCTTCATTTCCTGTGTGAATCTGGGCTTTTAGCCTCTTTTTATTTGTAAAAATAGAGGTTTGCTCTAGATGGCTTCAGAAGTTCCTACTAACTCTAAAACTATAATCTTCTGCTCCAGGAAGTCACTTTCTGGGAAATTTGAGATTTCAATTTAAAATTTATGAAAGTATTTTAAAAGTTACTTTCCCCAAAAAATGTCCTACCAAGCAAATCTCTGAAATTGATTGCTATATTTCTTGTTATACCAGTAAATGCAGAAATGATAGATAATTTCTTTCTCAGATGCTGCCTAATTATCTCTTCTCAAGCTAATCTTTTTATTCTTCTCCCTAGGTACTACTTATCCTCTCGATCCAGAGAAAGTCTTTAAGGAAAGTAAAGAAATTTATTCAAGGTTCCAAGTCTCTTCTTCAATGTAATAGAGTTAAAAGATTCAATGCAGTTGGCCATAAAATGAAGAAAAATCTAACTGAGTTGGGGGATGAGGTTGGGGTGAGTGACTAGGAGCTGGATTACAAAGCCCTCCCTAACCTTTAGTTTTCAGTTCTGTATTTAATCTTTTAGTTCCTATTCTTGCCTTAAACCTAGGCTGATGCTGAGGCCTATAAAACTATTTTAAATTCATGGGTGATGTTGCTACTTTAATATATAATGGAGAGATGTGAAATAAGTCAGTATTTCTTGTATGTAGATTGAATGGCACTTTTAGCTTCCATAGTGACAAGAAACAGGATAAAAACTTGTGTATCTGTGAGTGTTCTGAAGGTCTAAGAAGACTGGATAATCAATGGAATATGAGGTTATTATGATCTGCCAGTTTGCTTCATTGGAAAATGATGGAAAAGACACAAGTTATTGAGATTTAAAGGACATTAGTTTGGCTCATTGGTCTTTGGCTATTGAGAAGGAAAACTGTATTCACACAGCTCAGAGTTTACCATCAGACAGAGAAAAGTGGAGGAATCTGATGACTCATTTGATTCTGTGCATCTTTGATTCTGAGGCATCTTAATTGAAGGGTAAGAATGTTTTCATCTTTGTGCCTGTGCACATTTCTTCTCTGTGTTTTTCTGACATGCCTACACAGGTACACCAATCATCAGCATCCTTGAGTAATGTAGAGGAGAAAGGTGCTTATATTTAATGGGTTACATTTCAGAGGTGAAATCTGCAAATAACTTTTTCACTCACCACAGTGCCTTTTCCCTTCTTAAGCCTCCTACCCCATTAGCTGAGACAATCTTATTTCATATTTCACTGAAAAAATTTTAAGACCATTCTCAGAGTTCTCTTTTTCCCCATTCTCATTTCTTTTTTTAAAAAAAATTCTAATTTTTTAGGGCAGTGGAGTTAAGAGACTTGCCCAAGGTAATTATTAAGTGTCTGAAGCTGGAGTTGAACTCAGGTCCTCCTGACTCCAGGGCCGGTGCTCTATCCACTCTGCCACCTAGCTACCCCCATTCTCATTTCTTACACTCAGATGGCTTCTAGCACTGTCTCCACCTTCATGCCTATTAAACATCAGGAGATGTCCATTCTCCCCTTTGACAGTTGCACTTCCCAAGTCCAAATCCTCATCATCTCATGCTTGGACTATTGCAACAGATTTTTGGAGGGTCTCCCTGCCTCAAGTTTCTATTCACTCCAATGATTTTTCTAAACCTATTCAAACAATTCTCCTTATTCCCCTCTAGTCCTATACAATCTGGTAAAAATGGTATCCTTACTATTCCTTATACAAGATACTCACCTCTTGACTTCTAATTGCCTTCTAACATCCTCATCTCTACCACCCTGTTTCCTAATTCAGCTAAAGTCCCATCTCCTGCAAGAAGCCTTTCCTAATCCTTAATTTTACCATTTTGCCTCTGAGATTATCTCCAATTTATCTTCGATATTGTTTGTGCATAATTGTTTCATTTTGCTTATTGTTTCCTCTAATGTATTGTGAGCTTCTTGCAAGCAGGACCAGTAGCTATGGGAAGTAAATCAAGTAATAATAAATTGTAAAGGACCAAACAAATTTATTTCTCTTATGATGGTTAATCCTGAGAAAAGGTTTTTTTATTTTATTATTATCTTTTGTTTTTACATTTTCAAAATTGTCTCCCTGTATTCCTCTTCCTACCAAAAAAAGATATTTTCTATAACTATTAATCCCTTTTGAAAAAGAAAAAAGAGGAAAATATGAATCAATGTATTGACAAAGAATTTTACACTTTTATTGTGTCTGACACTTTTCTGTTTTCTACATTTTGAGAGGCATCTTCTTGTATCTCTTGTTTGAGACTGCGTTGTTTTTATCATTTTGTGACCTTTAATTTTCTGTTGTGTAGGGCGGCTAGGTGGCTTAGTGGATAAAGCACTGGCCTTGGAGTCAGGAGTACCTGGGTTCAAATCCGGTCTCAGACACTTACTAATTACCTAGCTGTGTGGCCTTGGGCAAGCCACTTAACCCCATTTGCCTTGCAAAAAAACCCCCCAAAAACTTAAAACCTAAAAAAAAAAAACCTATTTTCTGTTGTGTAGTAGTGATTCTTTCCATTGACATTGTTTTAGTCCTAAATATTTTTCTAGGATCTACTTATTCATTTCAAGATACATAAATATTCATATCAATTAGCAAGTATTATCAAGTACCTACTATGTGGTAGGTACTGTGGAAACAAAGATAAAAGTAAAGCAATCACATGTATAACTATCCTCCTTAGTCTTTAAAAAAGTATTTGGGGAGAGAAATGGCTTTCAAATGTACTCTATTCTATTAAAATTTGTATGAGTCTGAGTTTCTCACTGTAAGCTATAATTCCTTATGATCCTTTCCCCATCTGTTTAAGAGTGTACAAATTGGGGGTGGCTAGGTGGCATAGTGGATAGAGCACCCGCCCTGGAGTCAGAAGTACCTGAGTTCAAATCCGGCCTCAGACACTTAATAATTACCTAGCTGTGTAGCCTTGGGCAAGCCACTTAACCCCACTGCCTTGCAAAAGGCCTAAAAAATAAAAAAAATTTTAAAAAAGAGTGTACAAATTAACTCTTAATTCAACATCTGGAAACACTCCAAGTGTAGGAAAAAATGACAAAGAAGTAACTTTTTATGACTCATAAGATATGAGAACTGAGATTTTTGCATTGATGACTGGCTTTTTTTTTTAAAACTTTCCTGCAGTCTTGAACAGTAGACTTCTGTCCAGCTGTGTGGGAGATTGTATTCACTAATGCTTTATTTGAATGCTGTTTTGTGTCCTGCTGGGTTTCATTCTTTAGTAGTCTTCAGTAAAACTTCAATTAACAGGACTTGTTCATTTTATCAGTGCAATAATCAGGGACAGTTTTAGGGTATCTGCGATGGAGAATACCATCTGTATCCAAAGAAAGAATTGTGGAGTTTAAACAAAGACCAAAGACTATTACCTTCAATTTAAAAAAAAGTTATATTATGTATTATGTAATTTTGCTGTCTCTTTTATTTTATTTTTCCTTAATGATGTAATTCTTTTCTCAATACATTCAATTTTGATCATTGTATAGCATGGAAATAATGTAAAGAGTATCAGACTACCTTCTCTGGGAGGTGGAGGGAAGCAAGATTGGGGGAAAAATTGTAAAACTTAAAAAGAAACCAAAAAACTTCAATTAACAGCAGTGCACTGGCAAAGTGAGTTATAAGCCTTTAGTCGACTGCTTACATTGTCAGCCTTGGATGAGACTTGGTTTTGTGGATTGTTGGAAAAAAGGAAGTCAAGGCAGTTTTTACAGCATTCACTATGGATGACTGAAGCTCATCTTTTCCTAATGGTTTGATTTTAGTGGGATCTTTAATATGTTGCCTCTTAGGAAATGAAATAATTGCTTTGATTTTGCAAATGATCTGCAAAACCCACAAAGAATTGAAGAGAAGAAACTAATTAGTTTTTAATAAATCTTACTTTTACTCTACAGGTTTATGCCATGATAAATATTCCAAGGTTGTCATTTGTTGACCTTTTGATGGAATTTCTCTTATCTTCCAAAGCCTTTGTAGCTTTTTGGATGATTTCTTGCTATGATATGAGTGGGCAAAATTTCTGCTATTACAATGAATCTTATTATTTCTCTCCTCCAGGCTCTCCTAATTTGTCATATTGGATTTTTTTATTGGAATTTGAATGCTCTTATCCAAGGCAATATTGATGCCTTTTGTTTTTATATTACATTCTTTACTAATGAACCTCTTATCTTGAACCCTCTATAGAAATACACATTTTAAAAAGTTGTCAGCCAAGTGACTACTTCTGACAGTCTAGGCTATATCCTTTATCCTTAGTCCTCTGCCTCTTTACACTTGTGTAGGGCTAAATTTGATCATTAATATTAATCAGAGTTTGTCTGAATTTTATTGCATCTAAAACATTTTAGCAGCATAAAGGAAAAAAAATTGCAAATCTATTCTCTTAGACTCAATCAAAATGAGTTTTCTTGAATTAGCAGATTCCTAGTTTCCAAAAATTAATTGATAAGAAAGTTACAGATTAATTTTGTCTACAAGTGTAAGTGACTAATGAATTTTTATTAAAAAGAACTGTTTTCTCCCGTCCCCCTCTCCAAGGTGGCCAGCAGTTATTTTCTGAACACCTTTCTTTTGCCACCTGTGGTTTTAAATTTGCTGCCTAAGGAATTATTTCTATATTAAGGTTTAGTTCTTTATTGGATTGTGCACAAAATTGAATATTATTATAATATTAACAAGATAATATTATTATTATTTTAAGATAATAAAAGAGGAATGATTGTAAAGACCTTTCACAAAAATGTAGATGTTTTAATTAAGAAAGTTTATTTTTTTGAATGAAGACTAACTGCTTTTGTGAAAAAAAAAAATTCCATTTACCTGTACTATAGAATGGGATTTTTTCCCCCTTCCTAATTCATTTCTAATTAACTTATTTAAATATATCATTATAAAATTGGAAATTGGATTACTCTGAACAATAACTGCTGAGTAAAACTCAAAAGTTTTTTTACCCTGGCATTCGAGGACTTCCTCACACTTTTTAACTTTTTAACTTTATCTCACATTATTTCCCTTTGTACTTCAGCCAAGCTGCATTATTTTCTTACTGAACAGATCTGCTGTTGGATCTAAAGTTAAGTTCTTTTATTTTCAAAATATAAATATTGTTTAAATTCTTCTTCTTGATCTGCTTCATTCTACATCAGTTCACAGAAATCTTCTAAGGTTTCTCTGAAACCATCCCTTTTAAATTTCTTTCTGTGTAATAGCATTTTTGAATAGTTATATACCATTTTTGAATAGTTTGCAGTTATTTGTTACCCAAAAAACCACATTATTAATATTTTTATATAAATATATCCTTTTGGAACTTTGAAAATAGTGATTAGTTCAGCTTTGCACAAAGCTAGGAATTTTAATGTGGGGAAATGAGGAAGTGCACTAAGGAGAAACCCTTTGAGATTGAAAGTAAGTAAAGTCCTATTTCTGGGTGTCATTTATTTCAGAAGTTTTATAATTTGGATTTGTAAATTATGAAGTTGCCTATATAACACTCTTTCCTTGAGTTAAATCCCATATTTGCACAATACCATACATGCTTATTTCTAGCATTTTATTAAAGATTAATGTTATTACAAGATTGATTTTATCTTGTATAATAGAATAGGGCTCTTGATTTTAACATATTAATGCTTAGCATTATATTAATGAGTGACATATAGCAGTGGAATGCTATATCTGATGTCTAAGAGTGGAAAGAAGTGGAAACATAGTCTTTGGTCATACTGAACAGAACTGGTGGAAATCATGGCATCATTCAGACTGAGCCCACCACAAAGTTATGTAATCTAATCTCAAGTGGGTCCTTAGTGAAGCTCCTTAGTCAAGTCAATAAACAGGTATTTTTGTAGTTTTTCAAACTCTGTGCTGATTCCATGCCTTTGCCCATGCTATCTCCCGGCCTTCCTTCATTTATTTCTTGATTTCTTTCAAGATTCACGTCCCACTTTTGTCAGAGGTGTTTCCTAGTCCATTCCCTCCTTGCTACCCCCCCGCCCCAACCAGTTGTTAATGTCTATCTTTTCTGTGTATTCTGTATTCTGTATATTCCAGGTAGTTACTTGCATGTTGTCTCCCCCCCCCATATTAAAATGTATGCTTCTTTAAGGCAGGGACTTGTCTGTTTACATATCCTAGTGCTTCACATAGTGCCTGGCTACGTTTAATGAATGCTTGTTGAATAGAATCAATTTTGTATGAAGCTCCAATTTTATGAAGTGTTTTCATTCTTGACAACATTTGTTATCCTGGAGTGAAGATAAGCTGGTAATATTCCTAGACAGTAGCAATAAAAGGTCTAAGAGTCTCTAAATTTTAAAATTACAACTGATTATTTCTAATTATTTTGCACCAAATGTATTACTATATGAATAAGATTAAGGAAGGAATGTAAATATAATGTTATAAAGGTTAAGAATACCAGAGGAGAGTACTTTTATTTTTTCCTTTCTCTTGTGAAAGAGTCAGCTGATAGAAAATTTGGGTTATCTACTGAATAAATAAGAAATATTTTTATTCTCTTGGTACTGACAATAATGACTTTCCTTAAAACTATTTACCCTTGGGGGCATAGAGCACCGGCCCTGGAGTCAGGAGGTCCTGAGTTCAAATACGACTTCAGATACTTACTAATTACCTAGCTGTGTGACCTTGGGCAAACCTAACAGGTTTCCTGTGACCTTGCAAAAACCTAAAAAATTCCCAACCTATTTACCCTTTCCCCAAGGAGTAAGTCTTTTTTTTTTTTTTTTTTTAGGTTTTTGCAAGGCAAATGGGGTTAAGTGGCTTGCCCAAGGCCACAAGGCTAGGTAATTATTAAGTGTCTGAGGCCAGATTTAAACCCAGGTACTCCTGACTCCAGGGCCAGTGCTCCATCCACTGTGCCACCTAGCAGCCCCAAAGGGGTAATTCTTTTAACAGATCTCCAGCTTCTAGAATCTTTGCCTCCACTCTATCTGCTGTCATATTAATCTTTTTTTCTTAAAGATATTATTTGAGTTTTACAATCCCCCCCCCCCAATCTTACTTCCTTCCCCCCACCCCCCATGGAAAGCAATCTGTCAGTCTTTACTTTGTTTCCATGTTGTACATTGATCCAAATTGAGTGTGATGAGAGAGAAATCATATCCTTAAGGAAGAGAAAAATATCTAAGAGATAACAAGATCAGACAAAAAGATATGTTTTTTTTTCTAAATTAAAGGGAATAGTCCTTGAACTTCGTTCAAGCTCCATGGCTCTTTATCTGGATATAGATGGCACTCTCCATTGCAGACAGCCCAAAATTGTCCCTGGTTGTTGCACTGTTGGAATGAGCGAGCCCTTCAAGGTTGAACATCACCCCCATGTTGCTGTTAGGGTATACAGTGTTCTTCTGGTTCTGCTTATCTCACTCAGTATCAGCTCATGCAAATCCCTCCAGGCTTCCCTGAAATCCCGTCCCTCCTGGATTCTAATAGAACAGTAGTGTTCCATGTCATATTAATCTTCCTCATGAACACCTTTGGTCTTGTTATTTTATATTCAGAATCTTTCAATGGTTCCTGAAATTTAAAGTCCTTTAAAAATGGTTCCCTAAACTGCTGTTTTCATCTTTTTACTGTTGCCCTGTACATATTCTGTATTTCATTCAAACTATTTGTTATTCTTTGAATTTGTCCCATGCATAATTATCTATTGCCATACTTTAGTTCACATACTAGATTTCTATCTTTGAGAATGAGAACTCTTCTTCCTCTTCCTGTTAACCTTTTTCAAGTTCCCCCTGAAAATGCTATAATTTAATGAAACTTTCCCTTCATCTAATCTCACAGTATTTTTGTATTTCTTTTATACTGCATCTCTTAAAAGATGAAGTGCAGTTTTAAACATACTATAAAACTTTTGGGTACATTCCCTTTTGAAAAATATTAAATTTATCTTGTACACATCATATCACCCATATTAGCTCATAGCTTCTTTGAGGGTAGATACCCCATCTTAATGAATCCTTATATCTTTACTAGTATTTGTCACATTGCTGTAGAAACATGTAGAAGCATATTTGTTGTGATAAATTAGTTTCTGTTTTTCCTAGAACTTAGTAAGTACAATGTACATAGTAGAACTTAACAAATATGTATTCATTGAATGACTGAATGAGGAGGCTACAGGCCCTGAAAGTCTTAAGTGTTAAATTAAAGTGATGCAGTTACTATTTAAAGTAGAACTCAAAATGACTAATATGAAGACTATAAGACTAACAAAAAAATTAAAAGTTTTTACAAGACTGAAATTATCAATAAACTTTTAGATAGGGGTAGCTAGGTGGTATAGTGGATAGAGCACAAACCCTGGAGTCAGGAATACCTGAGTTCAAATCTGGCCTCAGACACTTCATAATTACCTAGCTGTGTGGCCTTGGACAAGCCACTTAACCCCATTGCCTTGCAAAAACCTAAAAAGTAAAATAAAATAAACTTTTAGATACATTGATTAAAATGACTCTTAACAAGATTAAGTCATTTGAAGAAGTCAATTAATTTATATGAAATCTGGTTTCCCTCTTTTCCTTTCAGTTTTCATAATGAAGGAAATAAAATGTTTCAGCTATCAACATCTTAGAGTTAAGTAATAATAAGCTTGAATTACTATTCATGCAGTATCTTCATAGAGTTCTTTCTCTGTGTGTATATTTTGTGTATGTATACATGTGTGTAATATACATATGTGTGTGTATTTATATACACACAAAGAACTCTTTTTTTTTTTTACTTTTAGGTGACCATATGGAGGGTATTTCTATATTTTAGAATTCCTTTTCCATTCAGTCCAAAAAAGGCCAAAACAAATTATAATGCATTTTATTGATTTGTCTACCTGGTTTCTTTTTGTAGAATTTGATATTTCCTGAGGAGTAATCTTATTTCATAACGTGATACCATCTATGTTTTGCACACATTTTGGACTAAGTATGTCTGACCCTTTACAAAACTTGAGCAATAAAAGAATTAGTTTGTTATGAAATCTTTCTTTGGCAGTCTCATGGATCCATCTGCAGATAAAAGCTGTTCTCTTCCTTCGGTTTATTTTTCTTTTTGTTCCCATAGTTTCATTTAGATTGATTTTATTTTATATCCAAGCAAACCTTGAGCCACAGATAGCATGAAATATTATTGGACAGGAACCTTGGAATCAGGACAGTCTAGGCTCTATTTTAGCCTCTAACACATGCTAGTTCTATGATCATAAACAATTCATTTACTCTGTAATTATAGAGCAATTGCCAGTATATAGAGTAATTAAATATATATGTATATACATATATATACATATGTACATATATATATATATATATATATGTATGTATGTATGTATTACTAGTAGTCCTTCAGTGTAGAAGACTACCCCAAACAATAAGATGATTGGTGGTATGAGTTACACTATTATGTTCATTATAGAAAGGAGGATACTGTGCAAGGCTTCCTTCACACCTGCCTTACCAGAATTGTTCCACTCCATGGCCTAATTAGTAGGAAACAGGGGATGGTTTAACTGCTGCAGGAGTCTCTTGGCCTTAAATTGGTTTCGCTTCCTCTCATATCAGTGAGGCACCATGGCGCATCATCAATGCCAGTCAAGCATCAGCATGTGATATATGGTATTAGAATGCAATAATCTGATAAATCCTAACCTGTCACTTGATGGACTAATCTTCAACACAACCTTTCCTCTGAGACCTTTAACCTTTGAAGTAGAAGTACTTGGTATGCTTTTAATACCAATTATGGGCAAGCACCAGAATGTGATATTTAGCAACAAAATGAGACATCCATCAAGATCTGAGAGGAAAAGCCATACTGATGATTAGTCCAGATTGGGGTGGAACCAAGATGGTGACAAGAAGGGAGTCTTAGGCGCTCTCTGATAAAACTGATGATTAGTCCATCTAGAGACAGTTTAGGAAATACATATATAATATATATATGTTCTCACACACACACACACAAGCACACACAAGTGAATGGAGTTTCTGCAATGAAGTTACAAATCTAGACCAAAAATATATTAAACCATAATAATAAAATAGGCTTTCCAATCTGATGAGGTCAAAGTACACTAGAACTCTCAGCCAATCTACCTCTTTATGCAGTTCTAAATCATAGTCTATTTTAACTGTTATATTCCACTATTAATTCATGGAGCTTGCATATTACAAAAACTCCCAGATAATTTTCAGAAGAAATGTAGATCAACCATTCAGACCAGCATACTTTTTTGGGAGGGGTGTAGTGATGGGGGAGTAAAATAGAAGCATGTTTCATTTCAGAGACAAGCTCAAATAACATCTGTTTAACCCTCGACACGTCATTTAGTATCTCTTAAGTCTTGGTTTCCTTTGTAAATTGAGGGAGTAATATTAGCTACTTGTTGGGATTCCTTAGACATTTACATCTATTTGCTTATGATGCTTTCAAGATTTTTCAAAGTTCTAGAACTTATGTCTATATTTTTGAATGAAAAGGAATATCTTGAAGTAGTTAAAACATTTAAACATAACATTAATTTCTAGTTTGCCTATTTCTTGTTTTTATTTTTATCATTTTCTGATCATTTGCTCTGTGTGTTTCTAGCAGAAAAGAAAAAATATTGAATAATCTCAAGAAAGATATGTTCTCTTCTATGTATGGTTTTTGGACTGGAGTTAACCTTGTTTCATATGTGTGAACAGTACAAAACAACTTGAACAGTATAATAATATTTAAAAGTATATGTTAGGGATTCAAATTGGAGGGAATGTTATTGCAAAGTTGTTTTATTAGCATAATGGTTTATAATAATAGTAAGCAATCTTAGCCCATTAACATTTTTACTTAATATTTGAGAAAGGTTTTCAGATATCAAACCAGATGCTTCTTTTTAACAAAATCAAAACATTTTATGAGACCCTTGCTTGGCATAAACTGTAATATTTGCTATGAACTTGTTATTAACTTAGTTCCTCTCCACTTTGAAGTTAGGATAACTATTCTAGTTTTCTTATTTATTTTCTTCATACTGCTGAGAGAATGGATGCTATTTTTAAGTTAGGTTTGGCACAATCAGTCAAATATTTTGAACTATAAGCAATTCCTATAATTTATTATTTTCTGATTTTTAAGGAATATGCTGGTAGAGAAGAACTAGTTTCAGAACTATTTGTTTTCTTACCATTAGCACCTCAGAGCACCTCCCATATTTGAAAACCTAATTATGGTTATACCTCATGGTAAAATTGTATGCCTCTCTTCTTCCAGACACGAAAATTAAATGGTGGAACTTCTATTCGTATACAGAGCACCAGAACAGAACAAACCCTGTTATTTCCTTACATGAAAAATGAATGTTATTGGAGAACATTGACAGTCATTACAGAGGACACATAGATTGGAAAAAACTAAAGTAGTTTTTTCCTCCCCCTCAGAAGATATAGCACTATAATTGTCAGTTAAATTGGAGGGTCTAATGCTAGTGGCTGAGACTTTACTTAATGATTAAATAAAATATGTTGCAATGGGCATCAGATTTTTCTTCAAGCGAATTTGGCATGATAGGTAAATATCGTAGCTAGGTTTTGTGTAGAAATTTTTTTTATACCCTTGAATACTTTCTATAAAAAGAGCTGAGAACTGTTTGTGCTGGATCCCCTAAATAGCTTTAGTTATTTTTTTCAAATTATCTAGAGTATTCACTTTCAAAAAACAGGGATTTATTTTTATTCTCAAAGTTGATAATTTTATAGTTTTATAGTTCTACTAATTGTATATTAAGAACGTTAACCTAGGAGTGGCTAGGTGGTACCGTGGATAGAGCACCGGCCCTGGAGTCAAGAATATCTGAGTTCAAATCCGGCCTTAGACACTTAATAATTACCTAGCTGTGTGGCCTTGGGTAAGTCACAACCTAAAAAAAAAGAAAGAAAGAAAAGAAAAGAAAAAGAGCTTTGACCTAAACTAAAAGACTGAAAAGAGATTAAAAAAGAACAAATCAAATTTGCCTAAGGAAAGAAATTTATACAAAGAAATAAGAAAGGAATCTTTTATTAAAGTATATCAAATTGCAACTTATTTCTTGAAAGATTTCAGTTTTCTAAATGAAATTTATTCCACTCTCTTCATACTTTTGAATTTTTTACCCAGATCACCTTCTGTCTGTGGTATCTTGTACATTATATATGTATTGATGGGCTCACTCAATGAGTTGCACAACTAATTGTGCAAATGTGTTTTTCATCCATTTGATTTTTCCTTTGTAGATATTTAGACTTACTTTTTTTGAGTAGTCATGAATCTTGCTGAAGAAAGTCGGTACCATATTGAGATGATGTAATCAGTACAATATAATTCACTAACTGGAGCATCTAAAGAAACAACTTAAAAGGGATTTTTTTTTATTTTACTTACACACACACACACACACACACACACACACACACACACAAAATCTGTTTTGTCAGATGAAGTTGAAGGTGTTTAGTATAACCGGCAAATCAATTGATGCTTTTTTTTTATTTAATCCTGCCCCCTCAATTTAGGAGCATGAACTTAGTCATTCTTGCAACATTTCCTTAGTTGATGCTTCCACCACTCTATTCCTCTCTTTCCCAGATAGACAAACTTTGAAAGAGAGTGAACTTTGCTGTGACTCTTTCTTCTTATTCACTTATCTTCCTCCCAGTGCCAATAATGGCTGTTGACTCATTTTAATAAAACTCCTGGATCCAGTTTTTTTTCCTGCTTTAGAATATTTATCCAGTATTAGTAAATCAAAGTTCATTGGGATTTTCTCATTTGGATAAAGAATCCCAACCTAGAGAAAAACTCCTCTTTCCAAATAATGAATTACCAGGAATTGTTAGGATTGATCAGATCTTTATCTGTCTTGCACATTCAAAAGACAGGATTTTAACTGTTTCTGAGAGAGATTTTAGAATCAACTTCTACCCCATCCAAGAGAGAGGGAACAGTCTATATTATCATGCTGAATGAAATGTCAGATATCCTATCTCCTTTTGCCACCAAAATCCTCAGAGTGTAGGCAGTCTGCAATGATCTGCCTCCAAAAGCCTGCTATACAAAAACCATATAAAGCAAATGTGAAGTAATCATAGCTTTGACAAGTTAATGAAATCAGGTATTTAATGAGATAGGGGAGGAAGGATTATATACCAGACTGGAGGATCAATCATCAGTGCAAAGGCACCCATAGGATGGGAGATGGGATGTTGTAAGGTACAGTCAGAAGATCTAATGATCTGCACTGTTGAATTTAAGAAGGAAACAGTTCATTTGTAAATAATTTAATTATAGGGTAAGACATCCTTTTGCTGAAGGGACCTAGGATTTCCAAGAGACCATATGAGGAGGGAGAACATTATAGGCACTGGAATAATCTGTGCAAATGTATGGAGCTGGGAAAGCAAATGTAATAAAATAATGATAACTGATACTAATATGGTGCTTTATGATTTGTAAGATACTGTATTTATGTTATCTTATTTCATAGACTTATAGTCATATTATAGAGCAGGAAGATCTTAAAGATCATTTAGTTCAACCCCTTCATTTTATAGGGGAGGAAAGTCAGGCTGTGAAATGTTTTACCCAAGATCACACAAGTAGTGAGGATCAGAGGTAGGATTTGATCTCAGATCCTCTGACTCCAAATCCATTATTTTATTTACTGTACCTTACTATATATCTTTTTTTTAATTGACATTTACATGCATTTCCCAATTACATACATTTATCCACATGCATATGCATATTTTTAAGTTATATAATTTCCTTCCACCCTCCCTTACCAAACCTTTCCCCTCAGTGATGAAGTCAGGTGGATATTGTACATACACATTTATGTTTAACAAGTATACAGATTAATCATTTTTAGTATGAGGAATTAGAAATAGGGGGAAAATAAAGAGATCCATGAGATAGGAAAGAAATACATAAGAAAAATTTTTAAGAAGTGACTATGGTGTTCATTCAGATTCTGCAGGGTGTTTTGATTTTGTTTTGTTTTGTTTTGTTTTGTTTTTCTTCCTCTGGATGGAGATAGTATTGTCCATAGCTGATCTCCTAATGTTGATCTTGCTCTCTGAACTGCTGAGAGGAATTGCATCCATCTAGGTTGATCAACTTATAATGTTGTTAATTAATGTTGTACCTCATTATCTTTAAAAAAATAACCTTGTATTATTAACATTTTACAGAAGAGGAATCTGAGTTGAAATGAGATTAAAGGACTTACCCAGGTGATGCAATAATTGTCCAAGGCAGGATTCATGGCTCCAAATCTAGTACCTAATAAGCATTTTTAAAAAACCATTCAGACATTGTTCTAGATGCTGGAAAATACAATAGACAAGAACTGAAACAGTTTTAGCCTTAAGGAGCATGCACATAATTTGGGGAAAGAATATGTACCTAAATAAATAAGGAAAAAATATATATACACCAAAAATGTGAGTTAATTTTGAGGAGTCACTAGCAAAAGAGTTTTTCATTTTTCCAATTGTGGTTTTGAGAGAATTATTTTCTTTTTGTGCTTGTCCAATTGTATTTTCCAAGGGTTTTTTTTTCCTGGTTGCAAGCTGTTAATTTTCTGATGGGTTTCTTTTCCCAATTTTTCCAAATGATTTTTCAACTCCTTCTTGATCTCTTCTAGGGTGGAGATCACTTCATATTCTCCTCAGAAGTTCTAGCTCTCTCTGGGTTAGGGTCTTTGTCTTTGAGGTAGTTTTCAATGAGTCTCCCTTCCTGCTGGCCTTTATTCATTTTCTTAGGATCTTGTGTTGGATAGAGGGGCTGGTTCACAAACCTGACTGGATTTAATAACTCCAGGTGGGCCTGCCATTAGGGGATGGTAGAGGCTTTCTCTGGAGTGTCTGTGACCTTGATTTGTTGTCCACTCCCTAGTCCTGGGGGTGGTAGAGGGAGCAGCAGGGTCTGAATTATCCCTGAACAATGTGGTGGCCCTCAGACTATACAGTTAATCTTCTTATTCACTTATTACTCACTGAAAGAGATCTGCTGCCTACTCCTGAGCCTGGGGGAGGGGAGAGTGTTAACTGTGTTTGTTCTGGGAAGAGTCCCCTTCTCTCACAAGGATGGGGTTGGGGGGCTTAGCTAATAACATAGGGACTTGGCTGAAAATATAAGCCCATGGCCTTGGTCTTCTAGTCCAGTGGAGCTGACTAGATTGATGTCTAGTCCCCACATTGGAGCTCTCCCACAGGCTGAGCTGGAACTCTCCCTATCCAACCTTTCTGGAGCTCTCCTGCCTGATTACAAAGCCAAAAGTTGCTGTGGCTGTTCTCAGGTTAGATCTGGGTCTCACCCCACTGCCTGCCTGGCTTTCTACTCTCTGCCCCAGGCTCACCCATGTTCCCTGGAGACAGACCTTGTTGGTAGATGTTTTTCTCCTTTGCTCTTTCTGGGTTTTGTGAATTTACATTCTGTTAAGAGGATCATTTCATATTAGTTCTGAGGGAAAGCCAGGAGAAACAGTGCCTGGCTTCTCTCTGCCATCTTGAGAATAATTATTTAGAAGCAACATTGGAAACATTTATTTAACTATTCCCTTACAATAATTTTTAGAAAAAGATTTAATTATTTAATTTCATATCTTAAGGTGGGAAAGAGGTATTTTGAAGCACAATATGTGATATGTGTGTGGATTGGGGTAGGGTTGGTGGATAGAAGTTAATTATTATTTATTTGAAAAACTTAATTTTTTTAAGGATATTTCAAGGCAAATGGGGTACAGTGGCTTGCCCAAGGCCACATAGCTAGGTAATTATTTAGTGTCTGAGACTGGATTTGAACTCAGGTACTCCTGACTCCAGGGCTTGTGCTCTATTCACTGGGCCACCTAGCTGCCCCTGAAAGACTTTAATGTTAAGAATTATTTGATTCCAGTTGTTCAACTAGTAGTATTTTTAATGCCTTAAACCAAGACAGCTGTGGTATGATGGAAGAAGCCTGAGATTTGATTCAGCATTAATGAGTTCAAGTTCTAATTCTCCTTCTTCTCAAATAATCTCTTAGAGTCTCATTCTCATCATCCCAGAAGTTGGACTAATACTTGTATTATTGCCTTGAATGGTTGTTTGGACAATCAAGAGATCTGTTGAGTGTCAAAGTGCTAAATAAATGAGTACTGTTCTGAAATAAAATAAAATTTGAAACACTCATCAACTTGACTAGGATAGATACTAGGAAGGGTGTCAAGACTGACAATTCTATTCCCTCCATCTAATTTGATATGTTGAGAGAATTTGAGATTTTATTACAGAGACTTCTTTTTTTTAAGGTTTTAAATTTATTTTTATTAAAGATATTATTTGAGGTTTATAATTTTCCCCCAATCTTGCTTCCCTCCCCCCACCCCCCCCACAGAAGCACTCTGTCAGTCTTTACTTTGTTTCCATGTTGTACCTTGATCCAAATTGGGTGTGGTGAGAGAGAAATCATATCCTTAAAGAAAAGAGAAGTCTAAGAGGTAACAAGATCAGACAATAAGATATCTGTTTTTTTTTTCTAAATTAAAGGGAATAGTCCTTGCACTTTGTTTAAACTCCACAGCTCCTTATCTGGATACAGATGGTACTCTCCTTTGCAGACAGCCCATAATTGCTCCTGATTGTTGCACTGATGGAATGAGCAAGTCCTTCAAGGTTGAACATCACTCCCATGTTGCTGTTAGGGTGTACAGTGTTTTTCTGGTTCTGCTCATCTCACTCAGCATCAGTTCATGCAAATCCCTCTAGGTTTCGCTGAAATCCTGTCCCTCCTGGTTTCTAATAGAACAATAGTGTTCCATGACATACATATACCACAGTTTGCTAAGCCATTCCCCAACTGAAGGACATTTACTGGATTTCCAATTCTTTGCCACCACAAACAGGGCTGCTATAAATATTTTTGTACAAGTAATGTTTTTACCCTTTTTCCTCATCTCTTTAGGGTATAGACCCAGTAGTGGTATTGCTGGGTCAAAGGGTATGCACATTTTTGTTGCCCTTTGGACATAGTTCCAAATAGCTCTCCAGAAGGGTTGGATGAGTTCACAGCTCCACCAACAGTGTAATAGTGTCCCAGATTTCCCACATCCCTTCTAACAATGATCATTATCCTTGCTGGTCATATTGGCCAGTCTGAGAGGTGTGAAGTGGTACCTCAGAGAAGCTTTAATTTGCATTTCTCTAATAATTAATGATTTAGAGCATTTTTTCATATGGCTATAGATTACTTTGATCTCCTCATCTGTAAATTGCCTTTGCATATCCTTTGACCATTTGTCAAATGGGGAATGGCTTTTTGTTTTAAAAATATGACTCAGTTCTCTGTATATTTTAGAAATGAGTCCTTTGTCAGAATCATTAGTTGTAAAGATTGTTTCTGAATTTACTACCTTTCTTTTGATCTTGGTTACATTGGTTTTATCTGTGCAAAAGCTTTTTAATTTAATGTAATCAAAATCATCTAATTGCTTTTTGGTGATGTTCTCCAACTCTTCCTTAGTCATAAACTGTTCCCCTTTCCATAGATCTGACAGGTAGACTAGTCCTTGATCTTCTAATTTGCTTATAGTATTGTTTTTTATGTCTATGTCATGTAACCATTTGGATCTTATCTTGGTAAAGGGTGTGAGGTGTTGGTCTAATCTAAGTTTCTTCCATACTAACTTCCAATTTTCCCAGCAATTTTTATCAAAGAGGGAGTTTTTATCCCAATGGCCAGACTCTTTGGGTTTATCAAACAGCAGATTACTATAATCATCTCCTGCTTTTACACCTAGTCTATTCCACTGGTCCACCACTCTATTTCTTAGCCAATACCAAAGAGTTTTGATGACTGATGCTTTATAATATAATTTTAGATCGGGTAGGGCCAAGCCACCTTCTTTTGCACTTTTTTTCATTAAGCTCCTGGCAATTCTTGACTTTTTATTTCTCCATATGAATTTCCTTACAATTTTTTTCTAACTCATTAAAGTAATTTTTTGGAATTTTGATTGGTAGGGCACTAAACAGATAGTTTAGTTTTGGTAGAATTGTCATTTTTATTATATTAGCTCTACCTATCCATGAGCAGTTGATATTTGCCCAGTTATTTAAATCTGATTTAATTTGTGTGATAAGTGTTTTATAATTGTTTTCAAAAAGATTCTGAGTCTGTCTTGGCAAATAGACTCCCAAATATTTTATATTGTCTGAGGTTACTTTGAATGGGATTTCTCTTTCTAGCTCTTCCTGCTGTTTCTTGCTAGACACATATAGAAAAGTTGAAGATTTATGAGGGTTTATTTTATATCCTACAACTTTGTGAAAATTGCTATTTGTTTCCAGTAGATTTTTGGATCATTTCTTGGGATTCTCTAGGCATACCAACATGTCATCTGCAAAGAGTGATAGTTTTGTCTCTTGCTTCCCAATTCTAATTCCTTTAATTTCTTTTTCTTTAATTGCTGATGCTAACATTTCTAATACAATATTGAATAGTAGTGGTGATAATGGCCGCCCTTGTTTCACCCCTGATCTTATTGGGAATGCCTCTAGCCTCTCCCCATTGAATATAACGCTTGCTGATGGTTTCAGATAGATACTGCTAATTATTTTAAGGAACAGTCCATTTATTCCTACACTCTCTAGTGTACTCTTATCTATTGATATGATCATATGATTTCTGATAGGTTTGTTGTTGATATAATTGAGTATACTAGCACTTTTCCTAATATTGAACCAATCCTGCATTCCTGGAATAAATCCTACTTGATCATAATGTATTATCCTAGTGATGACTTGTTGTAATCGTTTTGCTAAGATTTTATTTAGGATTTTTGCATCTATATTCATCAGGGAGATAGGGCTATAATTTTCTTTCTCTGTTTTAACTCTTCCTGGTTTAGGTAACAGTACCATATTAGAAATCCCTTTCAAACCCCAATTCTAAAGCTTTACCACTGTTAAATATTTTTTGTTTATCATGTGTATGTATATAGTTTCTATGTATGTATATAGCTTTTATACTTGTTTGTTGCCTTTCTTATTAGATCCTGAACTCCAGGATAGCCTAGACTATCATCTCCCTCCTTTTGTATTGCTAGTTACTGGTACAAAGTAGGTACTTATCAAGTGACTTGACCAGGATCTCACAACTAGGAAGAGGCTAGAGTTGAATTCAGGGTTTCCTTTTTCCAGGCCCAGAACTCCATTCACTACACCTATTTTAAAACTGGTTGTACCTCTGATGTGATTCTTTTCTTGGTTGGTTGCTTAGTCACTTTGGGGTTCACCTTTAATCCAGCTTTCCCCTGTAACTTCAAGAATTATAGTCACATCATGGTAAAAAGTCTCAGCAGATAGGGTGGAAGTACTTGACAAACCTCAAATTCATAGAGGATAGAGTAGCAGTCCTGGAGACAGGAGGACCTCAGATACTTAATAATTGTCTTGGCTGTGTTGACCTTGGGCAAGTCACTTAACCCCATTGCCTTAAATAAAAAAAAAAGCCTAGATAAATCCAGCCAAAATATAAAGAAAAAATTAAGGAGATGAATAGAATTTTCAAAAAGTTAGATATGCCATACTTCTGGACAAAATTGAATGGAAATAGAAAAGGATATACCAGTACATGGCACCTACACAAAAATTGTTCATAAATAGTTCCTAAAAAAAATTCATAGCTATAAAAAGTTCAAAAATAGTTCATAACTTCAAAAATGAAATGAAAAATTACAATTATCTATGGCCAGTGAAAAGACCTATTAAAATTTAACTGGAAACTAAATAATCTAATTCTAAATAATAAGTGAGTCAAACAATCAATCATAGAATCAATCGATTTTATTGAAGAGAATGACAATAAGAAAACAGCAAAAATCAATAAAATGGAAAAGAGCAGATCAATGAATTGAAGCATACAAGTAAAGAAAATTAGAAGAACAAACCAATCCCTAATTGATCAATAAATTGGAAATTCTGAAAACCAAAAGTGAGATTCATAAACTGAAAGAAAACTATTGAGCTAATGAATATTAAGAACTAGTTTTATAAATAAAACCCACTATCCTAGATAAACCATTGATTTGATTTAAAAAAGAGGAAAACCAAATTACCAGCAACAAAAATGAAAGGGAGGAATAAGAGGAAAGATTTTGTTCAATTATATGTTAATTAATCTAATAATCTGAGAGAAATTGATGAATTCTTATAAAAATATAAATTGCCCAAATTAACAGAAAATAGAATACCTAAATAACCCAATCTTGAAAAAAGAAATTGAATGAGTCATCATGTAAGGAAAAAAATTCCCAGATTCAGATGGGTTCACAAATACATAAAGAACAATTAATTCCAATACTCTGCAAGCTGTTTGGGAAAATAAATGGAGTCCTGTCAAATTTTCTTATGATTCAAATAAGTTGCTGATGCCTAAATCAGAAAAAGCAAAAACAGAAAAAAGATAAGATACACCAATTTCCCTAATGAATATTGAATTTAAATCAAATCTTAGCAAAAAATTTCAGCTATATCATGCAAATCATATACTATAATAAAGTGAGATTTATACTTGTACTGCAGTGCTAGTTCATTTTTTTCTTTTAGTTTTTGCAAGGCAATGGGGTTAAGTGGCTTGCCCAAGGCCACACAGCTAGGTAAGTGTCTGAGGCCAGATTTGAACTCAGGTACTGCTGACTCCAGGGCCAATGCTCTATTCACTGCACCACCTTAGCTGCCCCAGTGCTCATTCATTATATAAAAAAAAAACTATCATTGGGGGCAGCTAGTTAGCTCAATGGATAGAGCACTGGCCCTGAAATCAGATGGACCTGAGTTCAAATGCATCCTCAGACTTTTAATAATTACTTAGCTGTATGACCTCTTAATGGTAAGTGGCACGTCATTTAATGCCATTGCCTTAAATAAAATTAAAAAAAAGAAAAACTATTATTGACATATTAATAACAAAACTAATCAAAATCATATGATTTTCTCAATAGATACTGAAAAAAGCTTTTGCCAACATACAATAACCATTCCTATTAAAAATGCTAGAAAGCATAGGATCTTTCCTTAAAATAAATAAAATCTATTTAAAATGATCATCAAGATTTATTTGTAATGGGAATAAACTTGAAGCCTTCCCAGTTAGATTAAGGGTAAGAAAAGGATGCCCATCATCACCATCATTATTCAAATGTTATCTTTATCAATAAGCAAAGAAAAAGAAATTTAAGGTATTAGAATAGGTAATGAGTAAAGGAAGCTATAGCTCTTTGGAAATCATATGGTGGTATACGTAGAAAATCCTAGAGAATCTACTAAAAAACTACTTGAAATAATTAACAACTTTAACAAAGTTGTGGGATATAAAATAAATCCATATAAATCACTAGTTTTGATATGAAATGAATAAAGCCCAGCAGTAAGATATAGAAAGAGAAATTCCATGTAAAATAACAGAAAATAGGGTTCATATGAGTTATGAATATCATCTTCTCTTACCTAGCTGTGTGGCTTTAGGCAAAGCACTTAACCCCATTGCCTTGCAAAAAAACTAAAAAAAATATATTCTCATGCAGGAATGGAAGGATTTCAACATCATTACGTCTCCCATGATTTGCTTTCCTATCCATCTCTATGCTTTACCTGAGTCCTGTATGTGAAGATCGGACTTTCTGTTTAGTTCTGGTTGTTTCAACAGGAAAGTTTGAAAGTGCCCTATTTCATTGAGTGACCATTTTTTCCCCTGTGAGAGTATGTTCAAGGAGGTGGGGGGGTGGGGGGGGTGGAGCCAAGATGGTGGAAAGAGAAGAGCCTTTCTTAGGTGCTCTCTCCAAAATATTTCAAAAAACCTTAAAATTATGACTCTTAACTAAATTTTTGAGAGAGAGAGAAAGATCCAGTGAGGCAATTCAAGGTACAAATAATGGGGAAACTGTGGTCTATGAGGTTGGATGGGCATTGGAGTGAAGGAACTTTAGCCTCCCAGGAACAGCCCCAGGGAGCCTGGGAGTGCTGTCTCCTGGCAGCAGAAGCAGTTTCCTGACCTACACCCAAGGGAGCACCAAGCACAATTTGGAAGATCAGCAGGGAAACCTCTGCCACAGCGAGCACGAAGCCCAGGCTCTTAGCATAGATACAGCAGCCCAGATCCTGGGAAATGGAAGCAGGCTCATGGAGCTGCCCAGCAGGAGCCTCCCAGCAGCTGCTCCCAGAGTGCTCAGCCCACCTAAGATAAGGGAGTGCAGGGAGACTGCTGAGTCTATCATCTGTCCCTGGGATAGGACTCTGAGGCTTTGACCACATTCAGACCCTGGTTACAGTCTAGGGCCCTCTCCCCATAAAGCAGGGACACCCCCCCCCCATGGCAGAGGAGTGAGCTTGTGGTCATTCACAGACTAGGAGAGTAATCAGAGTCTCACACACTGAGGTCCTTATGGGGAGGTACCCTCCCAATAACATTCAAAAGCTCAGGAAGCATGCCAAAACCAGGCACAGAATGGGGAAATGAGTAAACAGAAAAGAAAAAAAAGGAACCTGACCATAGACAATTACTTTGGTCCCATGGAAGACCAAAATATTCAATCTGAAGATAAGAAAGTCCGCTTTTGCATCTAAAGACTCCAAGAAATATATAAGTTGGGCTCAGACTATGAGAGAACTCAAAAAAGATTTTGAAAATCAAGTAAGGAAGATAACAAGAAAAATTGGGAAAAGAAATGAGAGAGGTGCAGGAAAAACATGGAAACGAGGTCAGCAATTTAAGTCAAGGAGATCCAAATAAATGCTGAAGAAAATAACATGTTAAAAACCAGCTTGGGTCAAATGGATGAAACAGTTCAAAAAGTTATGGAGGAGAAGAATGCTTTAAAAAGCAGAATTGGCCAGATGGTAAAGGAGATAAGAAAGCTCTATGAGGAAAACAAATCCTTTTTTTTTAAGGTTTTTGCAAGGCAAATGGGGTTAAGCGGCTTGCCCAAGAACACACAGCTAGGTAATTATTGTCTGCGACCTGATTTGAACCCAAGTACTCCTGACTCCAGGGCTTGTGCTTTATCCACGGTGCTAGCTGCCCCAAACAAATCCTTCATATGTAGAATGAAGCTAAAGGAAGCTGCTGGCTGTGAGAAATCAAGACAACAGTTCAACACAAAAAGAATGAAAAATTAGAAGAAAATGTGAAATATGTCATTAAAAAAAAACTGATCTGGAAACGGATCCAGGAAAGATGATTTAAAAATTATTGAGCTACCTGAAAGTCATGATCAGGAAAAGAGCCTTGACTTCATTGTTAAAGAATTTCTACAGGAAAATTGCCCTGATATCCTAGAAGCAGAGGGCAAAACAGAAATTGAGAGAATCCATTGATCTCCCCCAGAAAGAAATCCGCCCCCCCCAAAAAAAACAACCCCCAGGAAAATTATAGCCAAGTTCTAGAACTCCCAAGTCAAAGAGAAAATATTACAAGCACCCAGAAGGACACAATTCAGATATCGTGGAGCTGTAGTCAGGATTACATAAGATTTAGCAGCAACTATATTAAGGGCTTGTAGGGCTTGGAATATAATATTCTGGAAGGAAAAAGAGCTTGCAATGCAACTGAGAATCAACTACCCAGCAAAACTGAACGTCTTCTTCCAGGGGAAAAGATAGACTTTTAATGAAATAGGGGAATTTCAAATGTTCCTGTTGAAATGACCAGAGCTGAACAGAAAGTTTGTCCTTCAAGTACAGGACTAAGGTGAAGCATAGAGAGAGTGGATGAGAAGGGTAAAATATGAAGGACTTAATTATGATGAACTGTATATATATTCCTGCATGGAAAGATGATACTGATAATACTCATATGAACCTTCTCAATTAAATGAGCAGGTAGAAGAAACTTTTATAGATGAGGCACAGGAGAGAGCTGAATTTGAAAATATATTGTAAAAATGGAGTCAATGGGTGAAAGGGAAATGTATTGGGAGAAAGAGAAAGAGAAAGGAGAGATAGAATAGGCTAAGATATTTCTTATAAAAGATGTTTCATGTAGCTTTTACAATGGTATGGAAGGAGGGAAGGCAAGGAGGAATGAGGGAGCCTTCATTCTCATCAGAAATGGCTCAGAGGAAACAGCTTACATACTCAATAGGGTATAGACATCTAGAAGAAAAAGAGAAGGGGGATAGGGAGGGTAAGGAGGGATGTGGGTGATAGAGGAGTGAGTAGATAATAGGAGAGAATAGTCAGATATAGCATATTTTCTCTTTCACTTTTTGCAATGTGCTAGGATTTGCAAGGTCTGTCTGGGTCACAGGTGGGGTGGTTGCTGGATCACTGGAGTGGGATATAGGCTTGGGAAGTGCTCTGTCCACTGGGCTACTCAGCTGCCCCAGGGCACATTTTTGAAAAGGAACAGAGTGAAAGGAGAGAGAAAATATAATAGATGGTAATGGGGAGGAATGGATGGTGGTAATTACAGCAATTGTGGAAAACTATAGAAATAACTAGTATGAGGGACTTATGATAAAGAAAGTGATCCAGCCAAGACAGAACTGATGGCATCAGAACACAGACTGAAACACATTTTTTCTCTTTCTTTTACTTTATTTCTCATGAGGTTTTATATTTTTATGGGGGAAGGGGGCATTATGTTTACTCTTAAACAAGAATATGTTAATAATGTGTAAATAAAGTAAAAAACACAAAAAAAGAGTACATTCGGGTTCACTAGGTAGTTGATTCTTGGTTGTAATCTAAGCTCTTTTGCCTTCTTGAATATCATATTCCAAGCCTATGAACCCTCAATGAAGAAGCTGCTAAATCTTGTGTTATTCTGACTATAGCTCCATGATATTTAAATTGTTTCATTCTGGGTATCTGTAATATTTTCTCCTTGACTTGGGAGTTCTTAAATTTGGCTATAATATTCCTGGCAGCTTTCATTTTGAGTTTTCTTTCAGGAGGTGATCAGTGGATTCTTTCCACTTTTATTTTACCCTCTGCTTCTAGGATATCAAAGCAGTTTTCCTGGAGAATTTCCTGAAAAATGAAGTCTAGGCTCTTTTTTTTTTGGTCATGACTTTCAGGTAGTCCAATAATTTTTAAATGATCTCTTCTGGATCTGTTTTCCAGGTCAGTTGTTTTTCCAATGAGATATTTCACATTTTCTTCAGTTTTCTTTCTTTTGGTTTTGTTGGATTATTTCTTGATTTCTTACAGTCATCAACTCCCCTTAGCTCCATTCTACATTTTAAAGAATTATTTTCTTCAGAGAGCTTTTGTATTTCTTTTTTCCATCTGGTCTGCTTTTAAGGCATTCTTCATCTCATTGGCCTTTTGGATTGTTCTTTTACATTTGACTCAAATTTGTTTTTAAGATGTTATTTTCTTTAGTTTCTTTTAATCTCCTTCACCAAACTGCTGACTTGGTTTTCATGATTTTCCCCACATTGCTTTCATTTCTCTTCCCAATTTTTCCTCTACCTCCCTTACTTGACTTTCAAAATCTTTTTTTTTTTAGGTTTTTGCAAGGCAAATGGGGTTAAGTGGCTTGCCCAAGGCCACACAGCTAGGTAATTATTAAGTGTCTGAGACCGGATTTGAACCCAAGTACTACTGACTCCAGGGCCGGTGCTTTATCCACTGCCACTTAGCCGCCCCTCAAAATCTTTTTTGAGTTCTTCCTAATCCTGAGACCATTTTATATTGTTCTTAAAGGATTTGGATTCAGAAGCTTTGACTTTTTTATGTTCTGAGTGTTTAATTTGATCCTACATGGGACGAAAGTAATTGTCTATGATCAGATTTTTTTTTTCTTCTGTTATTCATTTCCTTGTCCTGTGACTTGATTTTAACTCTTTAAGGTGGGACTTTGCTTCCAGGATGGAGGACACCTTGACCCAAGCTTTTGAGGGTTTTTGCAGCTGTTTTCAGGCATACCCCCCCAAACCTGCAAATTCTCAATTCCGCACAGGTCTTAAAAAAAGGCTCTGACTGCTCTCCTGGATTGAACTCTGGTCTGTGCTTTCTGTCCTGGAACCATGAGGAGGGTCCTTGCTCCACTGCAGTCAGTAAGGTCTATTGAGCTTCTACTCCTTTTCCTGAGACTGGGGCCCCAGACTGGGACCCATATCTGAGTATGGGTGAAGTAACAAAGTCTTGCCTCAGGGATAGCAAAGAGACCTCTGCGATCTTGTGGGCTGAGCACTTTGGAAGCTGCTGACAGGTGACTCCCTGCCTGGTGGCTCCCCCAGCCTGCTCTTGGTGCCCTGGGGCTGGGTCTCTGCTGGGGGCTGGGTCTGTGCTAAGGCCTGCGCTGGACTTGACTCCCCTCTCACCCTGGGATGGCAGAGTTTTCCCAGGCTAAGAGATCTGGAAACCACCCCACCACCGCTGCCAGGGACCTAGGTGCCCTGAGATCTGTTCCTGAATGACTCATGATGGTTTGCTCTGGTGATGGGGCCCTTTTCATCCCTGGTGTAACAGACCTTCCCCACTGATTTTCCAAGTTGTCTTAGACTGGAAAATTGTTTCACTGAGGGTTTTTGTGGGTTCTGCCACGCTAGAATTTGGTTAGAGTCATTATTTACAGGTATTTAGAGCAGTTTAGAGGAGAGCTTAGTCAAGTCCCTGCCTTTACTCTACCACCTTGGGTCTGTCCTGCCATCCCATTCCTTTTTTTAAAAAATTTTCCTAGTTGTTTTTTCTAATTACATGCAAAAAAGTTTTCAACATTTTAAAAAGATTTTCCGTGCCACATTCTATGCTTCTCTTCTCCTTCCCCATGACAGTCAGTTATCTAATACAAGTCTAATGCAAGTCTAATCTTTTAAGTTTTTATTGAAACAATAGACAATATATTTTGATTTGCCATTTTAGTGAGAATTTGACAGTATCTCCTTTTCGTTTACTAAACATTTAGTAAACCCACAGAGAGCCACAAAATCATACTGTAATCTACAGTTTGGATAGCCCTGATCTAATATGTAATTTGAGTATTATGAATTTTACATATATACACACACACACAATAACATTTAATCTATTTTCATATTAACATGTTGTAAAAGAAGAATCAGAACAAATACATCCCATTCCTTTTTGAAGGTGGGAGATACAAAAATATTTTAGAAATTGCTAAATTTTCAGTCTTTTTTCAATGTATGTATGTTTTGATAATTTTTGCCCTCTATTTTTCTCTTTTCAAAAATGGGGAAGGATGATGGATAAAACTGTGTTTTAAAAAACACAAGCCCAGACTATAAGTCTGGTCATACTTGTTTTCTGGCCAAGGGTTTCCAGTTCATAATTTGTGGATTAGGAAGAAGGAAAAAAAAAAGTGTTTGACTTAGAAAACATTAGACCAATTTAAAATTTTAAAAATACCTGAGAAGAGGATAATAAATCTTTATTACTTTGTAATACTATAATATATAGTTAACTATTAAATCTTTCTGAAGAAAGCATTTCTTAAAATTTTAAAACATTATATAAGTATAGTTTAAATAATGTTTACTATTCACAAATGAATTGTAACCTAGTATGTAAGTAGTAAAAGAATAGAAGTCAATAGTAAGGAAACATGAGAAACAAAATTAATTTAGATGTATTTTATTGGAGCAAAAGATGCTGGGAAAGTGGGAGAGTTGCTATTAAAAAAATTTAGAAATCCAATGTCTACAGGTAGGTTGATTTTGGAGTGTTCTCTGGTTGGACTCTCCTTTCTCTGCATGAGTGGTGTCTTTTCTGGGCTAGCAGTTTTGTGCCATTGGTGTCCTTGTTTTGGGATGGCTCTTTCCCTGAGAATGAGGAAGTAACCTGCTCCCTTAACCAGCAGAGAAACCGGCCTATGTTTAAAAAGGATAATGGCTGTATAGCTGGCGAAGGATGAGGCTGGTACTCCCTTTTTCCTATGGAGAGTGAGGAAGATTCTCTAGAGCTTGTTCTCTTGTTCTTGTAGTTTGGAGTTTCCTTCCTGTACTGCCAAGTCCCCATCTGTCAAAGAAATGAAGTGGTTAAACCACCTAAGAAGACTGTGGAAAGAGTAACTTTCTTCTTGTCCTTGTTCAGACAAGGTTTGTTGAAAGGAAGAAATTTACTTAGTATTTGTTCCATTATTTTCATGTTAATATTTTAATCTTTTAAGTATCTGCTTAGTTCCCATTTCCTTAAGATTTTCCCTCTACCCTCTGTGTGGTGTGGGGGGAGGGAAGTAAGTTTAGGGGGGGAAATTGTAAAACTCAAAATAAAATCTTTAAGTACAAAAAAAAGCTTTTCCCTCTAGTTCTGTCTTCCTTCCCTATTCTTATTTTTTTCTACTTTGAAAATTTATCATTTCACTCACCCTTTTTTTCTTTCAATACTTTGTCACCAACCCAAATTGATTCAGCAGGGTCCATTAGCTTTGTCTGGGGAAATTAAGCCTGTTTTGGGCTTTACCAAGACAACCCTTCATTCTGTCCTCTCCTCCCCACCCCCACCCCCACCCCCAGCCCTCTTCTTGCTTGCTAGCTCCTCTTGCTCACCTCTGCCCTTTGATAAGTGATTTCCCAGTACAACATCCACACAGTATTATGTATACTTAACCTCTTTTGTTTCTCCATGTTGGCACTCCTGTGGCATGACCGGTTGGACCAGATACTGGTTTTCTGGAAGTTGATGAATTGAAGAGTCTTGAAATGTGTCCTCATTGTGGATGGACTTAGTGGCATTTTTAGTGGTTTCTAGATTAGAAACCAGGGTGATCTGGGAATCTTCTTTTGGAAGTAACCCAGGGACAGGAGTATCTTTTGTCTGAATATCTGTTTCCAGGTTTTGAACAAAGCAGTCCAGCGCCCCCATAGTCTGGAATGTATTTTGTTCTCGCTTCATGTCTGCCCAGTTAGATTCTCTTTTTAAATCCAAGTCACATACTGAGTTTGATTGGTCAATATCCCATGCTAGGGTAATGCTAAGTTTTGAAAATTGTTCTAAGTTATTCTGAACTTGACTACATCTTCTTTTGGGTCTCCTTTTGGTTTTAGTCAGCCATGCTCCTTGGATGGGTGGGAGGAAATGGATGGAACTTCTTGTTGGACTTGTTTCTTCAAAGGAGTTTGTCTCCTGTGAGGGATAATAGCCTACAGAGAGGCTGATATTGGACTCAGAGCTGCTAATCTCTGTGTCAGTACTATCACTTTGGGAGGATAGGGTTGCCATAGTGTTCAAGTGATCAGGCCTCAAGACCTAGGTCTAAGTCTTTCAGACCTTCCTCATCTAAGGAAAACAGCCGAAAGTAGCTAATATTTTGCTCCTACTTCTTGAATCATCATCCATTCTCACACTTCCTATGACTGTCATTCTATACTCAGAATTTTTACTCTTCTTCTTCCAGGGAAAGGAGGCTGCCTGCCACCTTCCTTAAGAAAACCATTGTAGTATGTAAGAACTCTTCTCTTTAGTATGTTCCCTCTAACATCTTTACTCTCTTTTCTCCTGCTTTAAGTACAAGAGCAAAGTTTGTATGTATTTGGTATGTCAGGCTTTAATGGGAGACTGAGAATCACTTGCTCAAAGGCCAACTGTCACAGGACTAAGTTCTAGAACAGTTGATTTCCAAGGTTACCTGTTGACCTAAGCAACTTAAGTAATAATTCAGAAATAGGGCCTGAAAAGTAAAGGCGGTTACCTTAAGAAATCTATTGGTCTATTATGAGGAACTACTAGAGGTACATAGCATCCAGTATTTTGTTTCTAGCAGTACTGTACCTATACCATCCCAGACTGGTAAAGATCTTACAATGAAGAGAGAACTATTTCATTTACTGATGGGGAGGGAAATGGCACCTTTGTATCTTCTTGGGAAGCATGTTTAAGTAAAGGCAAACTAAAGAATACTAAGACTCTTAAATTGGAAAAAGTACGGGTTGATGGTACAAATAATCTCCCCCTTCGCTCCCAAAATCTGTGCAGTCATGAATGGTATAGTTATAAGTTGGACATTGACTCATTCGTTGAATTAAGAGTAGTAAGACTTATACTGTTTGTAACCTAAATGAGGTTTTGAGGGAATTAGGAATTAAGGAAAATAAGAAATGCTAGTTAATTTGTCAATTTCTGCCAGAATTATGTCGCTTTAATTGATGGATCCAAGTGTGTTGTCACTATTGACCAAAATTATTTTTTTAAGAAATTCTAATCTCTAAATAATAAAAGTAAATATATACATAGCAAGTATTTTATTGTTTGTCATTTTGAATTTGGATTTGATAATCATTAAACATTTCAATAAAAGGCTTAAAAACAAGAAAGAATTGTATGTGGATGTGAGAACTAATAATACATAGATTTTTTTTTAAAAAAAGTATATTAAGGGGCGGCTAGGTTGCGCAATGGATAAAGCACCTGCCCTGGAGTCAGGAGTACCTGAGTTCAAATACAGTCTCAGACACTTGATAATTACCTAGCTGTGTGGCTTTGGCCAAGCCTTGCAAAAACCTAAAAAAAACAATGTATATTAAATATAACTACATAGTAACAAAATTGCATAGTTTATGTTCCTTTTGAACTTTTTTTGTTTATTTAAATATTTTATTGATGCTATTTTCTTTATTTTTATGTGTGTCTATCACTGTTTACTAACACATTTGTTGTTGAATCTTTTTTTTTTTTGCAAGGCAAATGGTTAAGTAGCTTGCCCAAGGCCACACAGCTAGGTTAATAAGTGTCTGAGACCTGATTTGAACTCAGGTCCTCCTGATTCCAGGGCAGGTGCTCTATCTACCTAGCCACCCCTTGTTGAATCAATTTCAATCATGTTTGACTTTCTGACTCTGGGATTTTCTTGGCAAAGATACTGGGATGGTTTGTCACTTCCTTCTCCAGCTCATTTTATAGATGAGGAAATTGAAGCAAGCAGACACAAATGAGTTCATAATTGGTTTCTCTGTTAATGACAATCCTTATTACAAAGATTTTTACCTATATTATTTCATTTAGTGCTTTATAATATAATTTTAGATCAGGTAGGGCTAAGCTCCCTTCTTTTGAACTTTTTTTCATTAAATCCCTGGAAATTATTGACTTTTTATTTCTCCATATGAATTTACTTACAACTTTTTCTAACTCATTAAAGTAATTTTTTGGAATTTTGATTGGTAGGGCACTAAACAGGTAGTTTAGTTTTGGTAGAATTGTCATTTTTATTATATTAGCTCTACTTATCCATGCTCAGTTGATATTTGCCCAGTTATTTAAATCTGATTTAATTTGTGTGAGAAGTGTTTTATAATTGTTTTCAAAACATTTTTGAGTCTGTCTTGGCAAATAGATTCCCAGGTATTTTATACTGTCTGAGGTTACTTTGAATGGGATTTCTTTTTCTAGCTCTTCCTGCTGTATCTTGCTAGACATATATAAAAAAGTTGAGGATTTATGAGAGTTTATTTTATAACCTGCAACTTTGCTAAAATTGCTAATTGTTTCCAGTAGTTTTTTTGGATGATTTCTTGGGATTCTCTAGGTAGACCATCATGTCATCTGCAAAGAGTGAGAATTTTGTCTCTTCCTTTCCAATTCTAATTCCTTTGATTTCTTTTTCTTCTCTAATTACTGAATCTAACATTTCTAATACGATATTGCAATTCTTTAAAACTCTTAACAGATTTATATTGAGTCAGTGTTATGCTTTGTATTAGTAAATGGCATATAGGCCATGTTGAGGGCAGCTTAATGGTGCTCTGAATTTAGGATCAGGATGGAAGCAGGAAGAATCATTTCCCTAAATTCAAATCTGACCTCAGAAGCTAAATATCTTGTGTGACCCTGTTCAAGTAATTTAATTTTATTTGCCTTAATTTTCTTATCTATTAAAAAAAAGAGCTAGAAAGAGAAATTAATTCATATTTTTGCCAAGAAAACCCCAAATGGGGTTACAAAGAATCAGACATGACTGAAACTACTGAATAACACAGCCTATATTAAGGTATTAAGGAAGACCATAAATATGCTTACATTAATAAATGGGGGGGTAGAAGGGAGTCTCTGTTCCTTACCCTTAACCACTCACATAATCAAAAAATAATTCTAGATAATTATGCCAAAGAGCATGTTTTGAACCACAGTGAAATTGGGCCACATCTCAAAATTGATGGGATCCATAGATAATAATTTTAAAACATATTAAATTTCATATAATCCCCAGAACGCTTTAGAATTTTCAATAAACGATCAATGAAAAGTATTTATATGCCAGGAACCATGCTATAGCCTAGAAATCAGTACAAAAATTATCTCATCAATAGGAAAGTTTTGGAGCCATCTAGGTTACTCACTGGATAGAGCAGTAAGTCTGGAATGAAGAAGCAAGTTCAAAAGATAAACTTTTCCAGTAGCAGAACCAACATTCCTGGAAATAATAAAGGGGGGGGGGGATATACTTTGCAAATGTGATGCAAATCAGTGTGAGACACTGCTAATTGGAACTGTCAAAATGAGAATTTTTTTGAATTATAAAGATTTTATTTATTTTGAGTTTTACAATTTTCCCCTAAACTTACTTCCCTCCCCTACCCCCCCACAGAAAGTAATTTGCCAGTCAAAAAGATAATATTTTTAAAAACCTTAATTCCAAAGGACAGTAATTTATTAATGAGTCTGACATAATTCTTTTCATTTTCTTGTCTAAATTCAATGGTTCTAAATTTGCCTGTTATATGATTAGTAATAAGGAAAATGAAATTCAGAAAATTTGCAGTTTTCATGGAATTTTAAAAAATTAAATTTAAAGATGATTAAAACTCTAAATGTCTTTCATTTTTTTTTTAAATTTTAAGGCAGTGAGGTTAAGTGACTTGCCTAAGTTCCCACAGCTAGGCAATTATTAAGTTTCTGAGGTCACATTTGAACTAGGATCTTCCTGACTCCAGGGCTGGTACTCTCTCCACTGTACCACCTAGCTGCACTCTATGTCTTTCACTTTTTAATATTACCTTCATTTTCAATTTACCACTTCCAGCAAGTCATCCTTTGTCAT
The DNA here is from genome assembly GCF_037893015.1 of Macrotis lagotis. Classification (NCBI taxonomy): domain Eukaryota; kingdom Metazoa; phylum Chordata; class Mammalia; order Peramelemorphia; family Peramelidae; genus Macrotis; species Macrotis lagotis. Next base: position 249,555,002 of record NC_133659.1, read on the forward strand.
TCATTCAACATTTCTTTAGCATTATTCTAAGTGTTGTAGAAACAAAGTCAAAAACACTATTTCTACCATGAAGCATTTTGAGTTCTATTTGGGGAGATTTGGTGGATCTCAGGAGGAAGAATATTTTAGGGATTAGGGAGAGTTGGTATAAGGACTAGTATGTTTAAGACATAGTATACTGGGGCAGCTAGGTGGCGCAGTGGATAAAGCACCGGCCCTGAAGTCAGGAGTACCTGGGTTCAAATCCGGTCTCAGACACTTAATAATTACCTAACTGTGTGGCCTTGGGAAAGCCACTTAACCCTATTTTCCTTGCAAAAACCTAAAAAAGAAAAAGAAAGTGACATAGTATACTGCATTTAAGACATACAATTGCATTGATTTACCATCTTAGAGGATGCTAAGTGGAAGTATAATGGAAGACGACTGGAAAAGTAGGATGGTACCAGTCATAGGGAGCCAGAGAGGTTTGATTTGGGAGAAAAGGATACATTGTATGTCTGGAAAGTGACAGGCAAATGAGTGGAGGATGATAGGTATGGGAAAAGTCTTGATGTAGGAAAACTAATTAGAGGTCTGTTGCAGTCTTCTACATAAAAGGTGATGAGAATGTGTTTTGGTATTGTGGCTCTCTGAGTGGGGAGAAGGGAATATACAGAAGAGATTATTATGGTAGAAGCAAAATTTGAGAATAGATTCTATATGTAAGTTGAGCACAAATGCAGAGTCAAGAAAAACATCAAGATTTTTCTGTAAATCTGAGTGGGAGGATTACCCCCCCAACAGTAATAGGAAATCTTGAAAGAGGGATGATAATGAGTTCAATTTTGGACATCTTGATCAAGATACCTATAGGACATGTGGTTTAAAATATCCAAAAGGCAGTTGATGATATGAAATTGGAGCACAGGAAAACAATAGAAGGGGGGAAATCTATTTTTAATGAAACCAATACATCACCAAGTCTGACTATCAAAATTATTCCATACTCATTTGCTCATTTTACAAAGAAAGGAAGGAGATGTATTTTTCTTATCTTTAGGGACAAATTATATATCATTCAGGGTTTTTTGTTTTGATGTTGGTTGTTTTCATTTGTTTCTGTGGTCATTGTATTTATCATTTTCCTTTTTTTTACTTATGTAATTTTATACCATTTTAATCTTCCCAGGTGCCTCATAATTTCTCCTATTCATCCTTTCTTGTGGCACAGTAATTGCATTATTTGCTTGTTCCATAATTTGTTTAATCATCCCTTGTTACTGAGCATTTATTTTGCTTCCGTTTCTTAAGACTAAGTTGTTTAAAAATATGTTTTGGTTTTTAAGGCATAAGTATAAAAAAATTTGAAAAGTTCTGTGAGAATCTAGAGTAAGAATAGTGCTTTCAAAAATTCATACAGTGATTGTGATGAATATTATTTTGCTTTAAGAAATTATGAGCAGGATGGATTCTGGAAAACTGGGGATGATTTACATGAATTAATGCAGAATCAAATGAGCAGAACCAGGAGAACATTGTAAACAGTAATGGCAATATTGTGCAATACAAGACAGCTATATTTAGTGTAAATCATATTTAACAATATGATATTCCAAGACAATTTTGAAGTATTTATATTCAAAATATTATTAACATCTAGCAAAAGAAAAAAATACTATTAACATCTAGCAAAAGGAAAAAACTCATGCAGATTTAACTTAATTTCAAGACTTTTTTTAGCCATTTCTTGGTGTAGATTTTATTCCTACAAATTTTTTGAATTTCATTTTCCTTATTATTAATTTCACTTATTGAATTTCATTTTCCTTATTACTAATCATATAATAGGCAATAAATAGATTTGAAAACTGTAAATTCATTGTTCTTTCCATACAGTGCCATGATTCTATAAAATATTTAGGATCAAGCATCTGACATTTAAAGCCCTTCATAAGCTGGTTCCACCCTACCTTAATATATCCATCACTTTTTTCATATCCTTTAAGTTGACCATACTAACTGCCTCACTCTTCCCCATTAGAGTACATTCTGTCCTGTCTTAATGCTTTGGCAGTTCAGAGGCCACTATGTCACCTCACTGTCTGGAGGGAATAGGTAAACAGCAAATGCTTCAGAGGGGGAAATAACTGTCAAGCTGTAAAGATTGAGAAAGGGTCTCTTATATAAGATGATGTGCAAGGAGAAACATGAAGGAATATAGGGAAACAATTAGGGGGAGCAGAAACACTCAACATGGGGGACAACCAGTGCAAAAGTTAAGAGTCAGAAAATGTAGGGTTATATGTGAGCTACAAGAATGGGGGCACTATAGCTGGATAAATTATAGAGTACATAGAAGGGTGTAAGTACAAGTACACCAGAAAGGTAGGAAGGGGTTATCAAGTGCTTTTTTTAAAAAAAAATCTTTAGTGATCTTTTTGTATATCACTGGTTTTCTCTAGTTTCCTCCCTCTTCCCCTCCGAGAGAAACACTGATATACAAATAATTTTAAAAGACAAAATTAAGAAGGTAAAAATCACAAACTTGACCAACAAAGTGCTGATGTGCCTGTCTTAAAAAGAACTTTAAATGAAAATAGGAAGCTTTATATTCAATCCTAGATATAGTAGGGAGTTAGCCATTAGGTCACTGAATTAGAGAAATGCAAATTAAGCCAACTCACACCTATCGGATTGGCTAATATGTCAGAAAAGAGAAATGATAAATGTTGGGGAGGATGTGAGAAAACTGGGACACTAATGGACTGCTGATAATTTGGAACTGTGTCAAAGGGCTATAAAGCTGTGCATACCCTTTGATCCAGCAATACCACTCCAATAAGTCTGAATCCCAAAGAGATCATAAAAGGGGGAGAAAGACCCACATATATAAATTGGATATCGAGGGGTTGACCATCTGTTGGGGAATGGCTGAACAAGTTGTGATGTATGAATGGGATGGAATGTTATTGTTCTATAAGAAATGACAAACAACAAACAGGCAGATTTCAGAAAAACCTGGAAATACTCACATGAGCTGATGCTGATTGAAGTAAGCAGAACCAGAAGAAGACTGTATAAAGAAATATTGCATGATGCTCAGCTATGATAGGTTTCAAGGGATAATGCATTTCCATTTGCCCAGGAGATTGAATCTCAGAGAAGGACCTGGGATATTTCTTGCCTCCCTCAAAAAATATCTCCAACCACTGATATTCCTCCTGGACACTCTCTACTAAGTGGTTCTCTTTTATTTACTCAATGGCAGTGATTCTGCATTGTTGCCTGCCAATATTTAAATATTTATCTCACCACAGAGATAATCATCATACATTTCTTACCTACTGCAAGGGTTTGAATTCTTTGTTCACAACCCTGACAGTCTTTTGTCTTATAACATTTTATTACTCTGTCCTGTGACTTGTCTTTGTGGTCTTTGTCATCTCCAAGCTTTCTATCCTCTCTTTCCTCAGTCCCCACCAACCATTCATGAAGTGCCTTGTTACTTTGTTATTCTCCCTTCCCTATCTCATTACTCAGGTAAATAACAAATATGTGTTAATTGATTGATAAGAAAAGAGATACAATCTTTTGTCCAATGACTTTCAATTTAAAAAGAGTCGGGAATCTGTATCTTTGTGGGTTCTTATGTATAATTCAATCTTAATGCTTTCAAAGTGGGCAACCTTTGTAATGTTTGGCAGTCTAACCCTGCATAATCATCACACTACAGGAAAACTTCACTGGGGAGAGCTTAGGAATTATACCAAAATCACAAGTGCCCAGATGCCTTTGAGACAGGCCTAAATTAGATCAGCCTTTATTTTATATATACTTCTGATGATCCAGGTCATTCCTTGGGTGCCAAGTGGCATGATTGTCTTCCAAGCTCCTGGGAGCCTAGAATAGAATTTGTAAACTGTTTTTCATGCAGCTGGAGTCTTGGAGGTGGGGGAGAAATGTACATTGTAACTTTATCTGTAGAAACTAAATCCTTTGAACTAAATATAAACATTTGTAGGGGGAAAATGACTTTTAATGTGACAACTACTAAGGCAGGTTTGGAACAGCCTTTAGGGCAAAAAAAAGCTGTCATCTGAAGGGTGAGACTCCCAACATTCCAATAACCAAATATTTAAAAAATATTATTTATAAAATGAATAGCATTAGTTTACAATGATTGTGAATAACAGATGAGCAAGTAGTAGTAGTAGTAGTAGTAGTAGTAGTAGTAGTGATGTTAATAATAATGGACAATTTTATAATGCTTCATGGTCTGCAAAGCTGTATCTATTAGAGCCTTAAAACAATCCTGTGAAGTAGATCCTTATTGGTACTATCTCCAATTACAGATGAGGACATTGAGGCTCACAGCACCTAAGTGACATTGTCCATACACAATAAGTGAAGAACTGGTATGTAAACTCATTTTCTTCTGAATTCCTATATTGGATCTGCTACCTACAATGAATGTGATCTGTCATCCTCAGTTCTTTACTTTTTCTCACTCCTGTTCCCAACTAGTCGTTTTTTTTACTCCAACTCCAAAGCTCACATTCATCACCTCCAGTCCATCATGCACCTCACATAGCCACCGTCTGTCTTCTTGCTCTCATCACTTCTTTCTTTGACTTTTGCAACACCTTCCAAATGGCATACCTACATTTTAGTCTCTCCTCCACAATCCACACAATTGTTGAAGGGACATTACTAATGCACAAGTCAGACCATAATCTGTCGTTCCCATTCTCAAGAAACTCTAGTTCTGTATTGCCTTTAATATTAAATATGAACTCTGCTATATCATTGTTTGTTCTCTACCTCTTAAGATGTGTTACATATTAATTTCCTTTGTACACTTATTCCATGCATTAGCAGACTTAGCTTATGTTTTGAATCTCATATATGTTCCATCTCCTGTTTCTGTGACTTTGTGTAGAACTAACTCCCATGCCTAAAAAGTACTCCCTACATCTTTCCTATATAAGGACTCTTCTTTTTTGTTCCATAGTGCTACATGTATACCCCTCTACCTCAAAATTAAATTGTTTATTTTCCATAAATTTATTCATATTTATATGTATCTGTTGTTTTCAATAATAAAAATAGCAACTAATATATAGTATAGCTTATTATAATCCAGACACTGTGTTAAGTTCTTTATAAATATTATTTTATTTGATCCTCACAAGCCTGAGAGGTAAGTGCCATTATTATCTGCATTTTACATAGTGAGGAAATTGAGGCAAACAGAATTGTCACTTGTCCAGCTAGTCACATGGCTAATAAGTGTCTGAGACTGGATTTGAACTCAAGTTATCCTAACTTCAGGTCTGGTTCTCTGTGCTAGCTAAAATGGAAACTCTTTAGGGGTGGGGGCTATTTAGTTTATAATTTCTTATAGCTCATCCCTGGCACATAGCAGATCATTAAAAAGTAGTTGTTGGTTGATTGTGCATGAGGCACTCTGACTTTTTGGATCTCTTTCCTCTTCTGAAAAAAATGAAGGACTAGATGAATACTAGATGATCTTTCAGGTCCTGGCCACTTCTAAGTCTATGTTCCTTTATCTATTAGAGTCACTTAATAGAGAAAATAACTAAGAGAATAAACAAAGACAGAGACAAAAATCACAGAATAATTTACAAAATAGCAGGTAGTTAAATGTCCTAACATTTACTAACTTGGATTCTCAATTGGCCTTCTTGCTCCCTTTTCCACTGTTCTCCATTTCCTGTTCCTTATTGCTTTATCCTATAATCCTGGGTATCATATAATGTATATAAACCTGGAAGGTACCCTTTTAGGTCATCTAGTTAGAGCTCTTTAATTTTTCAGAGAAGGAAAATGGGATCTAGAGTTAGTCAAAAGACTTATTCAAGGTCCTACAGTGTGACAAAACTGGGATTTGAGTCTATAACCCCTGATGCCAAATTAGTACTTTTTTTTTTTAACTATACCATATTGACTCTAAAGTAAATCATCCAGTAACAAGTTATATTTACATTTTAATCATAGGCTTTTTTTTTGAGTCAGATATTTGTTAAAAGAAAAGCAGGTGAGTACTTAATGTCATAGTTTATTCAGCTTTTACTTAGATCTGGATGAAGGCAAATATCCATTCAATCTTTTTGTTGTTGTCATTGTGGTGGTTGTTATTGCCTGAGAGAAATTAGAATTGTTCTGCTTGACTATAACTGGTCCTGACTAAGACTAGTGCAAATTAAATGAGGTCAAGTTTTGGATCAACATTGGAAAAAAACATTTTTAGAAGTTAGATCTGTCCAAAAAAAGAAATGGGATGCCTCAGAAGGGAGTGAATTCCCTATCATTAGAAGTCTTTGGCAGGAGCTAAATGGCCATTTGTTGCAGATGCCAGAGATGAGATTCATGATCATTATAACAGTTCATATTTATGTAGTGTTTTGAGTTTCTCAGTATACTTTGTGGCTAGGGACTCTATGCCCTTGAGAAGTCCTTTTAAATTTTAAGTCTTTGATTCCATCACTGCAAATTCCTTGTTCAATAGGTAAGTTAGGTATTCCTTGACACATCTGTATTGCCCCAGATTGGGACCAAATATTATATCTGTTTAATGGAAACTATGTTGTGGATACTTCTTAGTTTTGCATAAAATATCTATTTCGAAGTGGATACCGAGTAAAAGTTTACAAAAATTCTGTGACTTTGTGTAGAACTAACTCCCATACCTAAAAAGCACTCCCTATATCTTTCTTATGTAAGGACTCTTTTTGTTCCTCAGTGTATAAGTGTACCCCTCTACCCCAAAATTACATTGTTTATTTTCCATAAATTTATTCATATTTATATCTATCGGTTGTTTTCAATAATAATAATAATAGCAGCTAGTGGGTAACCAATAAAAATTTATTGAATGATTAGACAAGGATGTTAATAACAGTTGAGAATGCACAAGTTTAGAAGTATGGACTGATATTTATTGACCTTACAAGTGTAGCTTCCATGACAAGATAAAAAATCAGATAATACAGAGCAATTTTTCACCCTAAAAACAGTTTGAATTTACCTACCAGAGAAAAGATAAGCAAAAATTGCTTCATGATCTGGGGCTATTTCAAAGGACACTTTTTGCCCTTTAAAAAAAAACTTCCTTCAAATTGTCTCTTACAGTAAATACAATAAATATCATTTAAAATTCACTGTTGTTTTGGTTCTTTCTGGTCCTATTATGTAACACACTTTTAAAATAACTGCTTAGTGCTGGCTTAAAAATGCTTTTCCTTTGTGTGTGGGTTTTTTGTTTTGTTTTCTGTGTCTATGATTGTGATCCCAGGAAATATTTTTGAATGTGGAACATTCTGTTGCTAGTTATAAATAGAGTAGTTTGATATTTGGTAACAATTTTGGCCCATTCCTATTCTACCTGACAACCTATGTTTTAATTCCATAAATGCTATAGTGTATAATAAGGATTTGTCATCAGTTTTGCAGATAACACCAGCCAAGGTAAGCTAAAAAAGATTCCCTAATAAAATTATTGTTTTAAATTATCATGATAGAATTAACTTACTAGAAACTAACAAGATGAGACTTAATATGAATAAATGTTAAAGCTAAGTATTTAGGTTAGGAAATTAATTTTATAGTTAGAAGAAAAGAAAAAGAACTTTTAACCACATATCTAGGTGGTCTATCTGTGTTTGTGGATAACCCATAAATGTAGATTTTTGTCCCAGTGCAAGAAAAAATTTTCTGACAATTAGAACTGAGACATGCTACCTTATTAAATAGGGAGTTTCCCATCTTTGGAGATATTGGAGCAGAGATTGGATGACCACTTGTCAGGGATACTATTGAAGGAATTTCTAGTTTGTGGAGAGAGAACATCTTGAAGACCTCTAAGGTCTCTTGAAATTCTAAGATCTGATTAGTAGATGGTTTTCTAGTCTTAAAATGGATTTGTAAAGAGAGTCGACTTATCTAAGGCAATTTCTTTTATTAACATTAGACTTTAAAAAAATTGTTAGCTACTTACCACTGTCAGTGTAATTTCCCTTCCCTCTCATGTGATTAAAAAACTAGGGATTGTGAAATATCTTCATAAATTTTCAAACTTGTTTGTTGATTCCTTCTCTCTTCCTTTCCCTACCCCCACCATTGGCCTCATCACTTTAAAGCACTACATTTTCTAGGTGCTATATTGGATTCAGCCTAAGTATTTATTATTTTTGCTGTTTGTTATAAATAATTTGGTACTTTTAATGGCAATGCCTTGTGTTCAGTTGGGGTTTAATATTTGTTGAAGTTATGGAAATGCAATTTTAGATTTTAGAACTTTCTAGAACTATGAGGGCCATCTAGTCAAAATCCCTCATTTCACAGATAAGGAAATTGAGATCAAGCAAGATGTATTAAATTTGCCATGGTCATGCACAAAGTCAAGTAGTGGCAGAGCTGGGATTGGATACCAGGTCCTCTGATACAGAAATGAGAATGAACTTTCCAGTGGTAGAGCCATCGTAGCTTTTTGCATCTAATTATATTATTCCCTTACCCTGCTGACTTTTTACTTGAAAGCTACAATGGTGGGAAGAAGGGGAGATAAGCTCCTATGAAGTTTTCTATTCTTATTCCTAAAGTAAATACATAAGAATGTGCATTGAACTTGGAAAATATTTAATAAAGGCAATTTGAGATGACTTGAAGATGATATATATTATTTGTTTAGAATAGCCAATCAAACATTGTGGCTATTGGTTGAAACCAGGTACAACATCCAGTTCCTGTTTGGCATTAGACTCTCTCTCTCTCTCTCTCTCTCTCTCTCATAGATACATATATATATATATATATATATATATATATATATATATAGATATAGATATAGATATATAGATATATAGATATAAAATCATGTTAATTTCAATATATTGCTTTTAAAGGTCTATCAGGCATCATATTAATTTGCTTCATATTTGGAGATATCTATTACTAGGAGCTCAGTATGGTCTCTCACACTTACTATGCATTCAAAATTCTTTTCTGTTTCCTAGAAAACTTCAATGTTTTTAAAAACTTTAAACTCTAAGCAACTTCATCTACTTTGAAAAGAGAGAAATCATTAACTTAATGGATATTTAACTGTTTCAACTATTCCATAATTTTTTTAAATCTTTGATATTTTAAGATCCTCCTCATTGGTTTCCCTACTTCCAATTTCTCTCCCATACAAGTTATTTTTTGATACCACCTTCAAGTGAATATTCCTACATTTTAGGTTTGACCATCCTATTCAAAAGAATTTAGTGGCTTTCAAATGCTAATTGGATTAATATAAACCCTTCAGCTTGACATTTTAAGGATGAAGAAAGGGACTGGATCTGTGATTTCTTTGGCATAGGAAACTCTTAGATAAGGAAATTCCCTTTACCTCTGTAGAATTGCTTGCACTTCCTCTGGAATTTACTGGGTTTGTGAGACCCTTAAAACATTAAAAGGTTAATTGAGTTGCCCAGAATATTATAGCCAATTGGCATGATCTTAGTTCTTTTTTATTCCAATGCCCGCTTTTTCTCTCTCTCCTTCCTTTTTAGTCTTATTTCATATTGTTCCCCTTTAGCCAGCCATTCTACAAACTCAGCATCTCACTTACTGCATTGGTTCATTTCAGAAGCCCTCTCTAGGCTTGAAATGTTCTCTATTCCCCCCCCCCCCCCACAATTCTTATCTTTCAGGGTTCAACTCAGATGCTGACTTCATTATGAGCCTTTTACTCATTCCTCAAATTATTGATGGTTTCTCCATCTTCAAATTACTTTGAATTATACTTATTTATATACACACTGTATTTTCTCTACCATATCTCCTCAAATTTAAATTTTTTGAGGACAAGAAGTCATTCATTTTTATCCTTACCATACCGAGTCCTCACAGTCCTATTCCTTGCATCTAGTAGGTTCTTAGTATTTGTTGAATTGAACATTGATTTATTCAGTGAATTGTAATTATCTTGAGATCATAAATCATTCACTCTGACATGACCAATAGAACCTGTTTTGGGGAGGAACCCATCAAGATCACTTTAGGAAAATCCCTGGCCTCTTTGGACCTTATCTAAAAAGACAAGATGATATTCTCAAAAGTTTTTTTTTAAAAAACTATAATGTTAGGACAGCTAGGTGATGCAGTAGATAGAGCACCAGCCCTGGAGTCAGAAGGACCTGAGTTCAAATTCAACCTCATATCTTGGGCAAGTCACTTACTCCAACTGCTTTACAAAAAACAACAAGCAAATCAAAAAACTATGAAGTTAAGAGATTTCCTAGCCTTATGTCAGTATCCATAGTGAATACAATGTATAAATTCTGATGATGTTCCTATATTTTCTTAATTAGCTTCAATTTCTAAGAATCAAGAAAGAAATGATGTAGAACAGGATGCCTGTCTCATCAACAACTTACCCTTACAGAACTACTCATAAGAAAAAACTGGCAAAGAATTTTGAACTATTCTGAAGATTATTTTTCAAAGGCCCCCAAATAACAGTGGATCTTTTGTTTCCTAAATGAAAGGAACTAGAAAAAAATGAACTGAAGGGGAATTTGTAGTATTTGGTAAATATACAGATTTTTAAAACTGTTGGAAATGAAGGTTTTGATTGTTTCATAATCATCTAATCTAAGCAGACTGAGAAAGCTTGTGTATTGATTTTTTTGGAAAAGATTTAACATTTTAACAAAAGTTAATTGATTAACAGTGAAGACAGAAATGTCTTCTGTCTTCAGATGATTCTGTCTGTGAACACTATCCCTTGCTGATTAGTCTAGTTGTATGTATTGGAAGAGACCAGTTTATAACCTGAATGGTTTGGCAGTAAATGCTGTCATAAAGAAACTTAGATTGTTTTCCTATTATTCAAAGCTAACTTTTACCAGGCCCAGGAAATTAAAACAAATTGCTTGTGTACTGTACTCATGTACTGATTGTAGTTCTTATATATTTCCAAGTTGTTTGTCTTTATAATGTCATTATTGAATAATTGTTCTCTAGATTCTGCTTATTTCATTTATCAGTATATAAAACATCTGCATTTGAAGGGAGACACTTGACAGAATAGTATTATACTAGGTTTTTTGAAACTGGAGGAAGTAAAAGATGTTTGTCATAAAGTTAGAAATATATTATTATATGTATTTGTTATGTTATAGTAGAGGAGGTGGATTAGACCATCTGGCCTAATCTTTATCTTTTCTCTTCCTATTTCAAAAACTCCTATAAATATCTTAAAAATTTTTTTTTAAATAAATCATTATGTTTTGGTTTTATGTTACAGACTTTTATAGATTGTACCCATTGTATGAGATCTCTTGTTAAAAGTAAAATAATTAAGAAAAATTAACAATACTCCCATCACTAAAAGTAATTTCACATCTCTAGCACTTACTCTCTCAATTAAAACAATTTTAATTTTCTCTCCTCACTCTCTATCTTGTTAAAAAAGAAAAAATATTCTTTGTACCAAATGTGCAATCAAAGAAAAGAATTTCTTCATTGTTTTTTTTTAAATGTGTTTTATTCTGTACCCAAATATATCACCTCTTTAACTAGAGTTAGATAATTTTTTTTCTTTTTTTCATCATTCATCCAATGGAATCATGGACGGTTGTTGTATTTATCATAGCTCTTACATCTTTCAAAATAGTTTGTCTTGGTGATATTGAATTTCTGTTCTCTGGGTTCTGTTTATTTCACTCTTTATCAGTTTATGTCTTAAATTATTTGTTTTTGTAACATTGACATTATAGTTTAAATTATTCTTCCTTTTCTGTTCCCTTTACTTCATTGAAATCTTTTTTTGGAGGGCATGGATTATTTATTTTTTATATTGTATTGAACCTTTGAACCTTTGATATTGCTTGAACATTTTTTTCTTTTTTTGTTTATTTAATATTTATTCTCATTTTGTACAAATAATTTTTTTTACATTAATAAAATATTCTTGTTTAAGAGTAAACGAAATACCCCCTCCCCCCATAAATATAGACTTGCTTGAGGGATAAACTAAAGGGGAGAGAAAAAAATTAAAATAAAAAAAATAATAGTAATAATTGTAGGTATGGCCAGGTGGCTCAATGGACAGAGCACCAGCCCTGGAGCCATGAGCACCCAAGCCCACATCTGGCCCCATACACCCAACAATCACCCAGTTGTGTGACATGCAAGTCACCTGAACCCCACTGCCCTGCAAAACCAAAAAAAAAAAGAATACCCAAAATAAAATAAAATAGTAATAATAGTAGGGGTGGCTGGGTGGTGGACAGAGCATTGGCCCTTGAGCCAGGAGCCCCCGGGTCCAAATCTGGCCTCTAGACACCCAATAATAACCATGCTACAGGGCCCCAGGCAGGCCACCCAGCTCCATCTGCCCTGCACCTCCCCCCAAAATAATAATAATAAATGTGCTTGAGTCTTTGTTCCAACACCAACAACTCTGTCGCGGGTGGATCGCATTCTTTATGATAAGTCCATGGCAAAAGTTACTTCCATATTTTTCCACTGTTGCCAGTGCTGATCGCAACTCCCTCCTTTCTTATTTCTCCACTACCATGTACTCTATTTTCTCTCTCCTTTCACTCTGACTCTGCTGTAGGGTCGCTGAGTGGCACAGCAGACAGATCCCTGGCTCTGGGGCCAAGAGGCCCTGAAACTCCATACTGCCCCTTAGACCCAGCATCCACCTGACCCAGACAGGCTATCCAATCCCAGCCCCTTGGAAGAAGTAAAAGAGAAAATGTGTTATATCTGACTACTCTTCCCCCATGGTCCATCCTCTCCTCCTTTATTCACATCCCCACCTCTTCCCCCTGCCCCCCCTTCTTATTCCAGATGTCTATACCCCATTGAGTATATATACATGCTGTTTCCTTTCCTAGCCACCTCTGATGTGAGCGAAGATTCCCTTGTTACTCCTTGCCTTCCCCCCTTCCATATCACTGCAATAGCTCATTGTAATAAAGAAAAATCTTATTATATGGAATATCTTGGCCTATTCTACCTCTCCTTTTTCTTTCTCCCATTACATTTTCCTTTTCTCTATGGACTCCATTTTTACACCATATTTTATCTTCAAATTCAGCTCTCTCCTGTGATTCATCTATAAAAGCTCCCTCTACCTGCTCTATTAACTGAGAAGGTTCATATGAGTATTATTAGTATAATTTTTCTATGCAGGAATACATGCAGTTCATCATCATTAAGTCCCTTATATTTTCCCCTTCTCCTCCAATTTCTATGCTTCACCTGAGTCCTGTATCTGAAGATCAAACCTTCTGTTCAGCTCTGGCCATTCCAACAGGAATATTTGAAATTCCCCTGGTTCATTGAAAGTCCATCTTTTTCCCTGGAAGAGGACATTCAGCCTTGCTGGGTAGTTGATTCTCGGTTGCATTCTAAGCTCCTTTGCCTTCCGGTATATTATATTCCAAGCCCTACAAGCTTCCAGTGTAGTTGCTGCTAAGTCCTGTGTGATCCTGACTGCAACTCCACGATATTTGAACTGTGTCCTTCTGGCTGCTTGTAATATTTTCTCTTTGACTTGGGAGTTCTGGAATTTGGCTATAATATTCCTAGGGGATTGCTTTTTTGGGATCTCTTTCTCGGGGGGGATCGGTGGATTCTCTCCATTTCTCTTTTGCCCTCTGCTTCTAGAATATCAGGGCAGTTTTCCTGTACTAATTCTTTGAAAATGATGTCAAGGCTCTTTTCCTGATCATGACTTTCAGGTATTCTAATAATTTTTAAATTATCTTTCCTAAGTCTGTTTTCTATATCAGTTGTTTTTTCAATGAGATATTTCACATTTTCTTCTAATTTTTCATTTTTTTGGTTTTGAAGTATTGATTCCTGATTTCTGGTAAATTCATCAGTCTCCCTGAATTCTATTCTTTGTCTGAAGGATTTGTTCTCCTCAGAGAGTTTTCTTTTCTCTTTTTCCATCTGGCCAATTTTGCTTTTTAAAGCATTCTTTTCCTCAATAACTTTTTGAACTGTTTTATCCATTTGACCTAAGCTGGCCTTTAGCATGCTATTTTCTTCAGCATTTTTTTGATTTCCTTGACTAAGCTGCTGACTTCATTTCCCTTTTTTTCCTGCATCTCTCTCCTTTCTTTTCCCAGTTTTTCTTCTAACTCCCTCATTTGATTTTCAAGGTCTTTTTTGAGCTCTGTCATAGCCTGAGCCCAATTTCTGTTTTTCTTGGAGTCTTTAGATGTAGGAGCTTGTGCTTCCTCATCTTCAGACTGAGTATTTTGATCCTTCTTGGGCTCATATACAAAATATTTCTCAATGGTGTTCCTCTTTTTTCTCTGCTTGCTCATTTTCCCAGCCTAAGCCTGTTTTGGGTGTGTTTCCTGAGCTTTTGGGACACTCCCACAAGGACCTCAGTTTGTGAGGTTCTGTCCTCTCTCCTGGTCTGTGAATGACCATATGTGCCCCCCTCTGCCATGGGGCTGATGGGGGGGGCCCTGCTGCTCTATGAGGGGGGCCTAGACTGCGATCAGGATCTGAATGTGTTCAGAGCCCCAGAGTCCTGTTCTAGGGCAGAAGACAGAGCTCTGCAGTCTCTCTTCACTCCCCTCCTTAGGTTCAAGGGGCTCATGCCCTGGGGGCTCCTGCTTACCACCTCCACCTGCTTCTCTGTTTCCTAGATCTGGGGGTGACCACAGCTACTTGCTGTGTACCCTGAGGGCTGGGCTTCACGTGCTCTCTCTCTGGCAAAGGTCCCCGGTGTTCCCCCAGGTTGTGCCAGGTGCTCCTGGGTCATAGCTCAGGAAACTCCCCTGCAGCCATGAACTGCAGCTCCCAGTGCCTGGGGCTGCCTCCAGGAGGCTGAAGTTCTTTTGCTTTGGTGGGCCACCCCTCCAACCCCAGGGAGCAGAGCCTTTCTGCTCTTTTCTAGGTTACCTTGAGTAGGAGACCTGCCTCACTGGGTCCCTCTGTGGGTTCTGTCTCTGGAAAGTTTAGTTAGAGTCCTTAGCTTATGAGTTTTATGAGAGAATACCTTATTGTAGCCATCTTGGCTCCACCCCCTGAAATCTTTCTTTAGTCAGCCAATCCCCTGTTGGTTCTTTTAGTTTCTTTTATTGCCACCACAAAATGCTGCTATAGGTCTAGCATTGGTATAACTGGTCAAAGAATACTTAACAGTTATTAACTTTTGGGGTATAACTAATTCCAAATTGCATTCCAGAATTATTGTATCCATTCACAGGTATACCTACTGTGTATCAAGATACCTGTTTTCTCTTAACCCCTCCAATTTCTATCATTTTTCTTATATTTTTATGACATGAGTCACAAATTAGTCTGTAGAATACAAAGGTTCTTTGTAAAGGAGCTTTCTCTATTCTGCCATTTAGTAGAAGGCAGAAACTGAGACAGAGAAGTTAATGTGAGCCTTCTTGTACAAAATGACTATTATGGAAATGTTTTACATGATTATATATGTATATGGGGGAGGCATAGAATTAGAAATCCCAAACTTTAAAAAATTGTTTTACATGTAATTGAGGGGAAAATAAAATTATCTAAGAAATCATAACAATTAAAACTAATTTATATAGAACTTTATTTTATAATATCTATTACCTCATTTGATCTTATCTATTTTTCACAGTGGCTAAAGTAGGGCTATCAGACAAACCATTCTGTGTACTAATTGTTACTTCCTATAGGATTGGAGCCAGAAAATTTAGGATTTTATTGTAAGAAAATTCAAATTAAAAAAAGTAGAAAATACTATGCTTCAGTCTTCAGACACCATCAGTTCTTTGGAGGTGGACAGGATTTTTCATTATGAATCCTTTGGGATTGCCTTGGATCATTGTTTTGCTCAGAATAGCTAAAATCAGGGGAGTTAGGTGATGCAGTACATCTGCCCTGGAGTTAGGAAGACCTGAGTTTAAATCTGGCCTCAGACACTTAATATCTCTAAGTTATATAATCTTGATTCTACTCACATTATTTTGTATCAATTCATGTCTTTCCAATTATTTTCTGAAATCATCCTGCTTATCATTCTTACAATCATATATCACAACTTATTCATTCCCCAATTAAGGGGCATCCTCTCAATTTCTGATTCTCAGGTTCCACAAAAAAAAACTGCAATAAATATAATTATTATTAAAATTTATTGCATAGCAGAGCTAATCTTTTTTCTTTTAACTCACCTTTTAATCTTTTTTTGAAAATTTTGGACTTGTCAGAAATTTACTTGAAAAAAAAAGTTATCATCTCTGCCTCTATGCCCAGAATTCACCTCCTCTTCTCATCCCCAACTTAGAATCTCTTTTAGACCCAGATCAATCATAACTTCCTACATGAATGATTCCCCCAGCTGCTAGTGCTCTTCTTCCTCAGTTAACTTGTATTTGTCTTTGCATTTATCTTTATGTTCTATATGCACATATATGTACTTGCTGTCTCAATCTTCTTCCTTTTGAGTTAAAGTTGCTTCATTCTTTATTTATTTTGGTTTTCCTAGTACTTAAGACAGTGCTTACCACATAATAGATTCTAGGAGTGAACAGTCCCTTAAATTTTTCATACATATATATATATATTTGTCCATTAATATTATATTACCTTCCCATTTTATTTTATAATTTTTTTCATAAGGTAAGATTCTCTGGGTAGGGAATTCAATGAGGGATGTATTCAGAAATGAATGTGAAATGAATAGCAAGAGATTTCCACACCTTGCACATTACAATATTCAAACTTTTTTTTAAGGTTTTTGCAAGGCAATGGGGTTAAGTGACTTGCCCAAGGCCACACAGCTAGGTAATTATTAAGTGTCTGAGGCCAGAATTGAACTCAGTTATTCCTGAGTGCTCTGTCTACTGTGCCACCTAGCCATCCCTCAGACTTTTTTTGATGTATTGATTGGTTATGCTGGTTTTTTTTCCTCTTCATTTTTTGTCTTAAAAATATAATTTGTAATATATAAAAACAAAAGGCATCAATTAAAAAGTAATGATGAGCCATTCTCTGTGGGAACAAAGATTTATGTCATAGATAAATATAGAAATGTATCATAGAATATCAGAATTGAAAGAAACTTTCTACTTTCATTTTATCAATAAAGAGTCTGAATCCTAAAGAAGGAGGTGACTTGCCCAAACTCACAAGAAATAAGAAGGCAATATCAGGATTTGAATCTAATTCTTTTGATTGCCAAACCAGGCTTCTTTCAAGCTTCCCCTTTTTCTATATACATCTTTGGTTCATTGAATTCCATCTGCAAGAAATTTCTTTTAGAAGGTAACACATGCATTGGCATGCTTTCATCTGGGACATGTACATTCCCCCTTGAGGCTCCTAGTTATCCTTTAATGAGGAAAAATAGTGTTGACCAAACTTGTGAAGTTCCCAAAAAAGTTTTCATTCATATTTTTAGCCTACCTTCTCCTCCTCCCAACCCTCCCCCCTTCACACCTAATCCCTATTCTTCCCAGAATAGGCTCCTAGTACCTTCCTGCATTCTATTCTTTTCTGTGGAAAATGGAAAGGCTATGATCTCAATCACAAATCACATTTATTAAACAGTTTATATTCTATCAGAAGAAACTATGTACACATATAAGTAAATATTAATAGCAATTAGAAAGAACACTAATAGCTGAGGAGGGGTGGCAGTGGGGTGCTGAGATAAGGAAGGTCTTCAGGTAAGTGCATTTGAGCTGAACTTTTAAAGATTTGGGGTTTCTGAAGACCCAGAGATGAGGAAGAATTATTTCAGACATGGACTAGAGCATAGGCAAGTAATTTGAGTTGTAATCCTACCTATGGGAAGTTTGGAGGGGGGGAGGTTGCGCCACAGTTGTGAAGGGCTTTAAAATGCTAAACCAGAGTTTGTTAACTTAGTTTGGATCTTTTACCCTTTGCTCAAAACTCATCCACTCCAGAACATTAGCATTTCAAAACTTTTTATCTTTAATCTGGGAATGAAAGGTTTTGTGAGCCATTTACTTTACAGGCAGTTTTCTGTCAATGATATCTGTGGTATTGCTATGAACATTTTGCAGATGAGAAACAGACTCAGAAATGTTAATAATTTCCCTATGATCATACACTTAGTATTTGACAGAAGAGGGATTTAAGCCCTTTCCTAATGCCAGAATTTGAGAGATAGTTAGGTGAGTTATCCTAAATAAAGACTTTGGTTTTGTCAGTCATTCCTGTTAGGTAAGGAAAAGTTGTGGTATTGTTCAGTGTCAACAATAGGAGTAAGAAGTGGGTAGATTAGTTGGTCAGAATTATTTGGGTGGGTTGGGGTTGGAATAGACTCTAGAGAAGTGAGGACAGATTTCCCCCCGCCTTCCTTTTTTCTGTTTTGTATTTTTCTCATTGCCCAAATTGTAAAAATTTGTACTTTACTGAGAATTCAAAAATTGAAATATTTCATGTTTTTGTAAGGTATTGTATTGCACATTGCTAAATCTGGGCACATATATTTGATAAAAGTGTCTTGTACTTTTTAAACACATTAACAAAAATGACTATTAAATTCATTGTGGTTAATTTTCCCTTAGAGGTTATGCATACATAGAATTATTTATATATCTGTGTGTACATTTGGATCTGGTTTATATTTTTTCTTTTTTTAACCATGTGAAAATTGTTTAATTATGAAATTTTATTTTATTTTTTTCATGTTTTGATAGGCATTTTTATTTTCTTGAAGATTTTGTTTAGCAAGAATAAGTAACAGAGAAAGTTGTTTTAACTAGTATATATTTTTACCTGTCTAGATTTTTTACTTATAAGTCACATTCCATGACTCAGCTACACTGGCCTTTGTTTGCTTTGTCATAGAAAATATTGACTCTAGGCTCTGTGTCTCTCTGTAATACCTTTCTTTTTTTTTTTTTTTTTTGAAAGATTTTATTTATTTTGAGTTTTACAATTTTTTCCCCCCATTCTTGCTTCCCTCCCCCCACCCCCTATGGAAGGCATTCTGTTAGTCTTTTCATTGTTTCTATGGTATACATTGATCTCAGTTGAATGTGATGAGAGAGAAATCCTATCTTTAAGGAAGAAAAAAAGTATGATAGCAAAATTACATAAGATAAAGGGTGGGTTTTTTTTTTTTCTAAATTGAAGGTAATAGTCTTTGGTCTTTGTTCAAACTCCACAATTCTTTCTTTGGATACATATGGTATTCTCCATTGCAGATAGCCCAAAATTGTTCCTGGTTGAATGAGCAAGTTGATCAAGGTTGATCATCACCCCCATGTTACTGTTATGGTGAACAATGTTTTTCTGGTTCTGCTCATCTCACTCAGCATCAGTTCATGCAAATCCTTCTAGGCTTTCCTGAATTCCCATCCCTCCTGGTTTCTAATAGAACAATAGTGTTCCATGACATACATATACCACAGTTGGTCAAGCTATTCCCCAATTGAAGGACATTCACTTAATTTCCAATTCTTTGCCACCACAAACAGGGCTGCTATGAACATTTTTGTACAAGTGATGTTTTTACCTGTTTTCATCATCTCTTCAGGGTATAGACCCAGTAGTGGTATTGCTGAATCAAAGGTTATGCACATTTTTGTTGCCCTTTGGGCATAATTCCAAATTGCTCTCCAGAAAGATTGGATGAGTTCACAGCTCCATCAACAACTTATTAGTGGCCCAGATTTCCCACATCCCTTCCAATATTGATCATTGTCCTTTCTGGTCACATTGGTGAGGTGTGAGGTGGTATCTCAGAGATACTTTAATTTTCATTTCTCTAATAAGTAATGATTTAGAGCAATTTTTCACATGGCTATGTATAGGGAATGGCTTGGTTTTTTTTTTTGAAAATTTGACTCAGTTCTCTGTATATTTTAGAAATGAGTCTTTTGTCAGAAATACTAGTTGTAAAAATTGTTTCCCAATTTACTACATTCCTTTTGGTCTTGGTGATAGTGGTTTTGTCTGTGCAAAAGCTTTTTAATTTAGTATAATCAAAATTGTCTAGTTTATTTTAATGTTGTTCTCCATCTCTTCCTTGATCATTGGAATACCTTTCTTCTTTTTGATTGTCTTTCCCTCAGCTGCTGCATGCAACCCACTCTCATAAATTAACTGAATGTATTTTGTATATATTTGTATATTCCTACACATGTACATAGGCTTCCCTGAAAAGTCTTTGAGAAGAGCAGACTGTTTTACTCTTTTTGTGACTATGTCCTATCATCTAGCACAATGCCTTGCATCGAGATGGTGCTTGGTAAATGCTTGGCAATTAATTGATAAATTGTAAAATCCTCCATCTGGTATTTGAGTCCTTCCACAGTTTGCCTCTAAAATAATTTACTATACCTTCATGCAATCTGTGTCACACCAAACCTATAATAGTTCCCTTACCTCATCTTATCTCTGTACAAGCTTAGAAGACACTGTCTCCGCCTGTTTACTTCCTTCAGTGACTACATAAGCATAAGAAGCTTAGCTTGATTCTTTCATCTGTAGCTCTTTCCCTTATCACATATTATTACATATTACATATTATATGGTGGTTACTTATTCACTGTATTAGATTTAAACTTTTTTCAGGGATGGTGTTTTTCATTTTTGTTTCCCAAGACAATAGTGCCTGGCACTTGGCTGGTGCTTAATAAACCACTATTGAGTTGAATTAAATTTAACCACACATCTTAAGTTACTGAAAAGTTGTATTCATCTACCATCTACAATGTTACTAGCCAGGAAGTTTTTCCTTGTCTGAATATATGGGGTCTCATTTGCATGACTAAAACACAAACTTTTGATGGCTGCCACACACTTTCATAGAATTACAAAATAAAAATATTGTTAAATAAACAATAAAATGAAAACATGACTGCTCTCACAGTCTAGACAACTTTTTATTCTCTTCTGCAAAAAGAGAAATTTGTTTCACTGTTGTGTATAACCAAGATTGGATATTACAGTTACTCAGAATATGACTTCCTTTACTATTCATACTTTTTGTTATTTATGGTCATTGTATAGATTGTTCTGCTGGTCCTGTTTTCTTCATTCTTTATCAATTCCTACAAATCTTCCCATGTTTTCTGGATTCTTCATGTTAATTTGTTACTATATAATAATAATTCCATTACATTAATAGATTTTAGTTTAAATAATTTCCCAATGATGAGCACCCATTTGCTATCCTCATAAAAAATGTCAGTGTGATTGTTAGTATATATTGGATATTTCTTTCTGTTTTTACATCTTTTGTGGGGGGGGTTATGTCTGCCTTTGTAATCCTTTAATCAAGAAGTTGTAGGGATAGTATCCTTTTTTAAGCACAATTTAGCAATTGGGACCAGAGATAATTATTGCTTCCATTGTTATCCTTTGTTTCCTCCACTAAGTGTGACTCCAATTGTTTCTGTTGGCCAGGTGGTTACACCATTATTATTCAGTGGAACTGACTCCTTTTGTTGAACCCTGAAGAGGGGAGATTTGGAGAAGAAAGACTGAGGTTCAAATGCTGACTCTCCAGCTAAGTGAGGCTGTGTGAAAATTGTTTCCCAATTCTACCTCTTTTTTTCTTTTCAATAAAATGAGGCTTTGAATGCAATACTTGTTTGGCACATTGCACATGATTAATTATTGCTTCTTAAGTGATTGTACTATGTGATTTTTAAGAACCCTTCTGTGATCCTGTGAATGAATGATGAGATAATTGACAAGTCTGGTTATTGCTCAATCTTCATCAGTTTACTTTAAAACATCTTTAGTGGTAGAAACTACACTTTTTAAGACAAATAGCTGCATAAGGGTAAAGGCATGATAATTGCATTTCTGATAATCTTCCTACTTAAATAATTCTTTCAATTAAATTAAAGTAAATATGGTCCATTGTTGGAAATCATTTTTTTTTGTTCAGTCTTTTCAGTTGTATCCTACTTTGTGACTCCATTTGAGGTTTCTTAGCAAAGATATTGGAATGTTTTGCCATTTCCTTCTCCAGCTCAATTTATAGCTGAGGAAATTTTTGTAAGCAAGGTTAAGTGAATTGCCTAGCAAGTAACTGTTTGAGGCCATATTTGAACTCAGGTTTTCCTGACTGTGAAGACTGGATACTTTAACCACTGAACCAACTCACTTTGCTAGAGATCATTGTATCTGATTGTTTACTATAATATTTGGACCAGAGTTGATGGTTTTAGAAAAGACATTGTGATGAAATTAAGAATGCTTCTAGATCCTTTTGAAAAGTCTACTGTAATTAGAAGGCTATTTTCTCGGAATGTTCTGCAGAATCACTATGTATTCTTGTCAAAATGACTGAGATTGCCAAGGGTAAAAATAAGAGATGAGAATATCACCAGGGACAGAATCTTAAATTTGATAGGTTAAGGAATAAAGAAATTAGAAAGAAAGCCATGTATAGGGTGGTGACTTCCAAGGCATGAAATGGAAGAGAGTATTTGAAAGGTGAGGATGGGGTATGAAGAGGGGATTGAGAAAGTAAAAGGAGTCACCTTCCTCTAAGACAAGTAGTCAAGGATGTAGAAGAATAGAGTTAAAGGAGCTCCTTTGATCTGACCTCATCTTCTTAGTAAATTAGACAATTTTGAGGTTAGAGACTTTAAATCAAAAAAGTTATACAAGATTTGGGAATGATGTAAAGAACCAATAAAATGATTATTCGGCCCTGGAGTCAGGAGTGCCTGGGTTCAAATCCGGTCTCAGACATTTAATAATTACCTAGCTGTGTGGCCTTGGGCAAGCCACTTAACTCCATTTGCCTTGCAAAAACCTAAAAAAAAGAAATTAAATGTGAACCTTTGGAAGTTTTGCAGAAGCTGTAGATGACACAAAAAATTGTTTAGAAAGTCAGAAATACATGAAGTATTTGAACAGTACTGCATAAAAATCAACACTTTATCTCTTAATATCAATTTAGCCTTCTCTGGTATGAAGGGTGGATTTTCCAAATTGCCTAACCTCTTCAATGTGGAGGGAATAATTGTAAATAAGAGAAAGATTACGGAGCAGTAATTAGGCCTCAGCTGAGGCTAGAAATCAGAAATTCTACAAACCAGAACTGCCCAAACAGATGATATAACTCAAAAACATAAGAAACTCTACCATTATCTTTTTATGTAATTTTGTTATCTCTTCTACTTTATTTTTTTTCTTTAAGTGTATCATTTCTCTCTCATCACACTCAACTTAGATCAATGTATATACCATGGAAACAATATAAGTGGGGGGAGAAGGAAGTGAGATTAGGGAAAAAATTATAAAATCCAAAATAAATATTTTTTTTAAAAAGGTAAGAAACTCTGTCCAGACTTTGTAAGATTAGTTTCCTGAAGAATGATTTGTGAGAAGCATACATTCCTTTAACTTGTTAAGTTCATCTGATATCTACCTACTTAAGGCAGTTTTCTAAGAATATAAATAGCAGGAAGAAGACTTGTGAATAGGAAATCAGAATAATGGATCAGTTCATCAATTAATATTTATTAAGTTTTTTTGGGGGCGTTGCTTTTGTTTTGTTTTTTTTTTAGTTTTTACAGGGCAGTAGGGGTTAAGTGACTTGCTCAAGGTCACACAGCTAGGCAATTATGTATCTGAGATTGGATTTGGACTCAGGTCCTCCTGACTCCAGAGCTGGTGCTCTATCTACCTAGCTGCCCCTTATTAAGCTCTTAAGATATGCCAGGCATGGGTCTCATAGAAAGCCAGAGTTCATGTGGTGATCAAGTGAGATAATGAAGCAAAAGAATACACTTGATAAATAAAATTTGTTTTTAAAAAGGAGCAGTGTGTGCATGTAGAAAGAGATTGGCCTTCATTTGTACCAGAAAAGTTAATTAGACATTAAATATAAATTTTTTTTTAGGTTTTTGCAAGGCAATGTGGTTAAGTGGCTTGCCCAAAGCCACACAGCTAGGTAATTATTAAGTGTCTGAGGTCGGATTTGAACTCAGGTACTCTTGACTCCAGGGCCAGTGCTCTATCTACTGCTGCACCTAGCAGCCCCAAATATAGATTTTTTAAAAAGAGGAGAGGGTTAGTGGATCAAAAAAGCATTTATTAAGGGCTACTTAACCAGGCACAATGCTGGGCATATAAGTATAGGAAATTCAAAGTCAAAAACACCATCCCTGCAATGAATTAACATTCTAATGTGGACAAGTAATTGTTTTCACCAGTAAATATGAGTCTGAATTAGCACCACACCCCTTTTCAATTTGATCTCTTCTGTCATTTTACTTTGCTTAATATTTCCCGAATTAAACCTCTTCTGACCCAATTTATTTGTGGACAAGGAAAATGACTGTTTCCTGATATATAGGTTTCAACATAGTTGATTTTATGTTTGATTCTTCAAGGTTCCATATCAGGGACACAGTTACTCTCAGGGAGAGGTCTTTCCTGTTGGGGGGTTTTTGTAGCCTCCCTCCCACATCCCCTTTCATTTTGTATTTATACAGATGAGTCTGTCTCTTCATAGAGTCATCTGAGTTGGTCAGTAAATATTTGTTGAGCACCTGGTATGAGTATGAGATTATGCCAAACAAAGTAATGAAAGATATTAAATATAATTCTGAAGTTATAGACAGTTAAACAATCCTTTATCAGAAATGATAAATACACAAATAAGAGGTATAGAAAATATACTAAATATATTTTATACAATTTAAAAAATATATTTCAAAAAGTTTGTTTTCAGCTCTTAATTAAATCTTCCTAGTTCTATTTACTAGGGAAGAATGAGGGTAGGAAGAGACTTGGTTAGATAAGTAGTGAGAGTCATAGAATCATAGAACTAGAACTGAAAGGAAAGTCATCTACTCAGACATCTTCATTTTACAGTTGAGGATTCTTAGGCACATGGAAATTAAGTGACTTGCCCAAGGTTATACAGGTGATAAACTATCAGAGTTGGGAACTGAATGTCCATTCTCTCCACCTCTACCTGTGGTAGAAAGGACAAAATTAAAGTGACGTGTAAGACATCAGTTGCAAAGAAAGGACTGTTCCCACAAGAATTTACGTTGAAGTTCAGAAGAGACTTTTAAGTACTTTATGCTGTTCCTTAGCCTTCTTCTAGATTGGTGGTTGCTGATTAAAAGTTTTTTTTAAAAGGTGCTACTAGAAAATATTTACTATTCCTTATTTATATTGGCTACTATATGACTACTTTATATTTTTTTTCCTGATCCAGCCCATCTCCAATACAATCCACTTCTGTTACTATTCTAGCTTCTTACCATGCAGAGCCCCAGGCATCTGTCCAAAGAAGGCCTTGGTGTTACTCACATAATATCTCTTACTCTTTTTAGAAATTCCTTTCCATATTTAATGAAACTAGTTTCTTGAAGGTCAAATTTCTGTATGATTTTCATAAATTTTGAGAAACATTTTCATTTCAGCCCTCACAATATATGGGAGGGTTTCACTCTGTTTTCAGAGCCAGGATACTACACTTAGGCCAATTTAGCCAGTCTGATTTGACTTCTGAGGGAGGGAGGGAGGGAGGAGGAGGAGGACGAGGAGGAGGAGGAGGAGGAGGAGGAGGAGGAGGAGGAGGAGGAGGAGGAGGAGGAGGAGGAGGAGGAGGAGGAGGAAGAGGAGGAGATACCATTTCCCAGAGGCTTTTTCTTTCCTGTTTACTAGTCTTTAGGTTTATGTCTGAAGTATTAGGTAAATCTAGGAAGAAGCATCTCACCTCTGGGAATGTGTGTTTGTATAAACACTGAATACATGACAGTAGATAGGTTCTCTCCCTCTTACTTTCCCCCTTGGTCCCTCCCTGACTAGGAGTTCGGGCAGGCAGCCTAACCTGAATTTAAGTAAATTATTCACTGAGCTCACAGCTAAGGTCAGGAGGGCAGGGCTGGGGGCTGGGGGGGGGGGGGTGTCCTGCCAGCCCTGGAGCCACCACACCCTGGGTGGATTTCTTTCCTTAGAAAATTTGTTTCCAATTCAAGACTACTCCAAATAGCCATGCCTGAAATATGTCATCAGAAGACTAAATGCAAGCCACCACACTGACACCTTCTCTCTTAAAGTTGTTTGTTTTATTGTAAACTGAAAAATGGTCATTAGAAGCCTTTGGTCACAAAACCCACACCAAGGACAAGATTCTACCCCAACCCTTTGAACCTTAAAGAAATTGGTTTCAAAAGACTTAATAAACAGTGAACAAAGTATGTCAGTTTTGTGCATTCCTTTTAAGTCCCAGGGAATTCCTATATTTATGACTTGGTTTTCATTCCTTCTTTTGATTATTTTTTAATAATAGTTTCTGTATATTTTTCATATTTAAACATGTGTTTTACATACATATAGATATACATACCTACATATTCTTTAGAAGGGGAATACGTGTGTGTATTTATATATACATGTATATATTTCTATAGAATGCAGGGATCAGGAGAAAGAAAGAAGAATCATTCTGGTTCTATTTTTTTATATCTATTTCTCATGTGCATATCTATACAATTTCCTTTTTTTTGTGTGTTAGTCATTTCAACCATGTCCAAATCTTTGTGAACCCATTTGGGGTTTTCTTGGCATAGATACAAGAGTGGTTTACCATTTTGTTCTCCAGCTCATTTTACTGCAGAGACAAGCAGGTTTAAGTGACTTGCCCAGGGTCACACAGCTAAGTGTCTGAATACAGACTTGAATTCAGGAATAGGAGTCTTTCTGACTCCAGGCCCCAGCACTCTGTTGAGGCAAGCTAGCAACATCATGTTCCAAGATAGCAGGATATATCAGATGAAAAGCTGGTCTCTAAGGAAGATCTATCTTTGGGTCTCTTGTGACAAATGCTGTCCATGTATCCCTGGGCAAGAAAATTTCTTGAGATCCAAAGGAAAGAACACTGCTTTTGGCATCAAAGGTCCTGAATTCAAATCCTGGTTCTGATACTCATGACCTTGGACACTTTCATCCTCAATTTCCCTGTTTGTAAAATGGGGGTAAGGTGGAGTGGGGAGTTTGAACTAGATGACTTCTTTTCTATTTATTTTATTTTTGGATTTTACGATTTTCCCCCTAATCTTGCTTCTCTCCCCCTACCTCCCACAGAAGGCAGTCTGAAAATCTTTACACTGTTTCCATGCTATACACTGGTCCAAATTGAATGTGTTGAGAGAGAAATCATATCCTTAAAGGAAAAAATAAAGTATAAGAGATAGCAAAATTAACATAAGATAACATTTTTTTTTAAAAATTAGAGGTAATAGTCTTTGATCTTTGTTCACACTCTTTCTCTGGATACAGATGATATTCTCCATTGCAAATACCCCCAAATTGCTCCTGATAGTTGCAGTGATGAAATGAGCGAGTCCATTAAGATTGATCTTCAGACCCATGTTGCTGTTATGGTGTACAATGTTCTTCTGGTTCTGCTCATGAACTAGATGACTTCTAACAATTAAATAAACTCTAGTAACCCCCTGTTATTTCCATGATCAAATGTAAAATTCTCTTTGCTTATAAAGTTCATCATCTGAACCTTCCTACTTTTCTAGTTATATTCTACAAATATTTATGGAGCACCTTTGAATAAACCACTGTGATAGACCTGAGATGATGTTGAAGAAAAGACAGGGACTTTGCTGAACACCTTAAAGCAGAACCCTATGCAGAGAGATTGTGTAATGCAAAATTTTGAGGCTTTTGGAGTAGAAAGAAGGACTTTACCACTTCACTTTTCTGAGTCTTATTTTGTTAACCCATCAGATGGGGTAAATATCTGCCCAACAAAATAAAACCACTCCTTGGTTCTATGTTTCATACTCAGAAATACTCTGAAAATAAAGTGACCCCCAGGATCCCCCAGTATCATCAATATGCATTATGTCAACTGCTTCAGCCTTCTGAGTCTATAATGGATTCACCAGCCATGTAGAATGCAAATGCACTTTGAATTTTTTCCCCACCAATGCTAAATTAGTGCCTGGTAAAAGGGTGGAGTCAAAGGCCCAAGTTATTTTTACTAAGTTTAGAAATAGCACAAGCAGTAATTAGGACAGTGCTCTCCACACCTCCAATCTGATAGTACCTGAAATGTATATTGGATTAGAAAAAGGAAAGAAATAGGCAGCTTGTTCCAAATGGAAAGTTTTTCCTGCCTCATTTGAAAAATAGGAACTTGTTTATTAGGTTTGGACTTGAGATTTATAAATATTTCTTGTTCTAGTTTTCTGTGAAGTTTGACTTTCTTTTTAATGAGAGTGCTTTGTGTAGATGTTGACTTGTGTAGATGTTGACTCTTCATCCAGGAAGATGTTTTGGATTTGGTAGGGAAGGAGTTTGGCCATTTTTAATCACTTGTCAAATTTTTCTGTACCTCCATGATGTGTTAGTCTTAAAATGAAAGGAATTTTTTTGCTATTTAATTACATGGAGTCAAGAGATTAAACTATCTTGTATTTCACCCTTTTAGAATGTTTTCTGGTTTTTAGTTTTTCACTCTGAAGCTTGTTATTTAAAATTTTTCTTTGCAGTGTCCAGTAACAACCCACTTATCTGACTTTACCATTAATTTGTCATGTGATCTTACACAAGTGATTTTACTCTTTTGTGCCTTAATTTCTCCTTATAAAAAGTGGAGGTGGTATTTATATGGAGAAGTTGCTGTTTACCATAACTGCATATCTTATTGAGAGGCTCAAACTGTTTTAAAAAAGAACCAAATAGTTACTCCTAAACTTCTAGGTATTCTCATAGACTCAGAGACACAGAGTTTTAGAGATGGAAGTATGATTATTCACATAATTAATTCTGATTTTTTCATAACCTAGCACAAACCCCTCTTAAACCAAGATTCACAGAGGGAAGTTTACTTCTGTAAGCAACTAAGTAATGGTACAGCTAAAAGGGGAAGAAAATATTTTCTTTCATTCACTGGCCAGGATATTCTTCCACATCCCTATCTAAGACTTCAAGACTTCTCTATTTGAAAAGACTCAACTAACCTCATTCATGAATACAACACTTTCTCAGAATATTGTTTGAGGAATTTCTTGTCATCTAAATCTGCTTAAAATATTTTTTGCAACTTTTTATCATCTCATAATGACCATATCTATTTCAAAAACCATGTCAGAACACATTAATAAAGTTTTACTTGATTCTATGTATTTAAAAATCCATGTGCTTTTAGTCACCCTGACAGAATCATTAAAAACAACAATTCTCAAAGTGTGATCTTTGGATCCCCCATGCTTTTCATAATGATCTATATATATTTTTGCCTATTAACTTTCTTTCTATATATCTGAATGAGGCCAGATTTTCTCCATAAACTTTACTGTCAAAACAACATAACACAACAGATTGAATGCAAAAGCAGATATGAGAATCCAGTTGTCTCCTTTTAAAATAGGTATTAAAAGGAGTTGCAAAAATATGTAAAACAATTCTCACTATATTTTTTTAGAAAATACTTTTCATAAAGATGTTATTCTAAAATGTAACAAATTTATAATTACTTTTAAATAATACATGGATATTAAAAATTTTGTTCATTTAAATTTCTAATATGGAAATTAAATTAATTTCTATATGAATAAAGATAACCCACATAAACAAAAACTTTTCAATAATTTTTTCACTAACTTATTTTTATGTCTTAAATGCTAATTATTTGAAAATCAATGAGCTAGGCAGTTGGGAAATAAAAAAATTTGTTTAGATTATAAGCTGCCCAAAGGTGTTTATTGTTTCATTTATTTGTAATGGTAGGCAGTTAAGAAATGTTGACTGGGGACAGCTTAGGTGGCTCAGTGGATAGAGCATCATCCCTGGAGTCAGGAGGACCTGAGTTCAAATTTGATCTTAGACACTTAATAAGTACCTGACTGGGTGACCTTGGGCAAGTCACTTAACCCCATTGCCTTACCAAAAAAACCGAAAAGAAATGTTAATTAATAAGGTACAATTCTTTACCTCAGAAACTTGTATCTTAGTAAGTGGGTGAGATACAACAGGGAGAATAGTATGTTATAAAGGTTAAAAAAACAGTGCTACCTGAGGTTGTGGAGGGAGGTAATTACCAACCCTGAGAATCAGAAAAGTCCTCACCAGATGTGCTTTATAGGAATTCAGCAAAGGAAGGGCATTCTAAGTAGAGGGAATGGCATAGGTAAAAACAAGGAGATTTGAGAATGATATATACCAGGGCCAAAAAGCTTTTCAGTTTAGCTGGAGTACAGATTACATAATAATGCTTTGAGGAGCCTAGGGATCAGGAGAACCATGAATAATGAAAATAAGGATTTGAGAGTCATTTTTATAGAGGTGACATTTCAAACTGGGGCGGGGAGAGATTATGGGATTTCCAAGGAAGAGAAGTTGAGAAAAGAGAAGAGAATAAAGGACAGAGCTCTGACAACCACTACCTTGAAAGGACTGTGAAGCCGTTCTGTGGTCATTAAAGAGGGAAGGCGAGAATCAGGGGTGTGTTATATTTCTAACTTCAGGGAAAGAAAAAAGATTCACTCTGTTGATCAACAGAATCAACAGCCACAGAGGGCTGAAAGAGAATAAGGACTGAGAAAGAAAGTAATTTCAGTTCAATGGTTGGAGTGTCACCTCAAATTGCAAGGTTCAAGGGGATAGCAAGAAAATGGAGGTATGAAATGTATGGACAACTTATTTTAGTCTTTTATTAATACATTTTCGGCTTTTATATCACTGACAGTTCCAAGTAATTATCACCAGCCTCATAGATCTCTGCCTAAAAGGAAAGAAGTTAAGAAAAACCATCTCTACTAATTTATATTACTTATATCACTATCTGTAGTTAGTCTGCCAAGAAATGATAGGGAAGTGCATTCCACCTTCAGTTCTCTAAAACTCTGATAAGTCAATGCTCTTAAACTATTTTCTAACTGTAGATGACTTTTCTAGGAATTTATCATTAAAAAAGAAGAGGGGGAAAAACAGCAGCTGGCTAAGTTAGAATGTTTAGCAAAGACAGTATTAGAATTGTGGAGAAGGGTGCAGGCAATTGGGAAAGAACCATTGGTGAGAGACAGATTGAAAATGCATAAAAGAGAGAGGAGATGATGCCTTGAACAAAAGTGCAAGAGGAAATGGGAGAGGAAAGGATCAAAAGCAGGTAGCATGAAACAGTGAACAGAGAGCATTGGGCTTAAAGTTTGAGGAATAGAAGAAAGGAAATAGGAAGCTCTCAAAAGCTGAACTCATTCTTTTAAGTAAAGTAGAAAGTTTAGTTCCCTGTTGGATTTAGGGATAAGGCGACCATTAGGAACAAGAAGTGAGAAAGAAGTTTGACTTTGGGGGGAAGACTTCCTCCCCCTAAAAGATGGCATTTTGAAAAAGAAAGGAATATCACCAATCACATGAAAAATGCTTTAAATCACTAATAATTGAAAGAAATATAGATTAAAACAATTCATATCATAGTCCTCCAGTTTGCAAGGATAACCTGAGACAGAAATAGTCAATGCTTAAGGGACTTTTGGAAGACAGGTACACTAATGCACTGTTTTTGATGTGAATTGGTCCAACTGTTCTGAAAATCCATTTATAGTTAGATGAGAAAAAGCACTACACTGTCACCTCAAGGAGACCAAAGAAAAAGGGCAAAGGTCCAGGTGTTTGTAGCAGCAGTTTTTGTGTAGCAGAAAACTGGAAGCAAAATGGATACCCATTCAGTTGGAGAATGATTTAATAAGTTGTTTTACATGCAAGCAATGGAATAGTATTACAGCATAGGAAATGGTGATATGAAGGATTCAGGAGAAAATTTAGATGGCTTGAAGTAATATAGTGAAGAAGGCAAAACTAATAGAAATACTTGACTGAAATAACACAAATGCAAATATCAGAAGATAGCTGAATGCAAATGAAATGCAATGATCAATTCTGATTCCATGAAATTGATAATGAACCATGCTCCCTTCCCTTTGATAAAAATGTGGCAAATTCTAGGCTTGGAATTTTGTATACACTGTCAGATGCTTTTGCTTTTTTTTTTTTTTTTTTTGCCTGTCTGGGCTGCTTTCCTTTGTTATAAGGGAAGATTCAATGGGCAGAATTTTAGGTATATATATATATATATATATATATATATATATGTATATATACATATATATATATATAATATACACATATATCCAGAAGTAATCATAAAAAATGGGGAAAGTCCCACATGTTCCAGAATATTCATAACAACTCTTTTCTGTAGTGGCAAAGAATTAGAAATTGAAGGCATGCCATCAATTGAGGAATGGCTAAAGAAGTTATAGTACCTAAATACTGTGGAATATTATTATTCTATAAGAAACCATAAATTTTCAGACTCTAGAGAAGCTTGGAATGACTTGTGGGATCTTATACTGAGTGAAGGGAGTAGAACCAAGAGAACAATGTACACATTAACCAATAACATTGTGAGATGAACAACCTTGATGGAAACAGCTCCTCTCAGCTGTTCAGAGAGCTGACACAATCATTTTAGACTGGCTATGTACAATGTTATCCCTATCCAGAGGAAGAAAAATAAAACCAAATTAAAAAAACAGCCCTTCAGAATCTGATTAATCCTCTATATAAAATTATCTCTTATGTATCTCTTTCACTTAATCCTAATTTCAAACTGAAAATGATTAATTTGTAAACATGTTTATCAAAAATATCTATGTACAATGCTAAACTGACAGCTCCTGAGGGAAGGACAGAGTGGCAAGGGAGGGTGGAAAGAAGTTTTGTAACTATGTGCATATGGATGAAAAAAAAATACATTTAAAAAAAGATTCAATGGTCAGAATTGCAGTAAGTTTGAGAAGTAACAGGAATATAAAAAAATTACTATAAATTTTTTTAAAGGAAAAGTTATTCCTTAATAGGTCAAAAGCTGTGATAATATGGTTCTCACTGTTCATGACCACATGAAAGAAAATTCCGAGTCAACTAATAATAAGGGAAGTGCAAATCAACACAATTCTGAAATTTCTCCTCACACCCAACAGAAAGGAAAAGATGACAAAAGATAGAAACAGTTAAAGTTGCAGTGCCAGTGGAACGCATGTTGTAATAATGAATTAATATAACCATTCTGTAAAACAATTTGGAATTAATACAAATAATAAGACTCTTCTGTTCAAACTCTTTGACTCACAGATCCCACAACTAGGTAAATACCTTGAAAAAGTTAATGACAAAAAATTCTCAGTAATTTTTAAGAGTATGAATGGGTCCTAAAACTAAAATGTTTGAGAACTGATGCCCTTAAATGGGGTAAGCAAGCTAAGGTGCCCAGTCTAGGAAGTGTGAAAAATCCTAACCACCTGTTTTTAGACTGCCAGAGAGCTCTGTATGTTTTATACTTTTTTTTTTTTTTTTTTTTTTTTTTTTTAGTTTTTGCAAGGCAAATGGGGTTAAGTGGCTTGCCCAAGGCCACACAGCTAGGTAATTATTAAGTG
Source organism: Macrotis lagotis (assembly GCF_037893015.1). Lineage (NCBI taxonomy): Eukaryota > Metazoa > Chordata > Mammalia > Peramelemorphia > Peramelidae > Macrotis > Macrotis lagotis. The sequence goes on from NC_133659.1 coordinate 249,588,439, forward strand.
TCTGAGACCGGATTTGAACCCAGGTACTCCTGACTCCAAGGCCGGTGCTTTATCCACTACGCCACCTAGCCGCCCTGTTTTATACATTTAAAATAAAGTTTTACTGCATTTTAAAATATAAAAACCCAGGTGGTTGGCAGGCTTTAGACCCTGGACTAGGGCATAGATTGCAGACTCTTGTCCTAAAGTATTAAAAATACGTAATTGTTCTATATGTTTATCAGAATGGATCATACCCACAGTGTGGAATTACAACCGAATTGAGAGGCTGTTTATAGCATAGTAGATAGAGTCAAGAAGACCTGGGTTCAAATTTTGTTGAAGACCTGGACCCTGCGTGATCCTGGGCAAGTCACTTAACTTTTTCTAGCTCAGTTTCTTTAATATATATATATATATATATATATATATATATATATATATATATATATACACACATGTATATAATTGCATCTATCTACATTTACCTACAAGACTAGGGTGAGGCTTAAATAAGATAATGTATATAAAGCACTTCCCTCACATTATAGTAAAATCAATATCAGCTATTTCTAGTAAAGTAGTGGTAATAATAGTATTTATCCAATTTCCTCCTGAATCTGAGCATAATACTTTTAAAAATGGTATGAGATCTTTAATAAATAGCTATTGAGTAAAGATGTGTATAAATTATATCAAAACTTTTCTCTTAGCATAGGGGACTGAAAACTGAATTCATAATTTGCCAAGTAGGAGTTGATACTTTTCTGATGTCCTCTCATCATTGGTTTTGTTTCAGATCCAGGTTGTATCCTCCCTCTCCACTTGAGAAATGATGAGTGATGCCAGTGATATGCTGGCCGCTGCTTTGGAGCAGATGGATGGTATCATAGCAGGTAAGATCAGTTTCTAGTTTCTAAAATCCAGATTTAGTACTTATGTGTTCCTGTGAAGGAGGAAATATTGGTTTGATCATTTTCACCACCAACACATAATATCTAATCTTGGACAAATAACCTCCTCTTGCTAAATCTTATCTATGCAAAAAGTGTATAGGAAAATATTAATTTCCTTCTTGCTCCTAAATCCTATGATTGATTGACCATTGCAATGTAATGTCCAATTGTGGGTACCACATTTTAAGAAGGATTTTGACAAATAGAAAGAGGTGCTTGGAGGAGAGTGATCAAAATGGTGACATCCCTGAGAGAGACAGTGAAAGGAAATGGGAATGTTTGGTGTGTAGAAAAGATGTAGAGGAAGAAGGGATATGATAAGTACTTTTAAACACTTGAAAGACTTTCATATCGAAGAAAGATTAGATTTAGATTTTATGGTTCTAGAGCAATGATTGATTCTCAGGCCTTTTGGTTTAAGACCCTTTCACCTTTTTATTTTTTTTTCCAATGAAATGGCAAGATGTCCAAGGTCACACAGATAGGTAATTATCAAGTTTTTCTGAGGTCAGATTGGAACTCGGTACTTCTAACTACAAATCCGGTGCTCTATCTGTGTGCCACCTAGCTGCCCCGCTCTTTCACATTCTTTAAAATTATTTAGTATCTTTCTTGCACTATGAGCTTTTAATTATCTGTGCTATATAGGTTTTTTCTCTTTAGAGAACAAAATTAAAATGTCTTAGTATTATTATAATAATAGTTTTGACCTCAGGGATTTCCCAGGCTTTCAAAATCATACTTTAAGAACCAGTTTTACAGAATAGTTCTAGAATCAGTGGATGAAAATTAGGAGTAGATAGATTTCAGATCAAATATAATAGTGGTAATCACTCAAATTTCTCTAATTTTTTGAGATTTTGCAATATTGCATATTCCTGCAATATCTCATAGTCCTGTAAAGCAGGAAGTATTAACATTATTATTCTTTTGGGGTGGTTATGTGGCACAGTAGATAGAACACTGGCCCTGGAGTCAGGAGTACCTGAGTTCAAATCTGGACTGAGACACTTAATAATTACCTAGCTGTATGGCCTTGGGCAAGCCACTTAACCCCATTGCCTTGGAAAAAAAGAATTATTATTCTTTTACAGATGAAAAAAATTTAGATTCCAAGAAGGTTCAGTCTCTGGTCCTGGGTTATAGAGGTAGTTATTATTGGAACTGGAATCCAAACTCAGTTCTTCTAACTCTAAAACCAGTATTCTCTCCATTACATCATTTTCCCCCAAAGTTTAGTTGGACTTTTTTTATGGAATCTCTTCTATAATCATAGTATCTCTCTTTGAGGCTGTTTTTGCCTCAGATGTTATTTAGTGATGTGTTCCAGTACTGTACATATTCCCCCCCAAGAATGCCAAAGGACCTTGTTTCATAAAATTTCGTCTTTCTGATATATCTGAGTCAGAAAATGTGTATATTTTACAGCATCTCCAATCTAGGCCAGTCCTTCGTTTTATTCTCTACTAGTCACATTATACACCAAAAATTGTATCTCAGGGTAAATCTTTTTTGGCAGTGAGATTTTAGCTCAGCAGGTGCTCTAGGTAAACCATATCCAAACCATCCCACCCCCACCCTGCTCCAATCTACTAGTTTACTTTTCCTCTCAAAAAAGAAAACCATTGCTTCTTCCTTTTTTTTTTGTTTTTTTATTTTAGAAAGATTTTATTTATTTTGAATTTTACAATTTTTCCCCTAATCTTGCTTCCCTCGCCCTATCCCCCACAGAAGGCAGCTTGTTAGTCTTTACATTGTTTCCATGGTATGCATTGATCTAAGTTGAATGTGATAAGAGGGAAATCATATCCTTAAGGAAGAAAAATAAAGTATGAGATAAAGCAGAATTACATAATAAGATAATATTTTTAAAAAATTTAACGTAATAGTCTTTGGTCTTTGTTCAAACTCCATAATTCTTTCTCAGGATACAGATGACATTCTCTATCACAGATACCCCAGAATTGTGCCTCTGATGGAATGAGCAAGTCCATTCAGGTTGATCATCACCCCCATGGTGCCGTAGAGTGTACAATGTTCTTCTGGTTCTGTTTATCTCTTTCAGCATCAGTTCATACAAGTCCTTCAAGTCTTCCCTGAATTCCCATCCCTCCTGGTTTCTGATAGAACAATAGTGTTCCAGGGGCGGCTAGGTGGCATAGTGGATAGAACCCTGGCCCTGGAGTTAGGAGTACCTGAGTTCAAATCTGGCCTCAGACACTTAATAATTACTTAGCTGTGTGGCCTTGGGCAAGCCTTGCAAAAATCCTTAAAAACAAAAAAAAACAACAAAAAAAGAAAAATAGTGTTCCATCACATACGTATACCACAGCTTATTAAGGCATTTCCCCAATTGATGGACATTCATTCAATTTCCAATTCTTTGTCACCACAAATATTTTTGTACAGGTGATATTTTTACCCTTTTTTCATAATCTCTTCAGGGTATAGACCCAGTAGTGGTATTGCTGGATCAAAGGATATGCATATTTTTGTTGCCTTTTGGGCATAATTCCAAATTGCCCTCCAGAAAGGTTGGATGAGTTCAAAGCTCCACCAACAATGTATTAGTGTTCCAGATTTCACACATTCCTTCCAATATTGATCATTGTCCTTTCTGGTCATGTTGGCCAGTCCGAAAGGTGTGAGGTGGTACCTCAGAGAGGTTTTAATTTGCATTTCTCTAATAATTAGTGATTTAGAGCAATTTTTCATATGATTGTAGACATCTTTGATTTCCTCATCTGCAAATTTCCTTTGTATATCCTTTAGCCATTTGTCAATTGGGGAATGGCTTGTTTTTTTTTTAAAGAATTTGACTTAGTTCTCTATTTTAGAAATGAGTCCTTTATCAGAAATACTAGTTGTAAAAATTGTTTCCCAATTTACAACATTTCTTTTTATCTTAGTTACAGTGGTTTTGTCTGCAAAAGCTTTTTAATTTAAAGTAATCAAAATTGTCTAGTTTATTTTTAGTGGTGTTCTCCATCTCTACCTTGGGTCATAAACTGCTTCCCTTTCCATTGATCTGATAGGTAAACCATTCCTTGATCTCCTAGCTTGCTTATAATATTGTTTTTTATGTCTAGATCCTGTGTCCATTTTGATCTTGTCTTGTTATAGGGTGTGAGGTGTTGGTCTAAGTCAAGTTTCTGCCATACTAACTTCCAATTTTCCCCAACAGTTTTTTTGGGGGTTTTTTTTAGGGTTTTTTTTTTTTGCAAAGCAAACAGGGTTAAGTGGCTTGCCCAAGGTCACACAGCTAGGTAATTATTAGGTGTCTGAGACTGGATTTGAACCCAGGTACTCCTGACTGAACGCAGGGCCAGTGCATTCCCAACAGTTTTTAATCAAAGAAAGAGTTCTTATCCCAGAAGCTGGACATTTCGGTTTTATCAAACAGCAGATTACTATAATTATTTCCTGCTGTCTCTTTTGCACCTAGTCTATTCCACTGATCCACCACTCTATTTCTTAGCCAATTCCAGACAGTTTTGACAACTGATGTTTTAAATATAATTTTAGATCTAGTAGGGCTAATCCACCTTCTTTTGTACTTTTTTTATTAAATCCTTGGATATTCTTGACTTTTTATTTCTCCATATGAATTTACTTAACATCTTTTCCTAACTCATTAAAGTACTTTTTTGGAATTTTGATTGGTAGGATACGAAACAGGTAGTTTAATTTTGTTAGAATTGTCATTTTTATTATATTTGCTCGGCCTATCCTGAACAATTGATACTTGCCCAGATATTTAAATCTGATTTTATTTGTGTGAGAAATGTTTTGTAATTGTTTTCAAAAAGATTCAAAGTCTCCCTTGGCAGGTAGAGACTCCCAGGTATTTTATAGTGTCTGAAGTTACTTTGAATGGGATTTCTCTTTCTAACTCTTTCTGCTGATCTTGCTGTCATATATAGAAATGTTGAGGATTTATGAGAGTTTATTTTCTATCCTGCAACCTTGCTAAAGTTGCTAATTATTTCTAGTAGTTTTTTAGATGTTTTGGGGGGTTTCTCTAGGTATACCATCATGTCATCTGCAAAAAGTAAAAGTTTTGTCTCTTTCTTCCCTATTCTAATTCCTTCTATTTCTTTTTCTTCTCTTATTGCTGAAGTTAACATTTCTAATACAATATTAAATAGTACTGGTGATAATGGGCATCCTTGATTCACCCCTGATCTTATTGGGAATGCCTCTAGCCTATCCCCATTGCATATAATGCTTGTTGATGGTTTCAAATACATACTGTTTATTATTCTAAGGAACAAACCATTTATTCCTAGACTCTAGTGTTTTTGGTAGGAATGCATGCTGTATTTTGTCAAAAGCTTTTTCAGCATCTATTGATATCATCACATGATTTCTGATAGATTTGTTATTGATATAATTAATTATACTGATAGTTTTCCTAACATTGAACCAACCCTGCATTCCTGGGATACATCCTACTTGGTCATAAGGTATTATCCTAGTGATAACTTGTTGTAGTCATTTTGCTAAGATTTTATTTAAGATTTATGCATTTGTATTCATCAGGGAGATATGTCAATAATTTTCTTTCTTTGTTTTAACTCTTCCTGGTTTAAGTATCAGCACCATATTGGTGTCATAGAAAGAGTTAGGTAGAGTTCCATCTTCCCCTATTTTCCCAAAGAGTTTATATGAAATTGGAAGAAATGTTTTATAGAATTCACTTGGGAATCCATCTGACCCTGGGGATTTTTTCTTGGGGAGTTCAATAATGGCTTGTTGAATTTCTTTTTCTGAGATAAGGTAATTTAGATATTTAATTTCCTCTTCATTTAACCTGGGCAACTTATATTTTTGTAAATATTCATCGATTTCATTTAGATTAACAAATTTATTGGCATAGAGTTGGGCAAAATAATTCCAAATTATTACTTTACTTACCTTCTCATTGTGGTGAGTTCATCTTTTTCATTTATGATACTATCAGTTTGGTTTTTTCTTTTTTTTTAATCAAATTGAACAGAGGTTTATCAATTTTACTGGTTTTTTTTCATAAAACTAGCTCTTTGTTTTATTAGAAATAGTTTTCTTGCTTTCAATTTTATTAATTTCTCTAATTTTTAGAATTTCTAATTTGGTTTTTAATTGGGGGGTTTAATTTGTTCTTTTTTTTAGTTGCACATTTAGTTCATTGATTACTTCTTTCTCTAATTTATTCATTCATATAAGCATTTAAAGTTTGAACAGTGAAAGCCCCTGGGGCTGATCTTAGGCTATTCTGGCTCTCATCCCACCCCCACAGGGCTATCTGTTCTCTGTGCTGGGCACACCCACAATCCCTGAAGGCAGACCTTCAGGTAGATGTTTTTCTCCTAGCTTCTCTTTCTGGGTTTTGTTGATCGGATTTCCATTAAGAGGTTTGTTTCATGTTTTATATGAGGAAAGATCCGGAGACCTTACACAGGACCTGGCTTCTCTCCGCCATCTTGACTGGAAGTCCATTGCTTCTTCTTTATACTTACGTTGGTTCTTTGTAAGTTCTGTTTTCCTATTTAGTAGATATTCGTTGATCATCTCTTTATTGATTGATCTGATCTAGTTTTTGACCATGAATTGACATTTAGCTCACAATCCTAAATTCTATTAGATCTGTTCTTTATCCTTTTTTCTTTTTTTTCTTTTTTAAATTTAGAGGGTCTACACTAGGCAACATTTTCCAGTCTCCAAACTTATGAACAAGATAATTCTATTTTCCCATAATCTTTCAAATATGATGACAGAGTATACTTTCATAACTGACAAAATTTTTTTAAGACCCTAAGGATGGAGTTTATTTGGGTCAGGTGATTTGAATTCATCAAGGCCTTTTATTCTTATTTATCATAAATAGCTCAATGTCAGTAATAAATTAACTAGGTAGAATTTTATAGGAAGGTAGACTTTTTATATGGTGAAAGGTTTCCCAACTATGTTTATTGGGGCTATCCTGGAAGGGGGGGGGAACACTCTCCTGACAGATAATTTCTGTATCAGTGAAAATATTCAGGTTAAGACTGTATAACTATGGATTAGCTAGGTGGTGTAGTAGATAGAGCACTGGCTCTGAAGTCAGGAATACCTGGGTTCAAATCCAGCCTCAGACACTTAATAATTACCTAGCTGTGTGGCCTTGGGCAAGTCACTTAACCCCACTGCCTTGCAAAAATCCTTAAAAAAAAGTTTGTATAACTTTGGGTCTATGGTATGAGGATTTGTGTATCAGACTGAAGTTGAACTAAATGAACTCTGAGGTCTCTTGTAAATATGACATTTATAATATAATTATCTTGTCAGAAATTTATTATTTGATAAGCTTCCTGTATAAGGGAGTTTGGCACCATGGTGGTATTTATAGGATATAATTGCTTTAGCCCATGAGTTTCTCAGCAACTCTGATAAAATAGTTGCCTAGCAAGGCCATAAATACAGCTTTTCTTTTGGCTTATTTATAAGAGCTGGATTTACGTAAACTTCATTGCATTCATTTCACTTTTCTAGGTTCTAAGGCCCTGGAATATTCCAATGGGATTTTTGATTGTCAGTCTCCAACCTCTCCATTCATGGGAAGCTTGCGAGCCTTGCATCTGGTGGAAGATCTTCGTGGTTTGTTAGAGATGATGGAAACAGATGAAAAGGAAGGACTGAGATGTCAAGTCCCCGACTCAACAGCAGAAACTTTGATTGAGTGGCTTCAGAGTCAAATGGTAGAGTACTTTGCATTTTAATTTGGAATCTTTTATAATGTTAGTAATAGAAAAAGTTGCCTAAGTTTGTTTTGAAATTTTCATAGAGAATTTTGTTTAGCAAACTTCTATGTGTTGCGTTCCCACCACTTAGCATATTTTCTCTCTCTTACCTATAATAATAATTTTTCAATGTAATAGTTATATTTCATTAATACCACCAAGCCATTAGATCTCATATATCAAATGCCAATGACAGGACTAGTAGTGTTTGAGTAGCTTTTTTCTTTGCTATGATTTATACATCTTGAAGAATAATTCTTTGAGGGCAGGAGATTCTGTATTATTATTATTAGTTTTTCTCTATAAATATTGTTCATTAAATTATTTGATGATGTGTTTGCTAGGTCCATGAGCAGTTACTCTAAAGCATAAAGAGTTCATGTCTTTTAATCAATATCTTATATTTTATTGTAAATGTTATTTTGTGATGCATGCAAAGTATTACAATTATGAGTTGAATATTACTTTACTTGCAATTGAACTATTTTCCAACATTTTATGGAGCAGACCAGCAAAAAAGTCTTAATTCCCTGTAAAATTCATTACTTTTCACTCCATTGCCCATGGCAGCTTAAAAGATAGGTCTGAGAAGTTGGAAGAAAAGAGGGGCCCCCAATTGGGAGAGAGGATTTATGGAGAAGAAAGAGACAGGAATCCATATAATATTTCAGAAAGTAAGAAAGCTAAAAGCCAGTGTAAGAAGATTCATCATCAGGAAACACTGGCTTAGAAATGTTTCATCTACTGATGGTTTAGGGTTCAAAAGTTATTTTTAAGCACCAGGTGAACCTGCTAAGGTCAAATATTTAAGTTGCAAAGAACCCAAGAGAAACATAAATCAAAATAAAAAAAAGATGTGTGATTTACCTTTTTCAACTTGATAAAGCTTTCTAAAAGAATTGATTTTTTAATATCCATAAGATGAAAATATATAGCCTTTCTGGTGCCTCTGAATCAGGAAGAGGCATGAGGGATCTGACTTAGGACCACATTTACACATCAGCAAAGGACAGGAACTCCATGTGGCAACATTACATGAGTCACTTTTGTTTCTCTTCCCTCCCAACTCAAATAATTTGAACAAGGCTGTGGGCTTTAGGCAGGACTAACTCTCCTTGATAATATTTATATGAAATGTTAATAAAACTATACTGACTTGGGAGTTTCCTTTTGATCCTCAAGGTTCAAAAACCAGACTTTTAATTTCCATAGTAATAGTATATATTGTTGTTAGATTATATTTATTCTGTGTTGTAATGATTTAAATGATTTAAATGCCAGGAAACATTGAATTCAAACTTAATAGATTATGAATTATGCTATTATATAACATCTATCTAATAATCTTTATACTTTACTGAGCATTCAAGTCTTTGAATAGGTTGTTCAATGTACTCATGAGTTTTTTTCAGTTACTGAAAGCATCATCAATCAACTATCAAACTCCTTATCATAACAAAAATTATTTCTCTATAGTCTTTGAAATTTTTTTTTGTTTCTCTTTCTAATAAAGGATTTCTCTCACTCTCTTCATTATCTATCTTTTTCTGTTTGCTTTAGACTCTTGTTAGAGACTCTTATATAATCATGTTCTCTCTCTCTCTCCTCTATATTCTTCATATAATCAAAGCTTCAGAGGTGTCCCATTCTAAGCTTTCCCCTTTGGGTACTTTCTGCCACTGCCATGGATTTTCCTTTTTCATTGTCTCAAAACAATGCCAGTTATTGTGTCAGAAAGGACACCAACCCATCGTAGGCCCCTTTCCCCTTCTATTTCTTCTTTTGTCGAACTTTTTTCTACATTTTGTTGGAAATCTCTTTTTGTTTACACCCTCCCACTCTAGGTGCCAGTTTCCAACAGGGATTAATCTTCTTCCTCCCAGGACAAGTAGACTTTTCAAGCACCAAATCCCACAGTTTTCTTCACTATTAGGAACATTCAAAAGTGAAACCTCTTCTTCAAAAAGTAAGGTCTGTTTTCTTCCTCCTCCTCCTCTGTTCAATATTTTGCCTTTTTTTTTTTTAAATTTAAGGCAATGAGATTAAGGTCACATAGCTGGGTAATTATTAAGTGTCTGAGGTCATATTTGAACTCACATCCTCCTGACTCCAGGGCTGGTGCTCTATCCATTGCATCATCTAGCTGCCCCCAATATTTTGCCTTTCATCTTCCACCATTACTCTTTAGGCTCTTCTGTTTCTTAGACCACAGAGGTGACCTTCCCCTCATGGCTAGTCCTTGATTTGATCTAGTGTATAAGAACACTCCTCTCTCCCCTGCTGCTCCCCTCCCCTTCCCTTTCACATACTCTCTAATATTGTAATGTTATCCCACAGAAGAAGCATTTTCCTGTAGATAGGGCATCATAATCCATTATCCATAATACTCCCGTGTGCCTCTTCACTGTTATCTCTCCCAGATTTCAGCTTTCACCTATCTCCTTATATACATTTAGAAACAAGTTTCTTTTGTCACTTTGTTGCTGTTTCTTGCTGCTGAGTTTATTCATCCCTGCCTTTCCTGTCTCCCTGAATTATCCCTTGATTCTTGAAAGTTTATGTACTTGTAATGACATAATAGAATTGGGTTCTTGTTTTGTTTTAAAAGGCACTATTATTTTCCGGAAACATGCTTTAAATGGTGTTAAATTAAGAATTTTAATTATTTTCCCTTCATAAGGTCACAAAAGTCTCTTTTGTCCTATCATTGTGTATTCAGTAATCTAATCCCTCTGAGTCATTGATAGATTAGTTCATGAATGGTTCACACAGGCAGTGTAGACACTATATGGACTCTATATTAAAACTATTAGTCTTGTCTTTGCTATGTATTGTTCTGAGGACCAACAATGTTCCTTTCTCTGGTCAATATGTAATATTCTCTTTTTTTTTAAAAAACTTGTCTTATCTGACCTTCAAAAATGGGAATGAATACTCTGATGGCCACTGATATGTAGCTGTACTTATTTATTACAGAGTAGAAGTAGGCATTCTTAGTTGTGTTTATTTATGTTGATGATGGTGAATCTCTCTACCTTCTTCAGTTTTCTAAAAAGAAGAACAATATTACTCAGGATATAAGAAATAAAATATTTCTTGCTAACTCCATTTGAAGAAGTTGATGGTGAACCAGATGGGTTATTTTTCAAACATTTATAAAATTACATGTTTGAGAGTTTGGGGAGTTTGATTTTAATTAGTTTCCTTCCTTTTTGAAAAATACTTTATTGAAATTTTTTTCATATTAGTTTGTTTTCCATAGAGTGTAAGACTATTTCTTTAAGTTAAAAGGACTTTAGCTTTATTTATATACCAGAGTAATATTTTTTAAATGGCTTCTATAATCAATTTCAGTTTCATATGTTTGAGTAAAAGTGCCAATATTTTCTATTGTAGAGGCCAGATTTACTGATGCAGTTAAAAAAAAATCTTTTGAAACCTCAGGAGTCTGGGAATAAAAATTCCTCTTCCAGATGCCTTGAAGTTCTTTTTATATGACCTTCATGATTCAACTGATAATAATGGAAAAATAATGGAAATCCAACCTTTTAGTGAAGACCTTATGGCATGAATGATTTCCTTGACCTTTATGGCATTAAGAGAATACAGTCATCCTACCACCTGAAAACATCATCTTTTCCATGTTTTCTTCCTTTTGCTCTGTTCAGGGTTACCATGACTTTTGCAATAAAATAATCTTTTTGTGACGTGAACCCCTTTGACAGTCTGACTCCTTCTCAGAATAGTGTTTTTTTTTGAAATTTCATAATTGAAGAAAATACTAAGTTTTAAAATAAAGATGTATTTTCCCCCTTATCTAAGTTCTTAGCTCTTCTGGTCCTTGAGGAGTACACAGACTAAAAATGGGCTTGGGAATGTATTCGGACAGTAGAGTTTTACTCACTAAAACACAGAATAGAAAATAATAAAATTCTAGCCTTTTTATCAATTCTCATCCTAGTGAGGAAAATAGTAGATTTTAGACATGGTGAAAGATATCTTACTCTTTTTTAAGGTTTTTTTTGTTTGTTTTGCAAGGCAATAGGGTTAAGTGGCTTGCCCAAGGCCAAACAGCTAGGTAATTATTAAGTGTCTGAGGTTGAATTTGAACTCAGGTAGCCCTGACTCTGGGGCTCTATCCACTGCACCACCTAGCTGCCCCTGGATACCTTACTTCTAAGGAATTTAAAAATCAACCCCTAAGATGTTCAGTAAGACAGGGAGGAGTAAATTCAACATTTAGAACAAATTCTTAATAATTATTAATAAAACCAATAATAAGAATTAGTTTCACCTAATTTTGGTGATTTCTCAGTTGTTTTCCATAATTAGGGCAAGCCTCTTTTGTTTTCTCCCATAAAATTGATTTCCTCTTTCCCTGTAGGGATGTTTGGTCTCTAGGTTTTTTTCCTCAAAGAGACTTTGTATCATGAGCATGGAAAATAATTAAAACTATGAACATTTTAGATAAAGGATATTAAACTTCAATATTAAACTGGTTCTGTCTATCCTTGTTAACTTTTATAATAGTACTCTTTTAGATACAAAAGAATTTCTTGTGTTCTTTTAAATAAACAAACCTTTATCAATAAAATAGTTACTATATAGTGAAATAATTTTTTGCAATGTTTAGATGTGAATAGATAAGTACTATGTGCTTTTAATATTAGTAAATAATAATTACTTAGGTTTATGGATACAGAACTAGACAATAGCTCAGAAGCTATTTAATCCAACCACTTTGTTTTACAGATGGGGAAGCTGAGTTCCAAGGAATTAATTGACTTGTTCAAACTCAAAGAACTAGAAAGTTTCAGAAAGTGAGATTTGAAATTAGGCCATCTAGCTCCAGAGCCACAGTCTTTTCTGCCATTCCACTATGCTTCCTTGACTTAGAAGATGAAGTGCTTTCTATAAGCATGGCACTGTGCTCAGCAAAGAAAGGCAGAAGGAACTCTTAAGGAGCTTGCAGTCTTATAGAGCAGACAAACAGCAAATATACTATATGCTGGATCAGTAGGAAATAATCAATGGAGGGAAGAGGGAAGACACTAGAATTAAGTGGGATTGTAAAAGCTTTCCTGTAGCAGGTAGGATTTTAGCTATTTTTAAAGAAAAACTTGGAAACCAAAAAATGGAGAGTAAGAGGGACAGCATTACAGGCAAGGTAGATGGGCAGAGAAAATGCCCTGACAAAACGTTGTCCAAGGAATAGCAAGGAGGTCCATGTTATTGTATTAGAGAATATGTGAGAGGAAGACTACATGGTGGGGTTGGAAGGTGTAAGAAGTCTGGAAAGTGGGGTAGGCCACTTGAATGCCAAGTTTAGAGGATTTTGATACTTGAATGGTTGATTTTGGCGGGGTAGAGAGTGGCATGGTCCGAACATCACTTTATGTTATGGAGAATGACCTGGAGTAGAGAGAAACTTATGCCAAGCAGACCCACCAGTCGATTTTTGCTTTGAATTTTAACTTAATTCTGCTTGACTCTGTTGACTCTGGGTAAAGCCATTTCCCTTCTTTGGATCTTAGATTTCTCACCTTTAAAATGTGGAGGCTGGACTAGATGCTTTCTAAGGTCTGTTTAATCTCTAAACATTATCTAAATATTACCTAAAGATGTTTTCCTAAACTGATAGTTGGATCATGACATCCCCCTGACCAATATGCTCCATTGACTCCCTATCATCTTCATGATCAAAATTCTGTTTGGTATTCAAAGCCCTTTCCAATTTTTTTATGTCATACATCCAATGAGTAGCTATTTTTAATAAAATAATATAAAATACTGGAGGGGGAGGGGTTAGGGTATGACATCATAGTTTCACCCATCTTCTGTCATAAGTAGCCAGTTAGAATGACTAGAATTAATGTTCTCAGTTTGCCTCTGCTGATTATACTAGTTATTTCACTAGATAACACTAGTTATTTTACCTTTCTGAAGATCTTTCCTTTTTGTGGGTAGAGAAGGGGTAAAAATCAGATTCTCTGACCAGCCTATAGAAAATATTTTTTAAAAGTTTTATGTGTAAACTTAAAATTATGATAAGCCAAAGAGTAAGCCATTTTTCTTTTCATCGATAGCATTTCTACTATAAATACTCTGATGTGTCAATCTGTCATCTAGATGATCTTGGGACCTACTAGTCTGAAAACACTGGCTCATAAGTGTTAGGCTTGATTTTTTCAGCCAGAGTGATCCTTGAAGATTATTTACTAAGTCAACTGCAATCTGCATCAGTGAAAAATAATGCTATGAACCTGTTAACATTTAAGAACTTAATTGTAGGGGGCAGCTAGGTGACACAGTGGATAAAGCACCAGCCCTAGAGTCAGGAGGACCTGAGTTTAAATCTGACCTCAGAAACTTAATAATTACCTAGCTGTGTGACTTTAGGCAAGTCACTTAACCCTATTGCCTTAACAAAAAAAACAAAACAAAAACAAAACAATAACAGAACTTAATTGTAGCAAATGTATCTTTTGGGGACAATAACAAAGTAGAGAAATGAATGCCAGCATATGACCTTGAATTATAATGAAGCCATAATGACCTGATTCCTCTTTATTGTAATAATAGTTGATTCTCAAGAATCAAAGAAAGCAGCGAGGTGTCACAGGATTATAGGTTGGCCTCCTCAGAAAGATAGAATTCCTGCCTCTCGCTCATGTTCATTCACAACAAAAGGCTAAGTTTCCTCAGAGCAAGTAAGAAATACTTGTACCCCACCTGCTGGACATATACCAGCTCAAATTGCATTGATCACTAATGTAGATTGAAGAGGAATGCTTATATTATGTCTTTCTTTTTTGGGTAACGTTGTCACTACTCCCCATCCCCCAAGCCTCCATCCCCATTAAAAAGATACTCTCACGGATTCTCATAAAGTTGGAATGTCTTTTCTTAACTGCATTACCTTAAACAACTCTCTTAATCTTCCTTCTATTGTTAATTCAACTGTAAAATAAGGGATTAGATTGTCTCTGGATTCCCATCAAGCTCTAGATTCTGAACATAAATATTATTATATATAATATCAAAAACACAATGCTTCATTCCTCTAGTTGATTCTAATTTTCCTTGTTTTCTTGTAGCAATTATTAGGTTTTTTTCCCTTGAATCTTTTCACTATTTTTTTGGAGATAACTTGCTGTAAACCCAGTCTTAGGAAATTATATTGTTTTTAGTTCTTGTATTTTTCCTTTCAGATTGTTCTGGAAAAGTAGTTCTAAAACATCTCATTTTTGTTTATCAAGTATGCCTCTTTGGGAATACATGGCTTCTAATCCAACTTTATTTTTTTTACTAAATCAAATTTATGATAAAAAAAATGCTATCCAT
The DNA here is from genome assembly GCF_037893015.1 of Macrotis lagotis. NCBI lineage: Eukaryota > Metazoa > Chordata > Mammalia > Peramelemorphia > Peramelidae > Macrotis > Macrotis lagotis. The sequence goes on from NC_133659.1 coordinate 249,603,479, forward strand.
CCTGAGAGAGAGAGAATTAATGGTAACTGAATACAGATTGAAGCATATTTTTAAATTTTATTTTTTTGATAGTCTTTCCCAACATGACTATTATATAAATGTTTTGCTTGACTATACATGAATAATCTAAATCTAATTGCTTGCTTTGTTGATAGAAGGTAGAAGGTAGGGAGGGAAGGAGACAATTTGGAACCTAGTTTCATTTATTTTATTTATGTATTTATTCATTTTAGTTTTTTTTTGCAAGGCAATAGGGTTAAGTGATTTGCCCAAGGCCACACAGCCTAGGTAATTATTAAGTGTCTGAGGTTGGATTTGAACTCAGGTACTCCTGACTACTCAGGGTCGGTGCTCTATCCACTGCACCACCTAACTGCCCCTAGTTTCATTTATTTTAAAAAATATTTTTATTTTTCCAGTTATGTGCAAGATAGTTTTCAACTATCATTTTTTATTTATTTTTTATTTTTATTTTTTTGTATTAATTTAATATGTATTCTCATTTTGTACAAATAATGTTTTTATACATTAATAAAATATTCTTGTTAAAGAGTAAAAAAAATACCCCCCTCCCCCCCAAAAAATATAGACTCACTTGAGCAATAAAGGGGGAAAGAAAAAAAATTAAAATTAAAAAAAATAATAGTAATAATTGTAGGGTATGGCCAGGTGGCACAATGGATGAAGCACCAGCCCCTGGAGCCACGAGCACAACCCCGAGCCCACATCTGGCCTCGTAGAACCCCAACAATCACCTGGCTGTGTGACTTGCAAGCCACCCCGAACCCCATTGCCCTGCAAAAAACAAAAAAAGAAAGAAAAAGACCCAAAATAAAATAAAATAGTAATAATAGTAGGGCTGTGGCTGGGTGACGGACAGAGCATTGGCCCTTGAGCCAAGAGCACCTGGGTCCAAATCCGGCCTCAGATACCCCAAAGATCACCCTGCTATGCGGCCCCCAGGCAGGGCCACCCAGCCCCCATTTGCCCTGCACCCCCCAAAAAATAATAATAATAATAAAAAATGTGCTTGAGTCTTTGTTCCAACACCAACAACTCTGTCGCAGGTGGATCACATTCTTTTATGATAAGTCCATGGCAAAAGTTACTTCCATATTTTTCCACTGTATCTTGAAATTCAGCTTTCTCCTGCTGCTTCAACTATAAAAGCTCCCTCTATCTGCTCTATTAACTGAGAAGGGTTCATATGAGTATTATCAGTGTCATTTTTTCTATACAGGAATACATGTATGTTCATCATCATTAAGTCCCTCATATCTTCCCCCTTCTCCTCCAATCTCTATGCTTCACACGCCAGTTCTGTATCTGAAGATCAAACCTTCTGTTCAGCTCTGGCCATTCCAACAGGAACATTTGAAATTCCCCTGGTTCATTGAAAGTCCATCTTTTTCCCTGGAAGAGGACATTCAGCCTTGCTGGGTAGTTGATTCTCGGATTGCATTCTAAGCTCCTTTGCCTTCCGGTATATCTTATATTCCAAGCCTTACAAGCTTCCAATGTAGTTGCTGCTAAGTCCTGTGTGATCCTGACTGCAACTCCACGATATTTGAACTGTGTCCTTCTGGCTGCTTGTAATATTTTCTCTTTGACTTGGGAGTTCTGGAACTTTGGCTATAATATTCCTAAGGGGCTGGTTTTTTGGGATCTCTTTCTCAGGAGGGGATCGGTAGATTCTCTCCATTTCTATTTTGCCCTCTGCTTCTAGAATATCAGGGCAATTTTCCTGTAGTAATTCTCTGAAAATGATGTCAAGGCTCTTTTTCACTGATCATGACTTTCAAGTATTCCAATAATTTTTTATTTATCTTTCCTAAGTCTGTTTTCCATATCAGTTGTTTTTTTCAATGAGATATTTCACATTTTCTTCTAATTTTTCATTTTTTTGGGTTTTGAAGTATTGATTCCTGATTTCTGGTAAAATTTATCAATCCTCCCTGAATTCTATTCTTTGTCTGAAAGATTTATTCTCCTCAGAGAGTTTTCTTATCTCTTTTTCCATCTGGCCAATTTTGCTTTTTAAAGCATTCTTTTCCTCAATAACTTTTTTGAACTGTTTTCTCCATTTGACCTAAGCTTGGTTTTTAGCATGCTATTTTCTTCAGCATTTTTTTTTGGATTTCCTTGACCTAAGCTGCTGACTTCATTTTCATGTTTTTCCTGCATCTCTCTCTTTTCTTTTCCCAGTTTTTCTTCCAACTCCCTCGATTTGATTTTCAAAGTCTCTTTTTTGAGCTCTGTCATAGCCTGAGCCCCAATTTCTGTTTTTTCTTGGAGTCTTTAGATGCAGGGAGCTTGTGCTTCCTCATCTTCAGACTGAGCGTTTTGATCCTTCTTGGGCTCATTTGCAAAAATATTTCTCAATGGTGTTCCTCTTTTTTCTCTGCTTGCTCATTTTCCCCAGCCTTAGCCTGTTTTTGGGGTGCTTCCTGAGCTTTTGGGACACTCCCACAAGGGTCTCAGTATGTGAGGCTCTGTCCTCCTCCTCCTGGTCTATGAATGACCATATGCGCCCCCCCTCTGCCACGCGGGCTGAGGGCTGAGATGGGGGTGTGGGGTGGCCCTGCTGTTCTGTGGGGGGGGCCTAGACTGCGATCAGGATCTGAATGTGTTCAGAGCCCCCAAAGTCCTGTTCCAGGGGTAGAGGACAGAGCTCTGCAGTCTCTCTCTGCACTCCCCCCTCCCTAGTTTCAATGGGCTCATGCCCCGGGGCGGCTCCTGCTTACTGGCTCCGCCTGCTTCTGTTCCTGGATCTGGGCTGTGCTGGCCTTGCTGCTCTCTCTGTATGCCCTGAGGGGCTGGGCTCTCTCTGGCAGAGGGTCCCCCTTGCTGTTCCCCCCAATTTGTGCCCAGTGCTCCCCAGAGTGTAGCTCAGGAGAGACTACCCCCACTGCTGTGAGCCAAGGCTCCTAGGGCTCTGGGGCTGCCTCCAGGAGGCTGAAGTTCTTTCCCTCTGGTGGGCCACCTGTCTGGCTGGCTGCCCCCTCTGACCCCCAGGGAGAAGAGCCTTTCTGCTCTTTTCCAGGTTACCTTGAGTAGGGAGAACTGCCTCACTGGGGACCCTCTGTGGGTTCTGTCTCTTGAAAATTTAGAGTCCTTAGTTTCGAAGTTTTATGAGAGAGCGCCTAAAACTCAATCCTTTCTTGTCGCCATCTTGGCTCTGCCGCCCTTCAACTATCATTTTTTATAAGATTTTGATGTTCAAATTTTTCTCTCTTCCTTCCCCTCTTACCCCCTCCCCCCAGTTAGAAAGCAATCTAATATAGTTAATGCATGTATAACTATGTTAAACATATATAAAATAAATCCATATTAATCATGTTGTGAAAAAAAAATCAAAAGGGGGGAACCATGAGACAGTGGAAAAAACAAAACATTAGAACACATTTTAAAAATTGAAAATAGTCAGCCTTTCAGCGGCATTCAGACTCCATAGTTCCTTTTATGGATATGGATGATATTTTACCTTCACAAAGTCCTTTAGAAATTGTTTTTGATTATTGTACTGAACAAGTCCATTATAGTTGGTCATCACACACACACACACACACACACACACACACACACACACACACAGTGTATACAATGTTCTCTTCTAGTTCTATTTACTTTACTCAGCATCAGTACATAAAAGTCTTTACAGGTTTTTCTGATATCCTGTCTCTCATGATTCCTTACAATTATACTACATCACATTCATATACCATGATTTGTTCAACCATTCACCATTTGATGAGCATCCCCTCAATTTTCAGTTCTTTGCCATTATGAAAAGATATTTTTGTATGTGTGGGTTTTTTTACCCTTTCCTTTTTTTTAAATTTAAGGCAGTGGGATTAAGTGACTTGACTAAGTTCACACAGCTAGGTAATTATTAAATGTCTGAGGCCAAACTTGAGCTCAGGTACTCCTGACTCCATGACTGGTGCTTTATCTGTTGTGCCTCCTAGCTGCCCCCAGTTTTTTTACCCTTTCTTGTAATCTCTTTGGGATACATATCTACTAGTGACATTGCTGGATCAAAGAGTATGCACAGTTTTGACCTTTGGGCATGGAACTCAAAGTTTTAAAACTAATTTTTAAAATTGTTTATATATATATATATATATATGGGTAAGATAAAATGCTAACTAAACTTTAAATTTTTTTAAAGAAAATAAATATCTACTCTTAAAAAATGCTTTCCTTCAGTCAAAATGAAAGAAGATATCTGTTTTAATAAGATTTCCATGCCTTATTAGAAAAAAAAGAAACCAAAAAAACCCCAAACCACAGTGTAGAGTGTCTATTCAGAAAATGATTCATGTATTTTTTAAGATGGTAATTGATATTTGCAATTAAAATTAATCATGTATAACTATATTTAACAAATCTGGACATTTTTTTCAAATTAAAAACTTTTTTATGTACTCTGGGTTTTTTTCTGAGGGCAAGACCCAAGAGAGACATTTCTCATTTTTATGGAAGCCCCCTAGAGATAATACTCATTCAAACCACTCCAGGAAACTGCTAAGAACTCAGATAATTTAATTTGCGGCCATTATTGTTTTTTTTTTTTAAAGGAAAAAATTAAGCTATGATAACTGAAAGGGAGTGTGTTGACAAGTAGTACTGATAATTTGATCTCCAAGTACTTATTAATTACTAATTTAGTAATTACTAAAGCTTACACACCTGAGACTTTTAACTCTTGTCAGTTCCCATGCAATAACATTACTTTTTGGAAGGAAATATCCTGAATTAATGTAATATAATAGAAAAAAAATCTCGGTGAACTGTTTTAAAAATAATATATACAAGGCCTATCAAGATCTCAGAGTTTTTCCTTGTTAAAAAAAAACTTTGCTTGTATTTATAAAAATAGGGAAAGTAACATATAATACTATAACTCTTTATGTGAAACCTCCCCTTAGCAATATTTTTGTTTGGTTTTTCTTTCTATTGGTCATAAAGCTTTATCTATTCTGTTTTGTTTAACTTTTTCAGGGGCTGGGGCAGAATAGCAGTTAGGGAAGTACAGTGGGTAAAGTAACCTAGGTGGAACAGTGAATGGAATGGTAGCCCTGGGGCCAAGAATGCCTAAGTTCTTTTTTTTTAACTTAATATTTTATTTGTTTTCCAATTATATACAATAGTAATTTCTACTCATCATTTTCTGTAAGGTTCTGAATTTTACAATCTTTCTTCCACCCTCCCTCCCTCCCCTCCTCCATCATTGATTGAAATTGAATGTGTTGGTAGAGAAATCATATCCTTGAGGAAAAAATAAAAATATTAGAGATAGCAAAATTATGTAGCACATAAGACACTTTTTTTAAATAAAAAAACTTAAGTAATAGACTTTGGTCTTTGTTTAAACTCCACAGTTCTTTCTCTGGGGTACAGATGGTATTCTCCGTCACTGGTGCTCTAAAATTGTCTCTGATTATTGCATTGATGGAATGAGCAAGTCCCAATAAGATTGATGGAATGATGGGGCAGCTAGGTGCCATAGTGGATAAAGCACTGGCCCTGGAGTCAGGAGTACCCTGGGGTTCAAATCCAGTCTCAGACACTTAATAATTACCTAGCTGTGTGGCTTTGGGCAAGTCACTTAACCCTAATTGCCTTGCCAAAAAAAAAAGATTGATGGAATGAGCAAGTCCATTAAGGTTGATCAATCACCCCCCATTTTGCTGTAAGGGTGTACAGTATTCTTCTGGTTCTGCTCATCTTGCTCATCATCAGTTTATGCAAGTTTTTACAGGCTTCTCTGAATTCACATCCCTCTTGGTTTCTAATAGAACAGTAGGACAATAACTTTTCATATATTAAAAGGGGAAAGGGGGAAAGAGGGGAAGAATAGGGGAAAGTTTGATCTCCAAGTACAGGACTCTGGTGAACCGTAGAGGGGGTGTGGATGAGAAGGACCTAATTATGAGGAACTTAATGATATTGAACTGTTTATATTCCTGCATGGGAAGAAGATATCTATAACTCATTTGAACTTTCTCATTTATAAGAGCTGTTAG